>NW_027672312.1:600000-1151697 GCF_964165515.1 Mesoplodon bidens | reverse complement strand
AGAAAACAAGCCGCAGCTGCAGCCCCTTGTCTATCCTAACTCTCAAGAGCCCACACCTGTTCCTTAGGCATGGCCCGTTTAGCAAGGTTCATTTTCTGCAACTGTGAGCCCCTGAGGGATGAGGATTGGCTGATTTGGGCAGGCTGACACTGCCTGCCAGCCCTCCCCAGGTGTGCCTGGGTTGAGGTCAATATAAACACCTCTCCAGTCTGCAAGAGCCCCTGTAGCTGTGTCTGACGCCATATTATCTGCCCCGTCAGCAGTGTCGGGGCTGGGGTTGTGGGAGGGAGTGAGGGGCCGTGGCTTTGTGGGTGGCCCAGTGTGAGTGGGGCTCTGCTGGACTTTCTGCAGGAGTTACCAAGCTGCCACCTGCTAAAGAAGAGGATGTGTCACACATAACTGCCGCTGGAATTTCTCCCCAGGCAGAGGTGAGGAATTAAAAATCAGTGGGCGCCATGGCCGGAGGGGTATCTCAGGCAGGTAAATGGAAAGCTTCCAGAAGAGCATCTGGGGCCAGGACCATCCTGGCTGGCCTGCAGGCACCAAGTCAGCCTGCGTGCTGTCGCTGGTGTGGCTCCACAGACCTTCTTCTAGGCTTGCAAGTGCTTGTACATATTCAGGTGTTTTACCTGGAAACGGTGGGAAGAGTTCAGCTACAGCAGGACTGGGGCTCAGCTCACATTTACTCACAGACGCCTCGACACTGTCCCCCAGCTTTGCAATGAGGATGCTCCTTGTGGGGGGGAGTGCTGCTGACTGCATGGGAGACGATTTGCCACCTCTGACCAACTTAAGAATTTCTTACCACTGGATCAAGTGCCCTGATACGATTTTCCTCTGTATAAATGGTGGTTTCTGTTTTTTTTTTTTCTTTTTGTTTTAAGGTAGATTTTATTTATTCCTATTTTGTTTTAATTTGGTGATATGAACATGGAAATAATGCATTAATATAAAGACGTCTATGTGAAGGGAAAAACTTTTTTTCTGTTTTATTTTATTAAATGTTATTTATTTATTTTTAATTTTTTAAAATTTATGTATTTCTTTTATACAGCAGGTTCTTATTGGATATCTATTTTATACATATAAGTGTGCACATGTGAATCCCAGTCTCCCAATTCATCCCACCACCACCCTCACATGGCGTTCCCCCCTTGGTGTCCATATGTTTGTTCTCTACATCTGTGTCTCTATCTCTGCCCTGCAAACTGGTTCATCTGTACCATTTTTCTAGGTTCCACATATATGCATTAATATACAGTATTGGTTTTTCTCTTTCTGACTTACTTCACTATCTATGACAGTCTCTCGATCCTTCAAGGTCTCTACAAATGACCCAATTTCATTCCTTTGTATGGCTGAGTAACATTCCATTATATATATGTACCACATCTTTATCCATTCGTCTGTCTGTGGGCACTTAGGTTGCTTTCATTACCTGGCTATTGTAAATAGTGCTGCAATGAACATTGTGGTGAATGTGTCTTTTTGATTTAGGGTTTTCTCTGGGTATATGCCCAGTAGTGGTATTGCTGGATTATATGGTAATTCTATTTTTAGTTTTTTAAGGAACCTCCATACTGTTCCCCATAGAGACTGTATCAATTTACATTCCCAACAATAGTGGAAGAAAGTTCCTTTTCTTCACACCCACTCCAGCATTTGTTGTTTGTAGATTTTCTGATGATGCCTATTCTAACAGGTGTGATGTGATACCTCATTGTAGTTTCCATTTCCATTTCTCTAATAATTGGAGATGTTGAGCAGATTTTCATGTGTGTACTGGCCATCTCTATGTCTTCTTGGAAGAAATGTCTATTTAGATCTTCTTCCATTTTTGTATTGGGTTGTTTGTTTCATTAATATTGAGCTGCATGAGCTGTTTATATATATTGGAGATTAATCATTTGTCCATTGATTCGTTTGCAAATATTTTCTGCCATTCTGAGGGTTGTCTTTTTATCTTGTTTGTAGTTTCCTTTGCTTTGCAAAAGCTTTTACGTTTCATTAGGTCCCATCTGTTTAGTTTTCTTTTTTTATTTCATTACTATAGGAGGTGGATCAAAAAAGATCTTGCTGTGATTTACGTCGGAGAATCCTTCGTAAGTTTTCCTCTCAGAGTTTTATACTATCCGGTCTTACATTAAGGTCTCTAATCCATTTTGAATATATTTTTATGTATGGTGTTGGGGAGTGTTCTAATTTCATTCGTTTACATGTAGCTGTCCATATTTCCCAGCACCAATGATTGAAGAGACTGTCTTATCTCCATTGTATAGTCTTGCCTCCTTTGTCATAGATTAGTTGACCATAGGTGTGTAGGTTTATCCATGTGCTTTCTTTTTTTTTTCCCTTTACACGTTTATTGGAGTATAAATGCTTTACAATGGAGTGTTCATTTCTGCTGTATAAAAAAGTGAATCAGCTATACATATACAAATATCACCAGATCCACTCCCTCTTGCATCTCCCTCCCACACCCCTTATCCCACCCCTTTATGTGGTCACAAAGCACCGGGCTGATCTCCCTGTTCTATGTGGCTGCTTCCCAGTAGCTATCGGTGTTACATTTGGTAATGTATTTATGTCCATGCCACTCTCTCACTTCGTCCCAGCTTACCCATCCCCCTTCCGGTGTCCTCAAGTCCTTTCTCTATGTTTGTGTCCTTAATCCGGTCCTGCCACTAGGTTCTTCAAAATCTTTTTTTTTTCTTCATTAGGTTCCGTATATCTCTGATAACATACAGTATTTGTTGTTCCCTTTCTGACTTACTTCACTATGTAGGACAGATTCTAAGTCCATCCACCTCAGTACAAATAACTCAGTTTTGCTTCTTTTTATGGCTGAGTAATATCCCATTGTATATATGTGCCAGATCTTCTTTATCCATTCATCTGTCGATGGACACTTAGGTTGCTTCCATATCCTGGCTGTTGTAAATAGAGGTGCAATGAACATTTTTGTACATAACTCTTTTAGAATTATGGTTTTTGCAAGGCAAATTCCCAGTAGTTGGATTGTTGTGTCGTATGGTACTTCTATTGTTAGTTATTTAAAGGAACCTCTGTACTGTTCTCCCTAGTGCCCATATCAATTTACATTCCCACCCACAGTGCAAGTGTGTTCCCTTTTCTCCAATAAAGGCCTCTCCAGCATTTATTGTTTTGTAGATTTTTTTGATGATTGCCACTCTGACTGCTGTGTGGTGATACCTCAGGGTAGTTTTGATTTGCATTTCTCTAATGATTAGTGATGTTCAGCATCCTTTCCTGTGTTTCTTGGTAATCTGTATATCTTCTTTGTAGAAATGTCTATTTAGGTCTTCTGCCCGTTTTTGGATTGGGTTGTTTGTTTTTGTGATATTGAGCTACATGAGGTGCTTGTAAAGTTTGGAGATTAATCCTTTGTCAATTGCTTCATTTGAAAATATTTTCTCCCATTCTGAGGGTTGTTTTTGCATCTTGTTTATGTTTTCCTGTACTGTGTAAAAGCTTTTAAGTTTCATTAGGTCCCATTTGTTGATTTCTGTTTTTATTTCCATTTCTCTAGGAGGTGAGTCAAAAAGTATCTTGCTGTGCTTTATGTCATAGAGTGTTCTGCATATGGTTTCCTCTAAGTGTTTTATAGTGTCTGGTCTTATATTTAGATCTCTAATCCATTTAGAGTTTATTTTTGTGTATGGTGTTATGGAGTGTTCTAATTTCATTCTTTTATGTGTACGGGTCCAGTTTTCCCAGCACCAATTACTGAAGAGACTGTCTTTTCTTCATTGTATATCCTCAGCTCCTTTGTCATAGATGAGATAGCCATAGGTATGTACGTTTATCTCTGGGCTTTCTGTCCTGTTCCATTGATCTGTGTTTATGCCAATCTACATACACTTGATTCCATTATGGAGACATATAAATACATAGGTTTCAAGATTATTACCAGTCAGATATATTCCTCTTCAATGATTAGGGTGTTTTGTGTCCAGTTCATTGAGAAAGGAGTAGGTCTTGTCTATTACATATTTGGTATATGGAATGGTATCTGTGCTAATTTCAAACTCTGCTTTTACACATCACCCCACGTCACCTTTCCCCTTAAGGAGGCATAAGTGTGTTTTCTGAACGTGTACCTCTGTTCTCTTTTGAAATTCAGTTCATGTGTAGCCATGTTTACATTCCCTCTATAAGTGATATATTACAATAAGTTTCTTTTTTCTTTGTGGCTCATTTCACTTAGCATCAACGTACCTAAAGCCACTCATTATGCTGCTATTGGCCTTATGACATTGATTTTATGTCTGAGTGACATTCCATTGTATATAAGTACCACAACATCTATATCCACTTTTTTGCTTTCCTGGGATATTTAAAGTGTACCGAAGTCGAGGTTATTGTAAACAGAGCAGCCCTAAACTTTGGGCTGGCTGTGTGTTGTGGATTTTTAGTTTTCCCAAAATACACGCCCATGAGTGAAGTGTGCTATGCTCTGTAGCTGTTTTAGAAAACAACATACAGTTCTCCAGAGAGGCTGTTTGCAATTTACATCCTGTCCATCGGTGTAACCAGTCTCCCTTTTCTCCATGGCCTCTCCTGCTTTTGTGGTTTTTACACTATTTGTGGATGGCCCTTTTGACTGGATGTAAGGGACACTTCTATTTAGTGTGGATTTTCAATGCCTGATGGCTTGCTTGGCCAAAAAGGGCGTATGCATTTTTTCCCGAATATAATCAAGAAAATACACATAGTCCCTTTTCAGCCAAGGGCAACATTGTTGAAGTTCTGTTGCTTTTCATGTGCTTTAAAGATGACTCCAATGTACCTCTTGAAATCTGTTTCCTTCAATTCTGCCTTGCATTCAAATCCTCTTCACTGCCTTACCTCAATATATTTCTGGATGATAGTTGTCCTTTATAACTCTGCAAGTTTGTGAATTGCTGTGCCCCTGATTTCCATTTTTCAAATCGCCTATTTGTGAGCTGGCTGCAACACCACAGGATGGCTTTAGGCCTTAGTCTGGTTCTGGGGATTCAGGCAGAGCCTTTGGCTAATTCTTCTTCCTGATGGGAAACTAGAGTGATATGTGCCCATCCAAACACCTACAGCTAATCTCTCATTTGTTTCCCCTCTTCCTGTTCATCCTCTGCACAATTTGAAAACGGTGCATAACAGGAGGGTAAAGGCGCTGACACTCCAAGTGGGGAGATTTTTAGTAATGCAGATGGAATGGTGAAGCTGAGCACGATGAAAAAAAATATGAGGTACCTTTTAGAAAACATTCCCAATTACACAGTGTACCATCCACTGGGTTTTCCATGCATGTTTTAACTGTAGGAAGATTCCCTTAAACCTGGAGAGTTGGGACCACTAGAATGGGTAGCACAGAGTATTGCTCTAAGTGGTGTTCTTTTGCTCACACTACCTCAACAATCTTGTCAGGCCCAAGTGTCCAGTCTTATGTCTCATCCATCTGTGGGTGTAATGGTGGTCAATCTAGGTTGCATCACAGGCCCTGAACATAATTTTTAAGATTTCTCTCTGTTTCGCTGTTTTTGCATTTTGCTTTTGAAACTTATTTTTATAAGGGTTTTAGCTGAATTTCAGCGCTGTGTTCATGCCATTATACACACATATGATTCCTTTATGGAGACATGAGAATACATATGATTTAAAATGATTAGAGTCAGATATATTCCTCTGCAATGAATAAGGGGTGTTGAGTCCAGTTGATTGTGCCGGGAGTAGGAGTTGTCTATTACATACTTAGTTTATGTAACGGTATCTGTGCTAATTTATAACTGTGGTTTTATGCATCACCCCACCTCGCCTTTCCCCTTAAGCAGGCAGAAATTGTTTTCTAAATGTGTGACTCTGTTGTGTTTGTAATTCAGTTCACGTGTTGCCATGTGTACATTCACCCTATAAGTGATATCTTATGATAAGATTCGTTACTCTGTTATCTTTCCTAACACAGTTCATGTGTAGCCATGGTTACAGGAACTTCAAAACTGATATCTTATGATAAGATTCTTTTTCTTTGAGACTTATTTCACTTAGAATCATCGTACCTGAAGCCACTCATTTTGCTGCTACTGGCCTTATGACATTGATTTCATGGCTAAGGGATATTCCATCATACGTAAGTACCACAATTTCTTGAACCATTTTTTTCTTTCCTGGGACATTTAAGGTGTACCCAAGTTGAGGTTCTTGTAAGCAGTGCAGCCCTAAATATTGGTGTGGCTCTGTCTTACTGATTTTCAGTTTTCCCAAGGTATATTCCATAGACTGGAAGTGCCCTTGGCTCTGTAGCTCAGTTGTTTACTTGTTTTAGGGAACCGAAGGCACTCCTCCAGTGAGGCAGTTGGCAATTTACATCCTGCCAATCAGCATAACAAGGCTCCCAGTTCTCTAAGGCCTGTAGTGCCTTTCTGGTTTTTACACATTTTTCGGATGTCCCTTTTAACCAGTGGGAAGTGATCGTCCTTGTAGGGCAGATTTGCATTGCCTGCTTGCTTGCTTGGCCAAAAAGGGCGTATGAATTTTTTCTTGAATATATTCAGGAGAAAATGCATACGCCCTTTCGGCCAAGTGCATCAATATTGAAGTAGTGCCCCTCTTCCTGTGCTTTAAAGGTGTATCCAATGTACGACTTGAAATCTGTTTCCTGCTATTCTGCCTGGCTTTCAAGTCCATTTCGTTGCCTTCCCTCAAAAGACTTTTGGACGATAGTTGTCCTTTATTACTCTGGCAGTTTGGGAATTGCTGTGCCCCTGAGCTCCATGTTTCAACTCGTTTTTTGTGAGCTGAACGAAGTCCAAAATTTTGGTTCAGGACCAATACTGGTTCCCTGTGGGTGCCTGAGACTTTGGTTAATTATTCTTCCTGCTGGGAAATTAGAGTGTCATTTGCCCATCCAGAAGCCTAACAACTACTCTCTCATTGGTTCTCCCTCTTCCCTACCATACTCTGCCAAATTGGCAACCTGTGGGATCCAGGAGTTTAAAGGGGCTGTCTCTCCAAGTTGGGAGATTGATATTAAAGCAGTTGGAAAGTCAAACTCGACCACCAGGAGAGGGACAATTCGTTGAGTTTTACAAACCTTTCATATTCACAGTGTGTCCATTCTCTACGTTTCCCGTACATGTTATAGCTGCAGTAATATTCCCTTCATCCTGGAGAGTTGGGACCCATGGAATGGGTGCCATGCATTATTCCTATAAAGCGTCCGCATTTGCTCAGCCAATCTCACTAATCCTCTCAGTCCCAAGTTTCCAGCCTTATGCCACATCCAGCTGTCATTGTAGATAGGGTCATTCCAGGATACGTCAGAGACCCTGAAGGAATTGAAAAGGATTTCCATGTTTTTTGTTTTGTTTTTGAAATTCATTTTTATAGTGAGTTTGAGCTGATTCTCGCTGCCATGTTTATGCCAGTCTAGACACACTTAATTCCCTTACCCAGACATATCAGTACATAGGTTTAAGACCCTTACTACTCAGATATATTCCTCTGCCGGAAATATGGGGTATTGAGTCCCTTTCACTGAAAAAGGTGTTGGTCTTTTCTATTCCATAGCTGGTTGTTGGACCGGTACCTGTGCTTATATCAAAGTCTGTTTTTATGCATCCCCACACATCTACTTCCCCCTTAAGCAGGCATAAGAGTGCTTTCTAAATGTGAGCCTCTGTATTCTTTCCTAACACAGTTCATGTGTAGCTATGTTTACCGGATCTTCATAAGTGATATCTTATGATAAGTTTCTTTTTCTGTGTGACTTATTTCACTTAGAATCATCGTACCTGCATCCACTCATTTTGCTGCTACTGGTCGTATGGCATTGATTTCATGGCTGAGGGATATTCCATCGTACTTAACTACCACATTTTTTGAACCATTTTTATATTTCCTGGGATATTTCTGGTGTACCCAGGTTGAGGTTATTGTAAGCAGTGCAGCCCTAAATTACGGGGTGGCTCTGTCTTATTGATTTTCAGTTTTCCCAAGTTGTATTGCCTAGACTGGAAGTGCCCTTGGCTCTGTAGTTCTGTTGTTTACTTGTTTTAGGGAACGCAATGCACTCCTCCAGTGAGTCAGGTGGCAATATACGTCCCGCCCATCAGCATAACAAGGCTCCCTGTTCTGCAGGGCCTGTCTTGCCTTTCTGGTTTTTACACATTTTGCGGATGTCCCTTTTGAACAGTGGGAAGAGATACGTCTTTGTAGTGCAGATTTGAATTGCCCACTTGCTTGCTTTGCCAAAAAGGGTGTATGCGTCTTCTCCTGAATACATTCAGGAGAAAATGCATACGCCCTTTATGGCCAAGTGCATCATTGTCGAAGTTGTACCCTCTTCCTGTGCTTTACAGGTGATTCCAACGTACCTCCTGAAATGTGTTTCCTGCTATTCTACCTCGCTTTCAATTCCACCTCGATGCATTACCTCAACAGATTTTTGGATGATAGTTGTCCTTTATTACTCTGCCAGTTTGTGAATTGCTGTGCCCCTGAGCTCCATGTTTCAACTCGTTTTTTGTGAGCTGAACGCAAGGCCAAAATTTTGGTTCAGGTGCTATACTGGTTCCCGATTGGTGGCTGAGACTTTGGTTAATTCTTCTTCCTGCCGAGAAATTAGAGTGACATGTGCCCTTCCAAATGCCTAACAGCTACTGTCTCATTGGATCTCCCTCTTCCCTTCCATCCTCTGCCAAAATGGCAACCTGTGCGAACCAGGAGGATAAAGGGGCTGTCTCTCCAAGTTGGGAGATTGATAGGAAAGCAGTTGGGAAGTCAAACCGGAGCACCAGGAGAGGGACTATTCTTTGAGTTTTAGAAACCTTTCGTATTCACAGTGTGTCCATTCTCTAGGTTTCCCGTACATGTTATAGCTGTAGTAATATTCCCTCCAACCTGGAGAGTTGGGACCCATGGAATGGGTCCCATGCATTATTGCTTTAAGGGGTCTGCATTTGCTCTCCCAATCTCACCAATCCTCTCAGTCCCAAGTGTCCAGCCTTATGCCACATCCAGCTGTCATTGTAGATAGGGTCATTCCAAGTTCCATCAGAGACCCTGAAGGAATTGTAAAGGATTTCTTTTTTTTTTTTGGTTTTGTTTTTGAAATTCCTTTTTATAGTGGGTTTGAACTGATCCTCGCTCCCAAGTTTATGCCAATCTAGACACACTTGATTCCCTTACGGTGACATATCAATACATAGTTTTAAGATTCTTACTAGTCAGATAAATTCCTCTGCAGGAAATATGGGGTTTTGAGTCCCTTTCACTGAGGAAGGTGTAGGTCTTGTCTATTCCCTAGTTGTTTTTTGGAACGGTACCTGTGCTTATATCAAACTGTGGTTTTATGCATCACCCCATCTCTCCTTCCCCCTTAAGCAGGCATAAGAGTGCTTTTTAAATGTGAGATTTTGTTATCTTTCCTAACTTAGTTCATGTGTACCCATATTTACAGGATCTTCATAAGTGATACCTTATGATAAGTTTCTTTTTCTGTGTGACTTATTTCACTTAGAATCATCGTACCTGAATCCACTCACTTTGCTGCTACTGATCTTATGACATTGATTTCATGGCTGAGGGATATTCCATCATACGTACGTACCACAATTTTTTGAACCATTTTTATATTTCCTCGGATATTTAAATTCTACCCAAGTTGGGATTTTTGTAAGCATTGCAGACCTAAATTTGAGGGTGGCTCTGTCATATTGATTTTCAATTTTCCCAAGGTATATTCCCTAGACTGGTAGGGCCCTTGGCTCTGTAGCTCTGTTGTTTACTTGTTTTAGGGAACACAGTGCACTCTTTCAGTGAGGCTGTTGGCAATTTACATCCCGCCCGTCAGCATAACAAGTCTCCCTGTTCTCCAGGGCCTGTCTTGCCTTTCTTGTTTTTACACATTTTGTGGATGTCCCTTTTGACCGGAGGGAAGTGATACTTCTTTGTAGTGGAGATTTTCATTGCCCGCTTGCTTGCTTGCCCAAAAAGGGCGTATGCGTTTTCTCCTGAATATATTCAGGGGAAAACGCCTACGCCCTTTTTGGCCAAGTGCATCATTGTTTAAGTTGTGCCCCTCTTCCTGAGTTTTACAGGCAATTCCTCCGTATCTCTTGAAATCTGTTTCCTGCTATTCTGCCTCGCTTTCACGTCGGCCTCGTTGCCTTCCCTCAGCAGATTTTTGGACGATAGTTGTCCTTTATTACTCTGCCAGTTTGTGAATTGCTGTGCCCCTGAGCTCCATTTTTCAACACCTTTTTTGTGAGCTGAACGCAAGTCCAAAATTTTGGTTCAGGACCTATACTTGTTCCCGGTGGTTGGCTGAGACTTTGTTTAATTCTTCTTCCTGCCGGGAAATTAGAGTGACATGTGCCCATCCAAATGCCTAACAGCTACTCTCTCTTTGGTTCTCCCTCTTCCCTTCAATCCTCTGCCAAATTGGCAACCTATGTGAACCAGGAGCTTAAAGGGGGTGTCTCTCCAAGTTGCGAGACTGATATTAAAGCAGTTGGAAAGTCAAACAGGAACACCAAGAGAGGGACTATTCGTTGAGTTTTAGAAACCTTTCGTATTCACGGTTTGTCAATTCTCTAGGTTTCCCGTACATGTTATATCTGTTGTAATATTCCCTTCAACCTGGAGATTTGGGACCCATATAATGGGTGCCATGCATTATTGCTTTAAACGGTCTGCATTTGCTCACCCAATCTCACTAATCCTCTCAGTCCCAAGTGTCCAGCCTTATGCCACATCCAGCTGTCATTGTAGATAGGGTCATTCCAGGTTTCCTTAGAGACCCTGAAATAATTGTAAAGGATTTCCCTGTTTTTTTGTTTTGTTTTTGACATTTCTTTTTATAGTTGGTTTGAGCTGATTCTCGCTGCCATGTTTATGCCAGTCTAGACACACTTGATTCCCTTACGGAGACATATCATTACATAGGTTTTATGATTCTTACTAGTCAGATATATTCCTCTGCGGGAAATATGGGGTTTTGAGTCCCTTTCACTGAGGAAGGTGTAGGTCTTGTCTATTGCATAGTTGGTTTTTGGAACGGTAACTGTGCTTGTATGAAACTCTGGTTTTATGCATCACCCCACCTCTCCTTCCGACTTAAGCAGGCATAAGAGTGTTTTCTAAAAGTGAGACTCTGTTCTCTTTCCTAACTCAGTTCATGTGTTGCCATGTTTACAGGGTCTTCATAAGTGATATCTTATGATAAGTTTCTTTTTCTGTGTGACTTATTTCACTTAGAATCACCGTACCTGTATGCACTCACTTTTCTTTTACTGGACTTATGACATTGATTTCATAGCTGAAGGATATTTCATCGTACGTAAGTACCCCTATTTTTGAACTATTTTTATATTTCCTTGGATATTGAAGGTGTTTCCTAGTTGAGGTTCTTGTAAGCAGTGCAGCCCTAAATTTTGGGGTGGCTCTGTCTTATTGATTTTCAGTTTTCCCAAGATATATTCCCTAGACTGGAAGCGTCCTTGGCTCTGTAGCTCTGTTGTTTACTTGTTTTAGGGAACACAATGCACTCCTCCATATAGGCAGTTTGCAATTTACATCCCGCCCACCAGCATAACAAGGCTCCCTGTTCTCCAGGGCCTGTCTTGCCTTTCTGGTGTTTACACATTTTGTGGATGTACCATTTTTATGGTCGGAAGTGATACTTCTTTGTAGTGCAGATTTGCATTCTCCACTTGTTTACTTGGCCAAAAAGGTCGTATGCATCTTCTCCTGAATATATTCACGTGAAAACCCATATGCTCTTTATGGCCGTTTCCATAATTTTCGAAGTTGTGATGCTTTTCCTGTGTTTAAAGGTGACTCCATTGTACCTCTTGAAATCTGTTTCATGCCATTCTGCCTCATTTTCAATTCCGACTCGTGGGTTTCCCTCAACAGATTTTTGGAAGAGATTAGTCCTTTTTAACTCTGCAGGTTAGTGAATTTATGTGTCCCTGAGCTACATTTTTCAAATCGCGTTTTTGTGAGCTGACCGCAAATCCACCATTTTGCTTCAGGACCTATACTTGTTCTGGGGGGGCAGGATGAGACTTTGGTTAATTCCTATTCATGACGGGAAATTAGAGTGACATGTGGCTGTCCAAATGCCTACAGCTACTCTCTCATTTGTTCTCTCTCTTCCCTTATATCCTCTGCACAATGTGCCCACTGTGTGAATCAGGAGGTTATAGGGGCTGGCTCTCCAAGTTAGGAGATTGATAGTAAAGCAGTTGGAATGTCAAACTGGAGCACAAGGAGAGAAAAAAAGTAGTAGAGCTTTAGAAACCTTTCACCATCAGAGTGTTTCCATTCTCTACGTTCCCATACATGTTATAACTGTAGTGATATTCCTTTCTACCTGGAGAGTTGTGAACCATGGAATGGGTGACAGGCATTATTTCTTTAAAGGGTCTGCATTTTTTCACCCAATCTCACCAGTCCTCTCAGCCCCAAGTGACCAGCCTTATGCCACATCCAGCTGTCATTGTAGATAGGGTCATTCCAAGGTTTCATCAGAACCCCTGAAGGAATTGTTTAAGAATTTTTCTCTTTTTATGTTTTGTTTTAAAATTCGTTTTTTAGTGGGTTTGAGCTGATTCTCACTGCCATGTTTATGTAGTTCTAGATACACTTGGTTCCCTTAAGGAGACATATCAATACATAGGTTTTAAAATTCTTACTAGTCAGATATATTTCTCTCCGGGGAATAGGGATGTTGAGTTCCGTTCACTGAGGAAGGAGTAGGGTTTGTCTCTTCTCTTTGTGGATTAAGGAACGGTTCCTGTGCTAATATCAAACTTTTGTTTTGTGCATCTCCCCACCTCTCTTTCCCCTTAACTAAGCATAAGAGTGTTTTCTAAATCTGAGAATCTGTTCTCTTCCCTAATTCAGTTTATATGTAGCCATGTTTACATTCCCTTCATAATTGATATATTTTGTCAGAATGCACCATGGCCCTTGTCATAATAATGCTCCATGACCCCTGTCATCACAATGCTCCATGCCCTGGTTATCACAATGCTCCATGTCCCTTGTCATCACAATTCTCCACGTCCTTGTCATCACAATGCTACATGACAATTCTCATCACAATGTTACATACTCTTGTCATCACAATTCTCCATGCATTTGTCATTGCAATGCTCCATGCACTTGTCATCACAATGCTCCATGCACTTGTCATCACAATGCTTCATGCCCTTGTCATCACAGTGCTCCATGACCCCTCTCATCACAATGCTCCCTGACACCTGTCATCACAATGCTTCATGCCACTTGTCCTTACAGTGCTCCATGATGCTCGACATCACAATTACCCAAGGTCTTCTCATCACAGTGTTCCACGGTTTTGCCATCACCATGCTCCATGCCTTGTCATCACAAAGCTCAATGTCCCTTGTCCTCACAATTCCCCACGTCCTTGTCATTACAATGCTTCTTGGCACTTCACATCACAATGTCATATGCTCTTGTCATCACAATACTCAATGCACTTGTCATCGCGATGCTCCATGACCCCTGTCATAGGAAGCTCCATGCGCTTGTCATCACAATGTTTCACAACCTGGACATTAAAATTATCAATGGCGATTGATATCACAATGCTCCATGCCCTTGTCATAACAATGCTCCTTTACATTGTCACAACAATCCTCCATGACACTTGGCATCACAATGCTCAATGATATTGTCATCAAACTGGAACATGACATATTTCATCACCATGCTCCCTGACAACTTTCTTCACAATAATCCATGACCTTGTCATCACAGTGCCCCATGCCCTTGTCGTCACAATGTGCCATGTCAACTCTTATCACAATAATCCATGAAATTTGTCAGAACAATGCTCCATGCCAGTTTTCATCACAATGCTTCATGAACGCTGTCATCACAATGCACCATGCCCATCATCATAATGCTTCATGCTATTGTCATCACAATGAAATCAAAATGCTCCATGACCTCTGTCATCACAATGCTCCACACCCTTGTGATCACAATGTTCAATAACGCTTGTCATCACAATGCCCCATGACGGTGGTCATCACAATTATCCACGGTCTTCTTATCACAATGCACCATGATTTTTGTCATCACAATGCTCATTACACTTGTCGGCAAAATGCTCCCTGACTATTGCCATCAGTATGCACCTTGAACTCTTTCATGACAAAGCTCCATGCCTTTTATATCACAATGATCCATGCCCTTTTCATCACAATGCTCCAAGACCCCTGTGATCACAATGCTCTTTGCACTTGTCATTACAAATCTCCATGATGCATGTCATCAGAATGCTCCATGGCCTTCTCATCATAATGTTCCATGCCCTTGTCATCACAAAGCTCCATGACACCTGTAATCAAAATGTTCCCTGCTCCTTTTCATCAGAATGCTCCATGAGACTTCTCATCACAAGGTTCCATGGTCTTCACATCACAGTGCTCCAGGACGTTGTCATCACAGTGCTCCATTCCCTTGTCATCACAATACTCCATGACCCCTGTCATCAAAATACTCCATGAACATTTTCACCCCAAAGCTCCATGACCCTTCTCATCACAGTGATGCATGCCCATGTCATCCCAAAGCTCCATGACACCTGTATTCACAATGCTCCTTGGCGCTTGTCATCACATTGCTCCATGATACCTGTCATCAAAATACTCCATGCCTTTGTCAGCAAAATGCTACATGACCTTATCATTACAATGCTCTATGTGCTTGTCATCACCTTACTCCATTACCATTGCCATCACAATCCTCCATGAAACTTGGGATCACATTGCTTCAGGCCTTTGTCATCAAAATGCTCCATGCTCCTTTAAATCAAAATGAGCCAAGACCTCTGTCATCACAATGCTCCAATCCCTTGTGATCACAATGTTCCATAACACTTGTCATCACAACGCTCCATGATGCGTGTCATCACAATACTCCATGCCCTTTTCATCACAATGCTCCATGACATTTGTCATCATAATATTCAATTAAATTTGTCATCACAATACTACCTAGCATTGTCATCGCAATGGACCATGACATATGTCATCATAATGCTCCCTGACACCTGTCTTCACAGTACTCCATGACCTTCTCTTCACAATGATCCGTGGCCTTGTCATCACAATGCACCATGTCCACTGGCATCACAATTATATATGAAAGTTGTCAGACCAATGATCCAAGCCCCTGTCATCACAATACTCCTTGCTCTTGTCATCAAAATGCTCCATGACTTGTCATCACAAAGCTCCATGACCCATGACCCATGTATCACAGTGTTCCGTGCCCTCCTCATCACAATGCTCCATGCCCACACTCATCACAATAATCCATGAAATATTTCAGAACAATGCTCCATGCCCTTCTCATCAAAATGCTCCATTACCCCTCTCATAACAATGCTCCATGACCCCTTCCATCACAATGTTACATGGCCTTGTCATCACAAGGCTCCATGACACTTGTCATCACAATGCTTAAGACCCCTGTATTCACAATGCTCCATGCCCTCGTCATCACAAAGCTGCATAACGCATGTCATCAGAATGCTCCATGGCCTTCTCATTACAATGATCCTTGCCCTTGTCATCACAATGCTCCAAGACCCCTGTAATCACAATGACCCATGCCCATTTTCAACAGAATGCTCCATGAGATTTCTCATCAAAAGTCTCCATGGTCTTCTCATCACAATGCTCCAGGACCTTGTCATCACCATGCTCCATTCCCTTGTCATCACAATGCTCCGTGACCACTGTCATCACAATACTCCATAAACATATTCAGCCAAATGCTCCATGACCTAATCATCATAATGCTCCATGAACAATATCATCCCTATTCTCCATGACCACTGTCATCACAACACTCCATGACACCTGACAACACAATGATCCGCGACGCTTGTAATCACAATGCTCCATTCCCTAGTCATCACAATGCTCCATGACCCCGGTCATCACAATACTCCATGAATATATTCAGCCCAATGCCTCATGACCCCTGCCATCACAATGTTCAACGGCCTTGTCATCACAAAGCTCCATGACACTTGTCATCACAATGCTCAAGACACCTGTAATCACAATGCTCCATGCCCTTGTCATCCCATTGCTCCATGACCCCTGTATTCACAATGATCCATGACGCTTGTCATCACAGTGTTTCATGACACCTGTGATCACAATGCTCCCTGCCCTTCTCATCAACATGCACCACACCCTTCTCATCAAAATGCTCAATTACCATTGTCATCACAAAGATCCATGACCCTTGGCATCACAATGCTCCATGTCATTGTCATCATAATGTTCCATGAATGCTCTCATCACATTGCTTCATGTTCTTGTCATCACAAAGCCCCATGACACATGTCATCAGAATGCTCCATGGCCTTCTCATCACAGGGCTCTATGTCCTTACCATCACAATGCTCCATTACACCTGTCATAACAATGCTCCATACCCCTGCCATCACGATGTTCCATGGCCTTGTCATCACAAGGCTCCATGACACTTCTCATCACAATGCTCCAAGACCGCTGTAATCACAATGCTCTATGCCCTTGTCATCACAAAGCTCAATGTGGCATGTCATCAGAATGCTCCCTGGCCTTATCCTCACAAAGTTCCATGCCCTTTCCATCACAATTTTCCAAGAACCTTTTTATCACAATGCTCCATGCCCCTTTTCATCAGAATGCTCCATTATTTGTCATGACAATCCTCCTTTACATTAGCATCACATTGCCCCCTGCCATTGTCATCGCAATGGACCATGACATATGTCATCACAATGTTCCCTGACACCTGTCTTCACAGTACACCATGACCTTCTCATCCAAATGCTCCATGCCCTTGTCATCACAATGCTCCTTGACCTTGTCATCACAATGCACCATGACAACTGTCATTACAATAATCTATGAAATTTTTCAAACCAATGCTCCATGGTCTGTCATCACAATGCTCCATGCCCTTGTCATCACAATGTTCCATGTCCCCTGTCATCACAATGCTCCGTGACTCCAGTCATCACAATGCTTCATAACGTTTTTCATCACAATGATCCATGCCCGCATCACCACAAGGCTCTGAGACCTTTGTAACCACAATGCTCCATGAACTTTTCATCACAATGCTACATGACCCTTGTCATCACAATGCTCCATGCCTTTGTCAGAACGATGATCCATTACGCTTGTCATCACAATGTACCACCCGCTTTTTATCACAAAAGTCCACAACCTTTTCATCGTTACACTCCATAAAACTTGTATTCACAGTGCTCCATGCACATCTCATTAAAATGCACTCTCACCAGAGATATCACAATGTTCCATCACTAGTCATCATAATACTCGCTCATCCCTGTAATCAAAATGATCCATGACAACTGTCATCACAATGCTACATCCCCTTGTCATCACAATGTTCCAAAAAACCTATGATCACAATGCTCCATGCCACTTTTCATCAGAATGCTCAATGAGACTTGTCATCACAAGTCTCCATGGCCATCAATCAAAATGCTCCAGGACCTTGTCATCACCATGCTCCATTCCCTTTTCATCACAATGCTCCAAGACCCCTGTCAACACAATACTCCATGAACATTTTCAGCCCAATGCTCCATGACCTTCTCTTCAAAATGTTCCATGTCCAATATAATCACAATGCTCCATGACCACTGTCATCACAACACTCCATGACACCTGACAACACAATGATCCAGAACTCTTGACATCACAATGCTCCATTCCCTATTCATCACAATGCTCCATGACCCCTGTCATCACAATACTCCTTGAACATTTTCAGCCCAATGCTCCATGACCCTTGTCATCACAATGATCCATGCCCTTGTCATCCCAATGCTCCATGACCCCTCTATTCACAATGTTCCGTGACGCTTGTCATCACAGTTCTCCATGACACCTGTCATCACAATGTTCCATGCCTTTGTCAGCAAAATGCTACATGACCTTGTCATTACAATGCTCTATGTGCTTGTCATCACAATACTCCATTACCGCTGTCATCACAATCCTCCATGAACCTTGGGATCACATTGCTTCATGCCCTTGTCATCACGATGCTCCATGCTCCTTGAAATCAAAATGATCCATGACCTCTGTCATCACAATGCTCCAAATCCTTGTGATCACATAGTTACATAACACTTGTCAACACAACGCTCCATGATGCCTGTCATCACAATACTCCATGCCCTTTTCATCACAATGCTCCATGACCTTTGTCATCACAATTCTCAATACAATTGTCATCACAATGCTTCCTGACACTTGTCGTTAGAATGCTCCTTGAAACCTGTCACAAAAAGGCTCAATGCCTTTTTCATCATAATGCCCCATGCCGTTTTCATCACAATGCTCCATGCCATTATCATCAAATTTCTCCACAAGCTTGTCATCAGTATGCTCCATTAACCTTGTCATCACAATTCTCCATGCACTTGTCAGCACAATGCTCCCTGACACTTGTCATCACAGTGCTCCAAGCCATTGTCACCACAATGCTCCATGCTCTTGTTATCACAATGCTCCATGACCCCTGTCATCACAATGCTCCGTGACTACAGTCATCACAATGATTCATGACCTTTGCCATCACAATGGTCAATGCCCTTGTCATCAACAGTCTCTGTGACATTTTTCACCGCAATGCTCCATGAACTTTTCATCACAATGCTCTTTGACCCTTGTCATCACAATGCTCTATGCCTTTCTCAGCACAATGCTCCATGACCCTTGTCATCACAATGCTCCATGTGCTTGTCAGGAAAATGCTCCATGACACATGTCATCAAAATGCACCATGCTCTTGTCATCACAGTGCTCCACAATCTTGTCATCACAATGCTCCATGCACTTCTCATCAAAATGCTCTCTCACCAGTGATATCACAATGATACTTCACTATTCGTCACAATACTCCATCACCCCTGTCATCATAATGTTCCAAGACTACTGTCATCACAATGGTACATGCACTTATCATCAAAATTTTCGATGACCACAGACATCACAATGATCCATAACCCCTGTCATCACCATGCTCCCTGCCCTAATCATCACAATGAACAACGCCTTTGTCATCAAAATGCTGAATGAACTTTGTCATCACAAAGATCCATGACACTTGGCATCACAATGCTCCAAGTCATTGTTATCACAGTGCTCCAAGAATGCTCTCATCACATTGCTCCATGACGTTGTCATCACAAAGCTCCATGACACATGTCATCAGAATGCTCCATGGCTTTCTCATCACAATGCTCCATACCCTTGCCATCAAAATGCTCCATTACCACTGTCATAACAATGCTCCTTGACACCTGCCATCACGATGTTCCACGGCCTTGTCATCACAAGGCTCAGTGACCCTTGTCAGCACAATGCTCCAAGACACCTGTCATCAAAATGCTCCATGCCCATCTCATAACAAAGCTACATGACGCATGTCATCAGATGGTTCCTTGTCCTTCTCATCACAATGCTCCATGCACTTGTCAGCACAATGCTCCCTGAACCTTGTCTTCACAATGCTCCAAGCCATTGTCATCACAATGCTCCATTACCTTTGTCTTCAGAATCCTCCGTGACACTTGGCATCACAATGATTCATGCCATTGTCATCACAATGGGCCAATACATATGTCATCACAATGCTCCCTGACATATGTCTTCACAATACTGCATGACCTGGACATCAAAATGCTCCATGCCCTTGTCAATATAATGTGCCATTCCAAGTGTCATCGCAATAATCCATGAAAATTATTTGACCAATGCTCCATGCCCTTTTGATCACAGTGTTCCAAGACCCCTGTAATCAGAATGCTCCATGCCCCTTTTCATCAGTATGCTCCATGAGACTTGTCATCACAAGGCTCCATGGTTTTCTCATCACAATGCTCCAGGACCTTGTCATCACAATGCTTCACGACCTTGTCATGAAAATTCTCAATTTCTGTTGTCATCATAATGCTCAAAGCCCTAGTCATCACAATGCTCCATTATATTTATCATCCCAATCCTCCATTACATTTGGCATCACAGTGCTCCCGGTCATTGACATCGCAATGCACCATGACATATGTCATCACAATGCTCCCTGACACCTGTCTTCAAAATACTCCATGACATTCTAATCACAATGCTCCTTGCTCTTGTCATCACAATGCACCATGTCCACTGTCATCACAATAATCTATGAAAATTATCAGACTAATGCTCCATGCCCCTGTCATCACATTGTTCCTTGCCCTTGTCTTCACAATGCTCCATGACCCCTGTCATCACAATGCTCCGTGACTCCAGTCATCACAATGCTTCATAACGTTTGTCATCACAATGGTCCATGCCCGCACCATCACAAGACTCTGTGACTTTTTAAACACAATGCTGCATGAACTTTTCATCACAATGCTACGTGCCTTTGTCAGAACAATGCTCCATGACCCTTGTCATCAAAATGTGCCACGTGATTTTCATCACAATGATCGACATCCTTCTCTTCGCTATGCTCCATAAACATTGTAATCACAATGCTCCATGCACTTCTCATCCAAATGCTCTCTCACATGAGATATCACAATGTTCCATCACTAGTCATCACAAGCCTCCCATAACCCTGAAATCACAATGTTCCATAACCCCTGTCATCACAATGCTACATCCCATATCAGCACAATGTTCCATGACCACTGACATCATAATGTTCCATAACCACTGTCATCAAAATGCTGCATGACCCTTTTCATCCCAAAGCTCCATGACCCCTGGCATCACAATGTTCTATAACCACTGTCATCAAAATGTTCCATTACACTTTTCATCAAATTGCTGCATGACCCTGTCATCAAAATGCTCCCTGGCCTTCTCATCACAATGCACCACACCCTTGTCATCAAAATGCTCCATGACATTTGTCATCACATAGCTCCATGACCCTTGGCATCACAATGTTCCATGTCATTGTCATCACAATGCTCCATGAAACCTCTCATCACATTGCTCCATGCCGTTGTCATCACAAAGCTCTATGACACTTGTCATCACAATGCTCGATACCTTTCTCATCAAAATGCTCCATGCCCTTGTCATTAAAATCCTCCATGACCCATGTATCACAGTGTTCTGTGCCCTTGTCATCACAATGCTCCATGCCTACACTCATCACAATAAACCATGAAACATTTCAGAACAGTGCTCAATGACCTTCTCATCACAATGCTCCATTATCTCTGTCATAACAATGTGCCATGACACCTGCCATCACAATATTCCACGGCCTTGTCATCACAATGCTCCAAGACCACTGTAATTACAATGCTCCATGCCCTTTTCTTCACAAGGCTCCATGACTCATGTCATCAGAATGTTCCATGGCCTTCTCATCACAATGCTCCATGACGCCTGTAATCTCAATGCTCCATGCCCCTTCTCATCTCAATGCTCCATGAACCCTGTCATCACAATGCACCATGCCCATCATCATAATGATTCAGGCTATTGTCCTCACAATGAAATCAAAATGCTCCATGACCTCTGTCATCATAATGCTCCAAACACTTGTGATCACAATGTTCCATAAAACTTATCATCATAACACCCCATGATGCTCATCATCACAATTATCCATGGTCTTCTCATCACAATGCTCCATGACCTTTGTCATCACAATGCGCAATACACTTGTCAGCACAATGCTCCCTGACACTTGTCTTCAGTATGCACCTTGAACCCTGTTATGAGAAGGCTCCATGCCTTTTTCATCACAATGATCCATGCCCTTTTCATCACAATGCTCCAAGACACCTGTAATCACAATTCTCCATGCACTTGTCATCACAAAGCTCCATGACGCTTGTCATCAGAATGCTCCATGGCCTTCTCATCACAATGCTCCATTCCGTTGTCATCACAATGCTCCAAGAGCCCTGTAATCACAATGCTCCATGCCCCTTTTCATCAGAATGCTCCATGAGACTTGTCATCACAAGTCTCCATGGTCTTCTCATCACAATGATCCAGGACCTTGTCATCAGCATGCTCCATTCCCTTGTCATCACAATGCTCCATGACACTTGTCATCACAAAAATCCATGAATATTTTCAGCCAAATGTTCCACGACCTATTCATCACAATGCTCCATGGCCAATATCATCACAATGCTGCATTACTACTGTCATCACAACACTCCATGACACCTGACAACACAATGATCCGGGGCTCTTGTCATCACAGTGCTCCATTCCCTAGTCATCACAATGCTCCATGACCCCTCTCATCACAACACTCCATGAACATTTTCAGCCCAGTGCTCCACGACATTTGTCATCACAATGATCCATGCACTTGACATCCCAATGCTCCATGACCCCAGTATTCACAATGCTCCGTGACGCTTGTCATCACAGTGCTCCATGACACCAGTCATCACAATGCTCCATGCCTTTGTCAGCAAAATGTTACATGACCTTGTCTATACAATGCTCTATTCGCTTGTCATCACAATACTCCATAACTATTTTCATCACAATCCTCCATGAACCTTGGTATCACATTGCTTCATGCCATTGTCATCACAATGCTCCATGCTCCTTGAAATCAAAATGATCCATGACCTCTGTCATCACAATTGTCCAAACCCTTGTGATCACAATGTTCCATAACACTTGTCATCACAACGCTCCATGCTGCCTGTCATCACAATATTCCATGCCCTTTTCATCACAATGCTCCATGGCCTTTGTCATCACAATTCTCAATGCACATGCCATCACAATGCACCCTGACACTTGTCGTCAGAATGCTGCTTGAACACTGTCACGGAAAGGCTCCATGCCTTTTTCATTCCAATGCCCCATGCCTTTGTCATCACAATGTCCCACGCCATTTTCATCACAATGCCCCATGCCATTGTCATCAAAACACACCACATGCTTGTCATCAGAATGCTCCATGACCCTTGTCATCACAATTCTCCATGCACTTGTCAGCACAATGCTCCCTGACCCTTGTCATCACAATGCTCCAAACGATTGTCATCACAATGCTCCATTACCTTTGTCATCAGAATCCTCCATGACCATTGGCATCACAATGCTCCATGCCATTGTCATCACAATGGGCCATTACATATGTCATGACAATGCTCCCTGACAACTGTCTTCAGAATACTGCATGACCTGGTCATCACAATGCTCCATGCCCTTGTCATCACAATGCGCCTTTCCAAATGTCATCGCTATAATCCATGAAACTTATTAGACCAATGCTCCATGACCTTGTCATCACAATGCTCCATGCCGTTGTTATAACAATGCTCCATGACCCCTGTCATCACAATGCTCCGTGACTCCAGTCATCACAATGCTTCATGACCTTTGTCATCACAATGGTCCATGCCCTCATCATCAACAGAATCTGTGACCTATTTAAACAAAATGCTCCATGCCCTTGTCATCACAATGCTCCATGACCCCTGTCATCACAATGCTCCATGACTACTGTCATCACAATGCTTCATACCATTTGTCATCAAAATGGTGCATGCCCTTGTCATCACAAGGCTCTGTGACCTTTGTAACCACAATGCTCCATGAACTTTTCTTCACAATGCTCCGTGACACTTGTCATTAAAATGCTCCATGCCTTTGTCAGAAAAGTGCTCAATGACACTTGTCATCACAATGTGCCACGCGCTTTTCATCCAACGGTCCACAAATTTGTCATTGCAATGCTCCATAAACCTTGTAATCAAAATGCTCCTTGCCCTTCTCATCACAGTGCTCCATTACACCTCTCATAAAATTGCTCCATGACCGCTGCCATCACAATGATCCACGGTCTTGTCTTCACAAGACTCCATGACACTTGTCATCATAATGCTCCAAGACCCCTGTAATCACAATGCTCCATACACTTGTCATCAGAAAGCTCCATGAGTCAAGTAATCAGAATGTTCCATGTCTTTTTCATTAAAATGTTCCATGCCCTTGTCATCACAGTGCTCCAAGACCCCTGTAATCACAATGCTCCATGCCCCTTTTCATCAGTATGCTCAATGAGATTTGTCATCACAAGGCTCCATGGTTTTCTCATCACAATGCTCCAGGACCTTGTCATCACAATGCTTCACGACCTTCCATGAAAATTCTCAATGGCCCTTGTCATCATAATGCTCGAAGCCCTAGTCATCACAATGCTCCATTACATTTGGCATCACAGTGATCACTGCCATTGTCATCGCAATGGACCATGACATATGTCATCACAATGCTCCCTGACCCGTCTTCACAATACTCCATGACCTTCTCATCACAATGATCCATGCCCTTGTCATCACAATGCTCCATGAATCCAGTCATCACAATGCTTCATAACATTTGTCATCACTGTGGTCCATTCCCGAGTCATCACAAGGCTCTGTGACCTTTGTAACCAAATTGCTCCATGAAATTTCCATCACTGTTCTCCGTGACTCTTGTCATCACAATGCTCCATGCCTTTGTCAGAAAAATGCTCCGTGACCCTTGTCATCACTTTGTGCCACGCGGTTTTCATCACAACGGTCCACAAATTTGTTATGGCAATGCTCCATAAATCTTGTAATCACAATGATCCATGCCCTTCTCATCACACTGCTCCATTACCCCTGTCATAACAATGCTCCATGACCCCTGCCATCACAATGTTCCACGGCCTTGTCATCAAAAGGCTCCATGACACTTGTCATCACAATGCTCCAAGAACCCTGTAATCACAATGATCCATGCCCTTGTTATCACAAAGCTCCATGACACATGTCATCAGAATGTTCCATGGCCTTCTCATCAAAATGCTCCCAGACCCCTGTAATCACAATGCTTCATGCCCGTTTTTATCTCAATGCTCCTTGAACCCAGTCATCACAAAGCTTCATGTCCATCATCATAATGCTTCTGGCTATTGTCAGCACAATGAAATCAAAATTCTCCATGCGCTCTGTCATCACAATGCTCCATGACCCCTGCCATCACAATACTCCATGAATATTTTCAGCCTAATGCTCCATGACTTTTGTCGTCACAATGATCCATGCCCTTGTTACCCGAATGCTACATGACCGCTGTATTCACAATGCTCCATGACGCTTGTCATCACACTGTTCCATGACACCTGTCATCACATTGCTCCATGGCATTGTCAGCAAAATTCTACATGACCTTGTCATTACAATGCTCCATGTGCTTGTCATCACAATACTCCATTACCATTGTCATCACAATCCTCCATGAACGTTGGGATCATATTGCTTCATACCCTTGTCATCACAATGCTCCATGCTCCTTGAAATCAAAATGATCCATGACCTCTGTCATCACAATGCTCCAAACACTTGTGATCACAAAGTTCCATAACACTTGTCATCACAACACTCCATGATGCCTGTCATCACAATACACCATGCCCTTTTCATCACAATGCTCCATGAACTTTGTCATCACAATTCTCAATACACTTGTCATATCAATGCTCTCTGACACTTGTCGTCAGAATGATCCTTGAACCCTGTCACAAAAAGGCTCCATGCCTTTTTCATCACAATGTCCTATGTCGTTTTCATCTCAATGCTCCATGCTATATTCATCAAAATACTCAACAAGCTTATCATCAGAATGCTCCATGACGCTTTTCATCACAATTCTCCATGCACTTGTTAGCACAATGCTCCCAGACCATTGTCATCACAATGCCCCAAGCCATTGTCATCACAATGCTCCATTACCTTTGTTATCAGAATCCTCCATGATACTTGGCATCACAATGTTCCATGCCATTGTCATCACAAAGGGCCATTACATATGTCATCACAATGCTCCCTGACACCTGTCTCCACAATACTGCATGACCTGGTCATCACAATGCTCCATGCCCTTGTCATCACAAAGCACCAATCCAAGTGTCATGGCAATAATCCATGAAACTTATTAGACCAAAGTTCCATGCCCTTTTCATCACAATGTGCAATTCCAACTGTCATCGCTATAATCCTTGAAACTTATTAGACCAAGGCTCCATGCCCTTGTCATCACAATGCTCAATGACCCCTGTCATCACAATGCTCCGTGACTCCAGTCATCACAATGCTTCATAACATTTGTCATTACAATGATCCGTGCCCGCGTCATCACAAGGCTCTGTGACATTTGTAACCACAATGCTCCAAGAACATTTCATCACAATGCTCCGTGACCGTTGTCATCACAATGCTCCATTATCCCTGTCATAACAATGCTCCATGACCCCTGCCATCACAGTGTTCTACGGTCTTGTCATCACAAGTCTCCATGACACTTGTCATCACAATGCTCCAAGGCACCTGTAATCACCATGCTCCATGACTTTGTCATGACAATGCTCCCAGACCCCTGTAATCACAATGCTCCATGCCTCTCTTCATCTCAATGTTCCATGAACACTCTCATCACAATGCATCATGCCCATCACCATAATGTTTCCGGCTATTGTCAGCACAATGAAATCAAAATTCTCCATCACCTCTGTCCTCAAAATGCTCCATGTCCCCTGTCATCACAATACTCCATGAACATTTTCAGCCCAATGCTCCATGACACTTGTCATCACAATGATCCATGCCCTTGTCATCCCAATGCTCCATGACCCCTGTATTCTCAATGCACCGTGACGCTTGTCATCACAGTGCTCCATGACACCTGTCTTCACAATACTGCATGACCTGGTCATCACAATGCTCCATGCCCTTGTCATCACAATGCGCCATTCCAACTGTCATCACAATAATCCATGAATCTTATTAGACTAATGCTCTATACCCTTGTCATCACAATGCTCCATGCCCTTGTTATCACAATGCTCCATGACTCCAGTCATCACAATGCTTAATGAACATTGTCATCACGATGGACCATGCCCTCATCATCAACACTCTCTGTTACCATTTTAACCACAAAGCTCCATGAACTTTTCATCACAGTGCTCTCTGAAACTTGTCATCAAAATGCTCTATGCGTTTCTAAACACAATGCTCCATGACACTTGTCATCACAGAGCTCCACGACACATGTCATCACAATGCACCATGCGGTTGTCATCACAGTGCTCCACAATCTTGTTATCACAATGCTCCATAAAACTTGTCATCACAATGCTCCATGCAATTCTCATTAAAATGCTCTCTCACCACTGATACCACAATGTTACATCTCTATTTGTCACAATACTTCCTAACCCCTGTCATCTCAATGTTCCATGAATCCTGTCATCACAATGCTACATGCATAATCATCACAAAGTTCTATGACCCCTGACATCACAATGTTCCATAACACCTGTCATCAAAATTCTCCATGACCCGTTTCATCAAAATGCTCCATGACCCCTGACATCACAATGTTCCATAACAACTGTCATCAAAATGTTCCATGACCCTTTTCATCAAATTGCTCCATGACGATGCCATTACAATGCTCCCTGCCCTTCTCATCACAATGCACAACGCCCTTGTCATCAAAATGCTCCATGACCTTTGTCATCACAACGATCCGTGACGCTTGGCATCACAATGCTCCATATCATTTTCACCACATTGCTCCATGCCCTTGTCATCACAAATCTCCATGACACATGTCATCAGAATGCTCCGTCGCCTTCTCATCACAATACTCCATGCCCTTGCCATCACAATGCTCCATTACCCCTGTCATAACAATGCTCCATGACCCCTGGCATCACGATATCCCATGGACTTGTCATCACAAGGCTCCATGATCCTTCTCATCACAATGCTCCAAGACCCGTCTAATGACAATGCTCCATGCCCCTTTTCATCTCAATGATCCATGAACCCTGTCATCACAATGCACCATGCCCATCATCATAATGCTTCATGCTATTGTAATCACAATGAAATCAAAATGCTCCATGACTTCTTTCATAACAATGCTACAAACCCTTGTGATCCCAATATTCCATAACACTTGTCATAACAATGCCACATGACTCTCGTCATCACAATTATCCATGGACTTCTCGTCACAATGCTCCATGACCTTTGTCATCACAATGCTCAATACACTTGTCATCAAAATGCTCCCTGACACTTATTATCTGTATGCTCCTTGAAACCTGTCATGACAAGGCTCCAGGCCATTTTCATCACAATGATCCATGCCCTTTTCATCACAAAGCTCCAAAACCCATGTAATCACAATGCTCCATGCCCTTGTCACCACAAAGCTCCATGGCACATGTCATCAGAATGTTCCATGGGCTTCTCATCAGAATGATCCATGCCCTTGTCATCACAGTGCTCCTAGATCCCAGTAATCACAACGGTCCATGCCCCTTTTCATCAGTATGCTCAATGAGATTTGTCATCACAAGGCTCCATGGTTTGCTCATCACAATGCTCCAGTACATTGCTATCACAATGCTTCACGACTTGTCATGAAAATTCTCAATGGCCCTTGTCATCATTATACTCCAAGCCCTAGTCATCACAATGCTCCATTATATTTGTCATCACAATCGACCATTACATTTGGCATCACGATGATCCCTGCCAATGTCATCGCAATGGACCATTACATATGTCATCACAATGCTCCCTGACACCTGTCGTCACAATATTCCAGGACCTTCTCATCACAATGATACATGTGCCTGTCATCTCAAAGCTCCATGACACATGTCATCCGAATGTTCCATGACCTTCTCATCAAAATGCTCAATGCCCTTGTCATCACAATGCTACAAGACCCCTGTAATCACAATGCTCCATGCCCCTTTTCATCTAAATGTTCCATGATCCCTGTCATCACAATGCATCATGCCCATCATCATAATATTTCAGGCTATTGTCAGGACAATCAAATCAAAATTCTCCATGACCTCTGCCATCACAATGCTCCATGACCCATGTCATCACAATACTCCATGAACATTTTCAGCCCAATACTCCATGACACTTGTCATCACAATGATCCATGATCTTGTCATCCCAATGCTCCATGACCCCTGTATTCACAATGCTGCGTGACGCTTCTCATCACAGTGCTCCATGACACCTGTCATCACAATGCTCCATGCCTTTGTCAGCAAAATGCTACATGACCTTGTCATTACAATATTCTATGCGCTTCTCATCACAATACTCCATTACCATTGTCATCACAATCCTCCATGAACCTTGGGATCACATTGCTTCATCCTCTTGACATCACAAAGCTCTATGCTCCTTGAAATCAAAATAATCTATGACCTCTGTCATCACAATGCTCCAAACATTTTTGATCACATAGTTCCATAAAACTTGTCATCACAACTCTCCATGATGCCTGTCATCACAATACTCCATGCCCTTTTCATCACAATGCTCCATGATCTTTGTCATCACAATTCTAAATACACTTGTCATCACAATGCTCCCTGACACTTGTCGTCAGAATGCTCCTTGAACCCTGTCAGGAAAAGTATCCATTCCATTTTCATCACAATGCCCTATGCCATTTTCATCACAATGCTCCATGCCATTGTCATCAAAATACACCAAAAGCTAGTCATCAGAATGCTCCATGACCCTTGTCATCACAATTCTCCATGCACTTGTCAGCACAATGCTCCCTGACCCTTGTCATCACAGTGCTCCAAGCCATTGTCATCACAATGCTACATTACCTTTGTCATCAGAATCCTCCATGACATTTGGCATCACAATGCTCCATGCCATTGTCATCACAATGATCCCTGATACCTGTCTTCACAATACTGCATGACCTGGTCATCACAATGCTCCATGCCCTTGTCATCACAATGCACCCTTCCAACTGTCATCGCAATAATACATGAAACTTATTATACAAATGTTCCATGCCCTTTTCATCACAATGCTCCATGCCCTTGTTGTCACAATGCTCCATGACCCCTGTCATCACAATGCTCCGTGACTCCAGTCATCACAATGCTTCATGACCTTTGTCATCACAATGGTCCATGCCCTCGTCATCAACAGTCTCTGTGACGTTTTTAACCACAATGCTCTATGAACTTTTCATCACAATGCTCTTTGACCCTTGTCATCACAAGGCTCTCTGCCTTTCTCAGCACAATGCTCCATGACCCTTGTCATCACAATGCTTCGTGCCCTTGTCAGCACAATGCTCCACGACACATGACATCTCAATGCACCATTCGCTTGTCATCATAGTGCTCCACAATCTTGTCATCACAATGCTCCATAAAACTTGTCATCACAATGCTCCATGCACTTCTCATCAAAATGCTCTCTCACCACTGATATCACAATATTACATCACTATTCGTCACAATGCTCCCTCACCCATGTCATCACAATGTTCCATGACTCCTGTCATCACAATGCTACATGCATTATCATCACAATGTTCGATGACCCCTGACATCACAATGTTCCATAAACCCTGTCATCAAAATGCTCCATGACACGTTTCATCAAAATGTTTCATGACCCCTGACATCACAATATTGCATAACCCCTGCCATCAAAATGTTCCATGACACTTTTCATCAAATTGCTCTATGACCCTCTCTTCACAACGCTCCCTGCCCTTCTCATCACAGTGCACAACACCCTTGTCATCAAAATGCTCGATGACCTTTCATCACAAAGATCCATGACACTTGGCATCACAATGCTCCATCTCATTGTCATCACGATGCTCCATGAACGCTCTCATCACATTGCTTCATAACTTTGTCATCACAAAGTCCCATGACACGTCATCAGAATGCTCCATGGCCTTCTCATCACACTGCTCCACGCCGTAGACATCACAATGCTCCATTACCCCTGTCATAACAATGCTCCATGACACCTGCCATCACGATGGTCCATGGCCTTGTCATCACAAGGCTCCATGACCCTTCTCATCACAATGCTCCAAGACCCCGGTAATCACATTGCTCCATACGCTTGTCATCACAAAGCTCCATGACACATGTCATCAGAATGCTCCATGGCTTTCTCATCACAGGGCTCCATGACCCTTCTCATCACAATGCACCAAGACCCCTGTAATCACAATGCTCCATGCCCCTTTTCATCTCAATGATCCATGAACCCTGTCATCACAATGCACCATGCCCATCATCATAATGCTTCAGGCTATTGTCATCACAATGAAATCAAAATGCTCCATGACCTCTTTCATCATAATGCTCCAAACCCTTGTGATCACAAGGTTCCATAACACTTATCATCACAACACCCCATGATACTCATCATCACAATTATCCATGGTCTTCTCATCACAATGCTCCATGAACTTTGTCATCACAATGCTCAATACACTTGTCATCACAGTGCTCCCAGACACTTGTCGTCAGTATGCTCCTTGAACCCTGTCATGATAAGGCTCCATGCATTTTTCATCACAATGATCCATGCACTTTTCATCACAATGCTCCAAGACCCCTGTAATCACAATTCTCCATGCCCCTGTCATCACCAAGCTCCATGACACATGTCATCAGAATGTTCCATGAACTTCTCATCAAAATGCTCCATGCCCTTGTCATCCCAATTCTCCAAGACCCCTGTAATCACCATGCTGCATGCCGCTTTACATCTCAATGCTCCATGATCCCTGTCATCACAATGCATCATGCCCATCATCATAATGCTTCAGGCTATTGTCAGCACAATGAAATCAAAATTCTCCATGACCTCTCTCATCACAATGCTCCATGACCCCTGTCATCACAATACTCCATGAATATATTCAGCCCAATGCTCCATGATCCTTGTCATCACAATGGTCAATTCCCTCGTCATCACCAGACCCTGTGTCATTTTTAACCACAATGTTCCATGAAATTTTCATCACAATGCTCTTTGACACTTGTCATCACAATGCTCTATGCTTTCTCAGCACAATGCTCTATGACCCTTGTCATCACAATGTTCCATGCGCTTGTCAGCACAATGCTCTATGACACATGTCATCACAATGCACCATTCGCTTGTCATCACAGTGCTCCACAAACTTGTCATCACAATGCTCCATAAACCTTATCATCACAATGCTCCATGCACTTCTCATCAAAATGCTCTCTCACCATTGATATCACAATGTTACATCACTATTCGTCACAATACTCCCTCACCCCTGGCATCACAATGGTCCATACCTCCTGTCATCAACATGCTACATGCATTATCATCACAATATTCGATGACCCCTGACAACACAATATTCCATAACCCTTGTCATCAAATTGCTCCATGAAACTTTTCATCAAATTGCACCATGACACTGTCATCAAAATGCTCCCTGCCCATCTCATCACAATGCACAACACCCTTGTCCTCAAAATGCTACATGACCTTTGTCATCACAAAGATCGATGACGCTTGGGATCACAGTGCTCCATGTCATTGTCATCAAGATGCTCCTTGAACGCTCTCATCATATTGCTCCATGCCCTTGTCATGACAAAGCTCCATGACAGATGTCATCAGAAAGCTCCATGGCCTTCTGCTCACAATGCACCACGCCCTTGCCATCACAATGCTCCATTACCCTGTCATAACAGTGCTCCATGACTCCTGCCATCACGATGATCTATGGCCCTGTAATCACAGTGCTCCATGCCCCTTTTCATCTCAATGGTCCATGAACCCTGTCATCACAATGCACCATGCCCATCATCATAATGCTTCATGCTCTTGTCATCAAAATGAAATCAAAATGCTCCATGACCTCTGTTATAACAATGCTCCAAACCCTTGTGATCACCATATTCCATAACACTTGTCATCACAATATCCCATGACTCTCGTCATCACAATTATCCATGGTCTTCTCATCACAATGCTCCATGACCACTGTCATCACAATGCTCCATGACTCCAGTCATCACAATGCTTCATGACCTTTGTCATCACAATGGTCCATGCCCTCGTCATCAACAGTCTCTGTGACATTTTTAACCACAATACTCCATGAACTTTTCATCAAAATGCTCTTTGACACTTGTCATCACAATGCTCTATGACTTTCTCAGCACAATGCTCCATGACACTTGTCATCACAATGCTCCATGCGCTTGTCAGAACAATGCTCCATGACACATGTCATCACAATGCACCATTCGCTTGTCATCAGAGTGCTCCACAATCTTGTCATCACAATGCTCCATAAACCTTGTCATCACAATGCTCAATAAACTTGTCATCAAAATGCTCCCTGACACTTGTTGTCTGTATGCTCATTGTACCCTGTCATGAGAAGGCTCCATGCCTTTTTCATCACAATGATCCATGCCCTTTTCATCACAATGCTCCAAGACCCCTCTAATCACAATGCTCCATGCCCTTGTCATCACAAAGCTCAATGACGCATGTCATTAGAATGCTCCTTGGCATTCACCTCACAATGCTCAATGCCCATGTCATCACAATGTTCTAAGACCCCTGTAATCACAATGCTCCATTAACCTTGTCATCACAATGCTCCATGCACATCTCATCAAGATGCTCTCTCAACATTGATATCACAATGTTACATCACTATTCGTCACAATACTCCCTCACCCCTGGCATCACAATGTTCCATAACTCCTGTCATCAACATGCTACATGCATTATCATCACAGTATTCGATGACCCCTGACAACACAATGTTCCATCACCCCTGTCATCAAAATGCTCCATGATCCTTTTCATCAATTTGCTCCGTGAACCTGTCATCAAAATGCTCCCTGCCCTTCTCATCACAATGCACAACACACTTGTCATCAAAACGCTCCATGACCTTTGTCATCACAAAGATTCATGACGCTTGGGATCACAGTGCTCCATGTCATTGTCATCACGATGCTCCATAAACGCTCTCATCACATTGCTCCATGCCCTTGTCATCACAAAGCTCCATGACACATGTCATTAGAATGCTCCATGGCCTTCTCCTCACAATGCACCACGCCCTTGCCATCACAATGCTCCATTACCCTGTCATAACAATGCTTCATGACTCCTGCCATCACGATGTTCCATGGCCTTGTCATCACAAGGCTCCATGACCCTTCTCATCACAATGCTCCAAGACCCCTGTAATCACAATGCTCCATAACCCTTTTCATCTCAATGATCCATGAACCCTGTCATCACAATGCAGCATGCCCATCATCATAATGCTTCATGCTATTGTCATCACAATGAAATCAAAATGCTCCATGACCTCTGTCATAACAATGCTCCAAACCCTTGTGATCACAATATTCCATAACACTTGTCATCACAATGTCCCATGACTCTCGTCATCACAGTTATCCATGGTCTCTCATCACAATGCTCAATACACTTGTCATCAAAATGCTCCCTGACACTTGTTGTCTGTATGCTCATTGTACCCTGTCATGAGAAGGCTCCAAGCTTTTTTCATCACAATGATCCATGCCCTTTTCATCACAATGCTCCAAGACCCCTATAATCACAATGCTCCATGCCCTTGCCATCACAAAGCTCAATGACACATGTCATTAGAATGCTCTTTGGCCTTCTCCTCACAATGCTCCATGCCCATGTCATCACAATGTTCTAAGACTCCTGTAATCACAATGGTCCATGCCCCATTTCATCAGTATGCTCCATGAGATATGTCATCACAAGGCTCCATGGTTTTCTCATCACAATGCTCCAGGAACTTTTCATCACAATGCTTCATGACTTGTCATGAAAATTCTCAATGGCCCTTGTCATCATAATGCTCCAAGCCTTAGTCATCACAATCCTCCATTACATTTGGCATCACGATGCTCCCTGCCATTGTCATCGCAATGAACCATGACATATGTCATCACAATGCTCCCTGACAAATTTCTTCAAAATACTCCATGAACTTCTCATCAAAATGCTCCATGACCCTGTCATTACAATGCTCCATGCACTTGTCATCACAGTGCTCCATGATCCCTGTCATCACAATGCTCCGTGACTCCAGGCATCACAATGCTTCATAACATGTGTCATCACAGTGGTCCATGCCCACGTCATCCCAAGGCTCTGTGGCCTTTGTAACCAGAATGCTCCATGAACTATTCATCACAATGCTCTGTGACCCTTGTCATCACAATGCTCCATGCCTTTGTCAGAATACTGCTCCATGACCCTTGTCATCACAATGTGCCACGCGCTTTTCATCACAACGGTCCACAAATTTGTCATTGCAATGCTCCATAAACCTTGAAATCACAATGCTCCTTTCCCTTCTCATCACAATGCTCCATTACACCTATCATAACAATTATCCATGACCCCTGCCATCACAATCTTCCACGACCTTGTCATCACAAGGCTCCAATCACTTGTCATCACAATGCTCCAAGACCCCTGTAATCACAAGGCTCCATGCCCTTGTCATCACAAAGCTCCATGACACATGTCATCAGAATGTTCCATGAATTTCTCTTCAAAATGCTCCATGGCCTTGTCATCACAGTGCTCCAAGACCCCTGTAATCACAATGCTCCATGCCCCATTTCATCAGTATGCTCCATGAGATATGTCATCACAAGGCTCCATGGTTTACTCATCACAATGCTCCAGGACCTTGTCATCACAAGGCTTCACGACCTTGCCATGAAAATTCTCAATGGCCCTTGTCATCATAATACTCCAAGCCCTAGTCATCACAATGCTCCATTATATTTGTCATCACAATCCTCCATTACATTTGGCATCACAATGCTCCCTGCCATTGTCATCGCAGTGGACCATGACATATGTCATCACAATGCTCCCTGACACCTATCTTCACAATACTCCATGACCTTCTCATCACAATGCTCCATGCCGTTGTCATCACAATGCTCCATGACACCTGTCATCCCAATGTTCCGTGACTCCAGGCATCACAATGCTTCATAACATTTGTCATCACAGTGGTTGATGCCCGTGTCATCACAAGGCTCAGTGACTTCTGTAACGACAATGCTTCATTATCTTTTCATCACAATGCTCCGTGACCCTTGTCATCACAATGCTACATGCCTTTGTAAGAAAAATGCTCCATGACTCCTGTCATGACACTTGTCATCACAATTCTGCATGCACTTGTCAACACCATGCTCCATGACCCTTGTCATCACAATGCTCCAAGCCATTTTCATCACAATGCTCCATTACCTTTGTCATCAGAATCCTCCATGACCCCTGTCTTCACAATACTGCATGACCTGGTCATCACAATGCTCCATACCCTTGTCATCACAATGCACCATTCCAACTCTCATCACAATAATCCATGAAAGTTATTATACCAATGCTCCATGACCTTGTCATCACAAAGCTCCATGCCCTTGTTATCACAATGCTCCATGACCCCTGTCATCACAATGCTCCGTGACTCCAGTCATCAAAATGGTTCATGACCTTTGTCATCACAATGGTCCATGCCCTCGTCATCAACAGTCTCTGTGACCATTTTAACCACAATGCTCCGTGAACTTTCCATCACAATGCTCTTTGACCCTTGTCATCACAATGCTCTATGCCTTTCTCAGCACAATGCTCCATGACACTTGTCATCACAATGCTCCATGCGCTTGTGAGAACAATGCTCCACGACACATGTCATCACAATGCACCATTCGCTTGTCATCAGAGTGCTCCACAAACTTGTCATCACAATGCTCCATTAACCTTGTCATCACAATGCTCCATGCACATCTCACCAAGATGCTCTCTCAACATTGATATAACAATGTTACATCACTATTCGTCACAATACTCCCTCACCCATGGCATCACAATGTTCCATAACTCCTGTCAGCAACATGCTACATGCATTATCATCACAGTATTCGATGACCCCTGACACAACAATGTTCCATCACCTCTGTCATCAAAATGCTCCATGATACTTTTCATCAATTTGCTCCGTGAACCTGTCATCAAAATGCTCCCTGCCCTTCTCATCACAATGCACAACACACTTGTCATCAAAACGCTCCATGACCTTTGTCATCACACAGATTCATGACGCTTGGGAGCACAGTGCTCCATGTCATTGTCATCACGATGCTCCATGAACGCTCTCATCACATTGCTCCATGCCCTTGTCATCACAAAGCTCCATGACACATGTCATTAGAATGCTCCATGGCCTTCTCCTCACAATGCACCACGCCCTTGCCATCACAATGCTCCATTTCCCCTGTCATAACAATGCTCCATGACTCCTTCCATCACGATGTTCCATGGCCTTGTCATCACAAGGCTCCATGACACTTCTCATCAAAATGCTCCAAGACCCCTGTAATCACAATGCTGCATGCCCCTTTTCATCTCAATGATCCATGAACCCTGTCATCACAATGCAACATGCCCATCTTCATAATGCTTCATGCTATTGTCATCACAATGAAATCAAAATGCTCCATGACCTCTGTCATAACAATGCTCCAAACACTTGTGATCACAATATTCCATAACACTTGTCATCACAATGTCCCATGACCCTCGTCATCACAATTATCCATGGTCTTCTCATCACAATGCTCAATACACTTGTCATCAAAATGCTCCCTGACACTTGTTGTCTGTATGCGCATTGTACCCTGTCATGAGAAGGCTCCATGCCTTTTTCATCACAATGATCCTTGCCCTTTTCATCACAATGCTCCAAGACCCCTATAATCACAATGCTCCATGCCCTTGCCATCACATAGCTCAATGACGCATGTCATTAGAATGCTCCTTGGCCTTCTCCTCACAATGCTCCATGCCCATGCCATCATAATGTTCTAAGAGTCCTGTAATCACAATGGTCCATGTCCATTTTCTTCAGTATTCTCCATGAGATTTGTCATCACAAGGCTCCATGGTTTTCTCATCACAATGCTCCAGGAACTTTTCATCACAATGCTTCATGACTTGTCATGAAAATTCTCAATGGCCCTTGTCATCATAATGCTCCAAGCCCTAGTCATCACAATGCTCCATTATATTTGTCATCACAATCCTCCATTACATTTGGCATCACAATGCTCCCTGCCATTGTCATCGCAATGGACCATGACATATGTCATCACAATGCTCCCTGACACCTTTCTTCAAAATACTCCATGAACTTCTCATCAAAATGCTCCATGACCCTGTCATTACAATGCTCCATGCCCTTGTCATCACAGTGCTCCATGATCCTTGTCATCACAATGCTCCATGACTCCAGGCATCACAATGATTCATAACATTTGTCATCACAGTGGTCCATGCCCATGTCATCCCAAGGCTCTGTGGCCTTTGTAACCACAATGCTCCATGAACTATTCATCACAATGCTCTGTGACCCTTGTCATCACAATGCTCCATGCCTTTGTCAGAAAAATGCTCCATGACCCTTGTCATCACAATGTGCCACGCGCTTTTCATCACAACGGTCCACAAATTTGTCATCGCAATGCTCCATAAACCTTGAAATCACAATGCTCCTTTCCCTTCTCATCACAATGCTCCATTACCCCTATCATAACAATGATCCATGACCCCTGCCATCACAATGTTCCACGTCCTTGTCATCACAAGGCTCCAAGACACTTGTCATCACAATGCTCCAAGACCCCTGTAATCACAATGCTCCATGCCCTTGTCATCACAAAGCTCCATGACACGTCATCAGAATGTTCCATGGCTTTCTCTTCAAAATAATCCATGCCCTTGTCATCATAGTGCTCCAAGACCCCTGTAATCACAATGCTCCATGCCCCATTTCATCAGTATGCTCCATGAGATATGTCATCACTAGGCTCCATGGTTTACTCATCACCATGCTCCAGGACCTTGTCATCACAATGCTTCACGACCTTGCCATGAAAATTCTCAATGGCCCTTGTCATCATAATACTCCAAGCCCTAGTCATCACAATGCTCCATTATATTTGTCATCACAATCCTCCATTACATTTGGCATCACAATGCTCCCTGCCATTGTCATCGCAATGGAACATGACATATGTCATCACAATGCTCCCTGACACCTATCTTCACAATACTCCATGACCTTCTCATCACAATGCTCCATGCCGTTGTCATCACAATGCTCCATGACACCTGTCATCCCAATGTTCCGTGACTCCAGGCATCACAATGCTTCATAACATTTGTCATCACAATGGTCGATGCCCTTGTCATCACAAGGCTCTGTGACCTCTGTAACGACAATGCTCCATTATCTTTTCATCACAATGCTCCGTGACCCTGGTCATCACAATGCTACATGCCTTTGTAAGAAAAATGTTCCATGACACCTGTCATGACACTTGTCATCACAATTCTGCATGCACTTGTCAACACCATGCTCCCTGACCCTTGTCATCACAATGCCCCAAGCCATTGTCATCACAGTGCTCCATTACCTTTGTCATCAGAATACTCCATGACACCTATCTTCACAATACTCCATGACTTTCTCATCACAATGCTCCATGCCGTTGTCATCACAATGCTCCATGACACCTGTCATCCCAACGTTCCGTGACTCCAGGCATCACAATGCTTCATAACATTTGTCATCACAATGCTCGATGCCCTTGTCATCACAATGCACCATTCCAACTGTCATCTCAATAATCCATGAAAATTATTAGACCAATGCTCCATGCCCTTTTCATCACAATGCTCCATGCCCTTGTTATCACAATGCTCCATGACCACTATCATCACAATGCTCCGTGACTCCAGTCATCAAAATGCTTCATGACCTTTGTCATCACAATGGTCCATGCCCTCGTCATCAACAGTCTCTGTGACCTTTTTAACCACAATGATCCATGAACTTTTCATCACAATGCTCTTTGACCCTTGTCATCACAATGCTCTATGCCTTTCTCAGCACAATGCTCCATGACACTTGTCATCACAATTCTCCATGCGCTTGTCAGAGCAATGCTCCACGACATATGTCATCACAATGCACCATTCGCTTGTCATCAGAGTGCTCCACAATCTTGTCATCACAATGCTCCATAAACCTTGTCATCATAATGCTCCATGCACTTCTCATCAAAATGCTCTCTCACCCTTGATATCACAATGTTACATCACTATTCGTCACAATACTCCCTCACCCCTGGCATCACAATGTTCTATAACTCCTGTCATCAACATGCAACATGCATTATCATCACAATATTCGATGACCCCTGACAACACAATGATCCATCACCCCTGTCATCAAATTGCTCCATGACCCTGTCATCAAAATGCTCCCTGCCCTTCTCATCACAATGCACAACACACTTGTCATCAAAATGCTCCATGACCTTTGTCATCACAAAGATCCATGACGCTTGGGATCACAGTGCTCCATGTCATTGTCATCACGATGCTCCATGCCCTTGTCATCACAATGCTCCATGACACCTGTCATCCCAATGTTCCGTGACTCCAGTCATCACAATGCTTCATAACATTTGTCAACACAGTGGTCGATGCCCGTGTCATCACAAGGCTCTGTGACATTTGTAACGACAATGCTCCATGATCTATTCATCACAATGCTCCGTGACCCTTGTCATCACAATGCTACATGCCTTTGTAAGAAAAATGCTCCATGACCCCTGCCATGACACTTGTCATCACAATTCTGCATGCCCTTGTCAGCACCATGCTCCCTGACCATTGTCATCACAATGCTCCAAGCCATTTTCATCACAATGCTCCATTACATTTGTCATCAGAATCCTCCATGACACCTGTCTTCACAATACTGCATGACCTGGTCATCACAATGCTCCATACCCTTGTCATCACAGTGCACCATTCCGACTGTCATCACAATAATCCATGAAACTTATTAGACCAATGCTCCATGCCCTTGTCATCACAATGCTCCATGCCTTTGTTATCACATTGCTCCATGACCACTGTCATCACAATGCTCCGTGACTCCAGTCATCACAATGCTTCATGACCTTTGTCATCACAATGGTCCATGCCCTCATCATCAACAGTCTCTGTGACCTTTTTAACCACAATGCTCCATGAACATTTCATCACAATGCTCTTTGACCATTGTCATCACAATGCTCTATGCCTTTCTCAGCACAATTCTCCATGAAACTTGTCATCACAATGCTCCATGCGCTTGTCAGAACAATTCTCCACGACACATGTCATCACAATGCACCATTCGCTTGTCATCAGAGTGCTCCACAATCTTGTCATCACAAAGCTCCATAAACATTGTCATCACAATGCTCCATGCACTTCTCATCCAAATGCTCTCTCACCATTGATATCACAATGTTACATCACTATTCGTCACAATACTCCCTCACCCCTGGCATCACAATGTTCCATAACTCCTGTCATCAACATGCTACATGCATTATCATCACAATATTCGATGACCCCTGACAACACAATGTTCCATCACCCCTGTCATCAAAATGCTCCATGATCCTTTTCATCAATTTGCTCCGTGACCCTGTCATCAAAATGCTCCCTGCCCTTCTCATCACAATGTACAACACACTTGTCATCAAAATGCTCCATGACCTTTGTCATCACAAAGATCCATGACGCTTGGGATCACAGTGCTCCATGTCATTGTCATCACGATGCTCCATGAAAGCTCTCATCACATTGCTCCATGCCCTTGTCATCACAAAGCTACATGACACATGTCATCAGAATGCTCCATGGCCTTCTCCTCACATTGCACCACGCCCTTGCCATCACAATGCTCCATTACCCCTGTCATAACAATGCTCCATGACTCCAGCCATCACGATGTTCCATGGCCTTGTCATCACATGGCTCCATGACCCTCCTCATCACAATGCTCCAAGACACCTGTAATCACAATGCTCCATGCCCCTTTTCAACTCAATGATCCATGAACCCTGTCATCAAAATGCACCATGCCCATCATCATAATGCTTCATGCTATTGTCATCACAATGAAATCAAAATGCTCCATGACCTCTGTCATAACAATGCTCCAAACCCTTGTGTTCAAAATATTCCATAACACTTGTCATCACAATGTCCCATGACTCTCGTCATCACAATTATCCATGGTCTTCTCATCACAATGCTCAATACACTTGTCATCAAAATGCTCCCTGACACTTGTTGTCTGTATGCGCATTGTACCCTGTCATGAGAAGGCTCCATGCCTTTTTCATCACAATGATCCATGCCCTTTTCATCACAATGCTCCAAGACCCCTGTAATCACAATGCTCCATGCCCTTGTCATCACAAAGCTCAATGACGCATATCATTAGAATGCTCCTTGGCCTTCTCCTCACAATGTTCCTTGCCCATGTCATCACAATGTTCTAAGACCCCTGTAATCACAATGGTCCATGTCCCTTTTCTTCAGTATGCTGCATGAGATTTGTCATCACAAGGCTCCATGGTTTTCTCATCACAATGCTCCAGGACCTGGTCATCACAATGCTTCATGACCTTATCATGAAAATTCTCAATGGCCCTTGTCATCATAATGCTCCAAGCCTTAGTCATCACAATGCTCCATTATATTTGTCATCACAATCCTCCATTACATTTGGCATCACAACGCTCCCTGCCATTGTCATCGCAATGGACCATGACATATGTCATCACAATGCTCCCTGACACCTTTCTTCAAAATATTCCATGAACTCCGCATCAAAATGTTCCATGACCCTGTCATCACAATGCTCCATGTCCTTGTCATCACAGTGCTCCATGACCCATGTCATCACAATTCTCCGTGACTTCAGGCATCAAAATGCCTCATAACATTTGTCATCACAATGGTCCATGCCCGCATCATCCCAAGGCTCTGTGACCTTTGTAACCACAATGCTCCATGATCTATTCATCACAATGCTCCGTGACACTTGTCATCACAATGCTCCATGCCTTTGTCAGAAAAATGCTCCATGACCCTCGTCATCACAATGTGCCACGCGCTTTTCATCACTACGGTCCACAAATTTGTAATCGCAATGCTCCATAAACCTTGAAATCACAATGCTCCTTTCCCTTCTCATCACAATGCTCCATTACCACTATCATAAAAATGATCCATGACCCCTGCCATCACAATGTTCCACGAGCTTGTCATCACAAGGCTCCAAGACACTTGTCATCACAATGCTCCAAGACCCCTGTAATCACAATGCTCCATGCCCTTGTCATCAAAAAGATCCATGACACATGTCATCAGAATGTTCCATGGCCTTCTCTTCAAAATGTTCCATGCCCTTGTCATCACAGTGCTCCAAGTCCCCTGTAATCACAGTGCTCCATGCCCCATTTCATCAGTATGCTCCATGAGATTTGTCATCACAAGGCTCCATGGTTTTCTCATCACAATGCTTCACGACCTTGCCATGAAAATTTTCAATGGCCCTTGTCATCATAATGCTCCAAGCCCTAATCATCACAATGCTCCATTATATTTGTCATCACAGTCCTCCATTACATTTGGCATCACAATACTCCCTGCCATTGTCATCGCAATGTACCATGAGATATGTCATCACAATGCTCCCTGACACCTATCTTCACAATACTCCATGACCTTCTCATCACAATGCTCCATGCCCTTGTCATCACAATGCTCCGTGACACCTGTCATCCCAATGTTCCGTGACTCCAGGCATCACAATGCTTCATAACATTTGTCATCACAGTGGTCGATGCCCGCGTCATCACAAGGCTCTGTGACCTTTGTAACGACAATGCTCCATGATCTTTTCATCACAATGCTCCGTGACCTTTGTCATCACAATGCTACATGCCTTTGTAAGAAAAATGCTCCATGATCGCTGTCATGACACTTGTCATCACAATTCTGCATGCACTTGTCAGCACCATGCTCCCTGACCCTTGTCATCACAATGCTCCAAGGCATTGTCATTACAATGCTCCTTTACCTTTGTCATCAGAATCCTCCATGACACCTGTCTTCACAATACTGCATGACCTGGTCATCACAATGCTCCATACCCTTGTCATCACAATGCACCATTCCAACTGTCATCGCAATAATCCATGAAACTTATTAGACCAATGATCCATGCCCTTGTCATCACAATGCTCCATGCCCTTGTTATCACAATGCTCCATGACCACTGTCATCACAATGCTCCGTGACTCCAGTCATCACAATGTTTCATGACCTTTGTCATCACAATGGTCCATGCCCTCGTCATCAACAGTCTCTGTGACCTTTTTAACCACAATGCTCCATGAACATTTCATCACAATGCTCTTTGACCCTTGTCATCACAATGCTCTATGCCTTTCTCAGCACAATGCTCCATGACACTTGTCATCACAATGCTCCATGCGCTTGTCAGAACAATGCTCCACGACACATGTCATCACAATGCACCATTCGCTTGTCATCAGAGTGCTCCACAATCTTGTCATCACAATGCTCCATAAACCTTGTCATCACAATGCTCCATGCACATCTCATCAAAATGCTCTCTCACCATTGATATCACAATGTTACATCACTATTCGTCACAATACTCCCTCACCCCTGGCATCACAATGTTCCATAACTCCTGTCATCAACATGCTACATGCATTATCATCACAATATTCGATGACCCCTGACAACACAATGTTCCATCACCCCTGTCATCAAAATGCTCCATGATCCTTTTCATCAATTTGCTCCGTGTCCCTGTCATCAAAATGCTCCCTGCCCTTCTCATCACAATGCACAACACACTTGTCAACAAAATGCTCCATGACATTTGTCATCACAAAGATCCATGACGCTTGGGATCACAGTGCTCCATGTCATTGTCATCACAATGCTCCATGAACGCTCTCATCACATTGCTCCATGCCCTTGTCATCACAAAGCTCCATGACACATGTCATCAGAATGCTCCATGGCATTCTCCTCACAATGCACCTCACCCTTGCCATCCAATGCTCCATTACCCCTGTCATAACAATGCTCCATGACTCCTGCCATCACGGTGTTCTATGGCCTTGTCATCACAAGCTCCATGACCATTCTCATCACAATGCTCCAAGACCCCTGTAATCACAATGCTCCATGCCCCTGTTCATCTCAATGATCCATGAACCCTGTCATCACAATGCACCATGCCCATCATCATAATGCTTCATGCTATTGTCATCACAATGAAATCAAAATGCTCCATGACCTCTGTCATAACAATGTTCCAAACCCTTGTGATCACAATATTCCATAACACTTGTCATCACAATGTCCCATGACTCTTGTCATGACAATTAACCATGGTCTTCTCATCACAATGCTCCTTGATCTTTGTCATCACAATGCTCAATACACTTCTCATCAAAATGCTCCCTGACACTTGTTGTCTGTATGCTCATTGTACCCTGTCATAAGAAGGCTCCATGCCTTTTTCATCACAATGATCCATGCCCTTTTCATCACAATGATCCAAGAACCCTGTAATCACAATGCTCCATGCCCTAGTTAGCACAAAGCTCAATGACACATGTCATTAGAATGCTCCTTGGACTTCTCCTCACAATGCTCCATGCCCATGTCATCACAATGTTCTAACACCCCTGTAATCACAATGGTCCATGTCCCTTTTCTTCAGTATGCTCCATGAGATTTGTCATCACAAGGCTCCATGGTTTTCTCATCACAATGCTCCAGGAACTTGTCATCACAATGCTTCATGACTTGCCATGAAAATTCTCAATGGCCCTTGTCATCATAATGCTCCAAGCCCTAGTCATCACAATGCTCCATTATATTTGTCATCACAATCCTCCATTACATTTGGCATCACAATGCTCCCTGCCATTGTCTTCGCAATGGACCATGACATATGTCATCACAATGCTCCCTGACACCTTTCTTCAAAATACTCCATGAACTTCTCATCAAAATGCTCCATGACCCTGTCATTACAATACTCCATGTCCTTGTCATCACAGTGCTCCATGATCCCTGTCATCACAATGCTCCGTGACTCCAGGCATCACAATGCTTCATAACATTTGTCAACACAGTGGTCCATGCCCACGTCATCCCAAGGCTCTGTGGCCTTTGTAACCACAATGCTCCATGAACTGTTCTTCACAATGCTCTGTGACCCTTGTCATCACAATGCTCCATGCCTTTGTTAGAAAAATGCTCCATGACCCTTGTCATCACAGTGTGCCACGCATTTTTAATCACAACGGTCCACAAATTTGTCATCGCAATGCTCCATAAACCTTGAAATCACAATGCTCCTTTCCCTTCTCATCACAATGCTCCATTACCAATATCATAACAATGATCCATGACCCCTGCCATCACAATGTTCCACGACCTTGTCATCACAAGGCTCCAAGACACTTGTCATCACAATGCTCCAAGACCCCTGTAATCACAATGCTCCATGCCCTTGTCATCACAAAGCTCCATGACACATGTCATCAGAATGTTCAATGGCTTTCTCTTCAAAATGTTCCATGCCCTTGTCATCACAGTGCTCCAAGACCCCTGTAATCACAATGCTCCATGCCCCATTTCATCAGTATGCTCCATGAGATATGTCATCACAAGGCTCCATGGTTTACTCATCACAGTGCTCCAGGACCTTGTCATCACAATGCTTCACGACCTTGCCATGAAAATTCTCAATGGCCCTTGTCATCATAATACTCCAAGCCCTAGTCATCACAATGCTCCATTATATTTGTCATCACAATCCTCCATTACATTTGGCATCACAATGCTCCCTGCCATTGTCATCACAATGGACCATGACATGTGTCATCACAATGCTCGCTCACACCTATCTTCACAATACTCCATGCCCTTGTCATCCCAATGCTCCATGCCCTAGTCATCACAATGCTCCATGACACCTGTCATCCCAATGTTCCGTGACTCCAGGCATCACAATGCTTCATAACATTTGTCATCACAGTGGTCGATGCCCGTGTCATCACAAGGCTCTGTGACATTTGTAACGACAATGCTCCATGATCTTTTCATCAAAATGCGCCGTGACCCTTTTCATCACAATGCTACATGCCTTTGTAAGAAAAATGCTCCATGACCCCTGTCATGACACTTGTCATCACAATTCTGCATGCACTTGTCAGCACCATGCTCCCTGACCTTTGTCATCACAATGCTCCAAGCCATTTTCATCACAATGCTCCATTACCTTTGTCATCAGAATCCTCCATGACCCCTGTCTTCACAATACTGCATGACCTGGTCATCACAATGCTCCATACCCTTGTCATCACAGTGCACCATTCCAACTGTCATCACAATAATCCATGAAACTTATTAGACCAATGCTCCATGCCCTTGTCATCACAATGCTCCATGCCTTTGTTATCACATTGCTCCATGACCACTGTCATCATAATGCTCCGTGACTCCAGTCATCACAATGCTTCATGACTTTTGTCATCACAATGGTCCATGCCCTCATCATCAACAGTCTCTGTGACCTTTTTAACCACAATGCTCCATGAACTTTTCATCACAATGCTCTTTGACCCTTGTCATCACAATGCTCTATGCCTTTCTCAGCACAATTCTCCATGAAACTTGTCATCACAATGCTCCATGCGCTTGTCAGAACAATGCTCCACGACACATGTCATCACAATGCAACATTCGCTTGTCATCAGAGTGCTCCACAATCTTGTCATCACAAAGATCCATAAACCTTGTCATCACAATGCTCCATGCACTTCTCATCAAAATGCTCTCTCACCATTGATATCACAATGTTACATCACTATTCGTCACAATACTCCCTCAGCCCTGGCATCACAATGTTCCATAACTCCTGTCATCAACATGCTACATGCATTATCATCACAATACTCGATGACCCCTGACAACACAATGTTCCATCACCTCTGTCATCAAAATGCTCCATGACCCTTTTCATCAAATTGCTCCATGACCCTGTCATCAAAATGCTCCCTGCCCTTCTCATCACAATGCACAACACACTTGTCTTCAAAATGCTCCATGACCATTGTCATCACAAAGATCCATGACGCTTGGGATCACAGTGCTCCATGTCACTGTCATCACGATGCTCCATGAACGCTCTCATCACATTGCTCCATGCCCTTGTCATCACAAATCTCCAGGACACATGTCATCAGAATGCTCCATGGCCTTCTGCTCACAATGCACCACGCCCTTGCCATCACAATGCTCCATTACCCCTGTCATAAAAATGCTCCATGACTCCTGCCATTACGATGTTCCATGGCCTTGTCATCACAAGGCTCCATGACCCTTCTCATCACAATGCTCCAAGACCACTCTAATCACAATGCTCCATGCCCTTGTCATCACAAAGCTCCATGACACATGTCATCAGAATGTTCCATGGCTTCCTCTTCAAAATGCTCCATGCCCTTGTCATCACAGTGCTCCAAGACCCCTGTAATCACAATGATCCATGCCCCATTTCATCAGTATGCTTCATGAGATATGTCATCACAAGGGCCATGGTTTACTCATCACAATGCTCCAGGACCTTGTCATCAAAATGCTTCACGACCTTGCCATGAAAATTCTCAATGGCCCTTGTCATCATAATACTCCAAGCCCTAGTCATCACAATGCTCCATTATATTTGTCATCACAATCCTCCATTACATTTGGCATCACAATGCTCCCTGCCATTGTCATCGCAATGGACCATGACATATGTCATCACAATGCTCCCTGACACCTATCTACACAATCCTCCATGACCTTCTCATCACAATGCTCCATGCTGTTGTCATCACAATGCTCCATGACACCTGTCATCCCAATGTTCCGTGACTCCAGGCATCACAATGCTTCATAACATTTGTCATCACAGTGGTCGATGCCCGTGTCATCACAAGGCTCTGTGACCACTGTAACGACAATGCTCCATTATCTTTTCATCACAATGCTCCGTGACCCTTGTCATCACAATGCTACATGCCTTTGTAAGAAAAATGCTCCATGACACCTGTCGTGACACTTGTCATCACAATTCTGCATGCACTTGTCAACACCATGCTCCCTGACCCTTGTCATCACAATGCTCCAAGCCATTGTCATCACAATGCTCCATTACCTTTGTCATCAGAATCCTCCATGACACCTGTCTTCACAATACTGCATGACCTGGTCATCACAATGCTCCATACCCTTGTCATCACAATGAACCATTCCAACTGTCATCACAATAATCCATGAAACTTATTAGACCAATGCTTCATGCCCTTGTCATCACAATGCTCCATGCCTTTGTTATCACATTGCTCCATGACCACTGTCATCACAATGCTCCGTGACTCCAGTCATCAAAATGCTTCATGACCTTTGTCATCACAGTGGTCCATGCCCTCGTCATCAACAGTCTCTGTGACCTTTTTAACCACAATGCTCCATGAACTTTTCATCACAATGCTCTTTGACCCTTGTCATCACAATGCTCTATGCCTTTCTCAGCACAATGCTCCATGACACTTGTCATCACAATGCTCCATGTGCTTGTCAGAACAATGCTCCACGACACATGTCATCACAATGCACCATTCGCTTGTCATCAGAGTTCTCCACAATCTTGTCATCACAGTGCTCCATAAACCTTGTCATCACAATGCTCCATGCACTTCTCATCAAAATGCTCTCTCACCATTGATATCACAATGTTACATCACTATTCGTCACAATACTCCCTCACCCCTGGCATCACAATGTTCCATAACTCCTGTCATCAACATGCTACATGCATTATCATCACAATATTCGATGACCCCTGACAACACAATGTTCCATCACCTCTGTCATCAAAATGCTCCATGACCCTTTTCATCAAATTGCTCCATGACCCTGTCATCAAAATGCTCCCTGCCCTTCTCATCACAATGCACAACACACTTGTCTTCAAAATGCTCCATGACCTTTGTCATCACAAAGATCCATGACGCTTGGGATCACAGTGCTCCATGTCACTGTCATCACGATGCTCCATGAACGCTCTCATCACATTGCTCCATGCCCTTTTCATCAGAAAGCTCCAGGACACATGTCATCAGAATGCTCCATGGCCTTCTGCTCACAATGCACCACGCCCTTGCCATCACAATGCTCCATTACCCCTGTCATAACAATGCTCCATGACTCCTGCCATCACGATGTTCCATGGCGTTGTCATCACAAGGCTCCATGACCCTTCTCATCACAATGCTCCAAGACCCCTGTAATCACAATGCTCCAAGCCCCTTTTCATCTCAATGATCCATGAACCCTGTCATCACAATGCACCATGCCCATCATCATAATGCTTTATTCTATTGTCATCACAATGAAATCAAAATGCTCCATGACCTCTGTCATAACAATGCTCCAAACACTTGTGATCACAATATTCCATAACACTTGTCATCACAATGTCCCATGACTCTCGTCATCACAATTATCCATGGTCTTCTCATCACAATGCTCAATACACTTGTCATCAAAATGCTCCCTGACACTTGTTGTCTGTATGCTCATTGTACCCTGTCATGAGAAGGCTCCATGCGTTTTTCATCACAATGATCCATGCCCTTTTCATCACAATGATCCAAGACCACTATAATCACAATGCTCCATGCCCTTGCCATCACAAAGCTCAATGACGCATGTCAATAGAATGCTCCTTGGCCTTCTCCTCACAATGCTCCATGCCCATGTCATCACAATGTTCTAAGACTCCTGTAATCACAATGGTCCATGTCCCTTTTCTTCAGTATGCTCCATGAGATTTGTCATCACAAGGCTCTATATTTTTCTCAACACAATGCTCCAGGACCTTTTCATCACAATGCTTCATGAATTGTCATGAAAATTCTCAATGGCCCTTGTCATCATAATGCTCCAAGCCCTAGTCATCACAATGCTCCATTATATTTGTCATCACAATCCTCCATTACATTTGGCATCACAATGCTCCCTGCCATTGTCATCGCAATGGACCATGACATATGTCATCACAATGCTCCCTGACACCTTTCTTCAAAATACTCCATGAACTTCTCATCAAAATGCTCCATGACCCTGTCATTACAATGCTCCATGCCCTTGTCATCACAGTGCTCCATGATCCCTGTCATCACAATGCTCCGTGACTCCAGGCTTCACAATGCTTCATAACATTTGTCATCACAGTGGTCCATGCCCACGTCATCCCAAGGCTCTGTGGCCTTTGTAACCAGAATGCTCCATGAACTATTCATCACAATGCTCTGTGACCCTTGTCATCACAATGCTCCATGCCTTTGTCAGAAAAATGCTCCATGACACTTGTCATCACAATGTGCCACGCGCTTTTCATCACAACGGTCCACAAATTTGTCATCGCAATGCTCCATAAACATTGAAATCACAATGCTCCTTTCCCTTCTCATCACAATGCTCCATTACCACTATCATAACAATGATCCATGACCCCTGCCATCACAATGTTCCACGACCTTGTCATCACAAGGCTCCAAGACACTTGTTATCACAATGCTCCAAGACCCCTTTAATCACAATGCTCCATGCCCTTGTCATCACAAAGCTCCATGACACATGTCATCAGAATGTTCCATGGCTTCCTCTTCAAAATGCTCCATGCCCTTGTCATCACAGTGCTCCAAGACCCCTGTAATCACAATGCTCCATGCCCCATTTCATCAGTATGCTCCATGAGATATGTCATCACAAGGCTCCATGGTTTACTCATCACAATGCTCCAGGACATTGTCATCACAATGCTTCACGACCTTGCCATGAAAATTCTCAATGGCCCTTGTCATCATAATACTCCAAGCCCTAGTCATCACAATGCTCCATTATATTTGTCATCACAATCCTCCATTACATTTGGCATCACAATGCTCCCTGCCATTGTCATCGCAATGGACCATGACATATGTCATCACAATGCTCCCTGACACCTATCTACACAATACTCCATGACCTTCTCATCACAATGCTCCATGCCGTTGTCATCACAATGCTCCATGACACCTGTCATCCCAATGTTCCGTGACTCCAGGCATCACAATGCTTCATAACATTTGTCATCACAGTGGTCGATGCCCGTGTCATCACAAGGCTCTGTGACCTCTGTAACGACAATGCTCCATTATCTTTTCATCACAATGCTCCGTGACCCTTGTCATCACAATGCTACAAGCCTTTGTAAGAAAAATGCTCCAAGACACCTGTCGTGACACTTGTCATCACAATTCTGCATGCACTTGTCAACACCATGCTTCCAGACCCTTGTCATCACAATGCTCCAAGCCATTGTCATCACAATGCTCCATTACCTTTGTCATCAGAATCCTCCATGACACCTGTCTTCACAATACTGCATGACCTGGTCATCACAATGCTCCATACCCTTGTCATCACAATGAACCATTCCAACTGTCATCACAATAATCCATGAAACTTATTAGACCAATGCTCCATGCCCTTGTCATCACAATGCTCCATGCCTTTGTTATCACATTGCTCCATGACCACTGTCATCACAATGCTCCGTGACTCCAGTCATCAAAATGCTTCATGAACTTTGTCATCACAATGGTCCATGCCCTCGTCATCAACAGTCTCTGTGACCTTTTTAACCACAATGCTCCATGAACTTTTCATCACAATGCTCTTTGACCCTTCTCATCACAATGCTCTATGCCTTTCTCAGCACAATGCTCCATGACACTTGTCATCACAATGCTCCAAGCGCTTGTCAGAACAATGCTCCACGACACATGTCATCACAATGCACCATTCGCTTGTCATCAGAGTTCTCCACAATCTTGTCATCACAGTGCTCCATAAACCTTGTCATCACAATGCTCCACGCACTTCTCATCAAAATGCTCTCTCACCCTTGATATCACAATGTTACATCACTATTCATCACAATACTCCCTCACCCCTGGCATCACAATGTTCTATAACTCCTGTCATCAACATGCTACATGCATTATCATCACAATATTCGATGACCCCTGACAACACAATGTTCCATCACCCCTGTCATCAAAATGATCCTTGACCCTTTTCATTAAATTGTTCCATGACCCTGTCATCAAAATGCTCCCTGCCCTTCTCATCACAATGCACAATACACTTGTCATCAAAATGCACCATGACCTTTGTCATCACAAAGATCCATGACGCTTGGGATCACAGTGCTCCATATCATTGTCGTCACGATGCTCCATGAACGCTCTCATCACATTGCCCCATGCCCTTGACATCACAAAGCTCCAGGACACATGTGATCAGAATGCTCCATGACCTTTTCCTCACAATGCACCACGGCCTTGCCATCACAATGCTCCATTACCCCTGTCATTACAATGCTCCATGACTCCTGCCATCACGATGTTCCATGGCCTTGTCATCACAAGGCTCCATGACCCTTCTCATCACAATGCTCCAAGACCCCTGTAATCACAATGCTCCATGCCCCTGTTCATCTCAATGATCCATGAACCCTGTCATCACAATGCACCATGCCCATCATCATAATGCTTCATGCTATTGTCATCACAATGAAATCAAAATGCTCCATGACCTCTGTCATAACAATGCTCCAAACCCTTGTGATCACAATATTCCATAACACTTGTCATCACAATGTCCCATGACTCTCGTCATGACAATTAACCATGGTCTTCTCATCACAATGCTCCTTGATCTTTGTCATCACAATGCTCAATACACTTGTCATCAAAATGCTCCCTGACACTTGTTGTCTGTATGCTCATTGTACCCTGTCATGAGAAGGCTCCATGCCTTTATCATCACAATGATCCATGCCTTTTTCATCACAATGCTCCAAGACCCCTGTAATCACAATGCTCCATGCCCTTGTCATCACAAAGCTCAATGACGCATGTCATTAGAATGCTCCTTGGCCTTCTCCTCACAATGCTCCATGCCCATGTCATCACAATGTTCTAAGACCCCTGTAATCACAATGGTCCATGTCCCTTTTCTTCAGTATGCTCCATGAGATTTGTCATCACAAGGCTCCATGGATTTCTCATCACAATGCTCCAGGACATTGTCATCACAATGCTTCATGACCTTATCATGAATATTCTCAAAGGCCCTTGTCATCATAATGCTCCAAGCCTTAGTCATCACAATGCTCCATTATATTTGTCATCACAATCCTCCATTACATTTGGCATCACAACGCTCCCGGCCATTGTCATCGCAATGGACCATGACATATGTCATCACAATGCTCCCTGACACCTTTCTTCAAAATATTCCATGAACTTCTCATCATAATGTTCCATGCCCCTGTCATCACAATGCTCCATGCCATTGTCATCACAGTGCTCCATGACCCATGTCGTCACAATGCTCCGTGACTCCAGGCATCACAATGCTTCATAACATTTGTCATCACAATGGTCCATGCCCGCATCATCCCAAGGCTCTGTGACCTTTGTAACCACAATGCTCCATGATCTATTCATCTCAATGCTCCGTGACACTTGTCATCACAATGCTCCATGCCTTTCTCAGAAAAATTCTCCATGACCCTTGTCATCACAATGTGCCACGCGCTTTTCATCACTACAGTCCACAAATTTGTCATCGCAATGCTCCATATACCTTGAAATCACAATGCTCCTTTCCCTTCTCATCACAATGCTCCAAAACCCCTATCATAACAATGATCCATGACCCCTGCCATCACAATGTTCCACGACCTTGTCATCACAAGGCTCCAAGACACTTGTCATCACAATGCTCCAAGACCCCTGTAATCACAATGCTCCATGCCCTTGTCATCAAAAAGCTCCATGAAACATGTCATCAGAATGTTCCATGGCCTTCTCTTCAAAATACTCCATGCCCTTGTCATCACAGTGCTCCAAGACCCCTGTAATCACAATGCTCCATGCCCCATTTCATCAGTATGCTCCATGAGATTTGTCATCACAAGGCTCCATGGTTTTCTCATCACAATGCTCCAGGACCTTGTCATCACAATGCTTCACGACCTTGGCATGAAAATTCTCAATGGCCCTTGTCATCATAATGCTCCAAGCCCTAGTCATCACAATGCTCCAAGCCATTGTCATCACAGTGCTCCATTACCTGTGTCATCAGAATCCTCCATGACACCTGTCTTCACAATACTGAATGACCTGGTCATCACAATGTTCCATACCCTTGTCATCACAATGCACCATTCGAACTGTCATCACAATAATCCATGAAACTTATTAGACCAATGCTCCATGCCCTTGTCATCACAATGCTCCATGCCCTTGTTATCACAATGCTCCATGACCACTGTCATCACAATGCTCCGTGACTCCAGTCATCACAATGCTTCATGACCTTTGTCATCACAATGGTCCATGCCCTCGTCTTCAACAGTCTCTGTGACGTTTTTAACCACAATGCTCCTTGAACTTTTCATCACAATGCTCTTTGACCCTTGTCATCACAATTCTCTATGCCTTTCTCAGCCCAATGCTCCATGCCACTTGTCATCACAATGCTCCATGCGCTTCTCAGAACAATGCTCCACGACACATGTCATCACAATACACCATTCGCTTGTCATCAGAGTGCTCCACAAACTTGTCATCACAATGCTCCATAAACCTTGTCATCACAATGCTCCATGCACATCTCATCAAAATGCTCTCTCACCATTGATATCACAAAGTTACATCACTATTCGTCACAATACTCCCTCACCCCTGGCATCACAATGTTCCATAACTCCTGTCATCAACATGCTACATGCATTATCATCACAATATTCGATGTCCCCTGACAACAGAATGTTCCATCACCCCTGTCATCAAAATGCTCCATGATCCTTTTCATCAATTTGCTCCATGACACTGTCATCAAAATGCTCCCTGCCCTTCTCATCACAATGCACAACACACTTGTCTTCAAAATGCTCCATGACCTTTGTCATCACAAAGATCCATGACGCTTGGGATCACAGGGCTCCATGTCATTGTCATCATGATGCTACATGTACGCTCTCATCACATTGCTCCATGCCCTTGTCATCACAAAGCTCCATGACACATGTCATCAGAATGCTCCATGGCCTTCTCCTCAAAATGCACCACGCCCTTGACATCACAATGCTCCATTACCCCTGTCATAACAGTGCTCCATGACTCCTGCCATCACGGTGTTCAATGGCCTTGTCATCACAAGCTCCATGACCCTTCTCATCACAATGCTCCAAAACCCCTGTAATCACAATGCTGCATGCCCCTTTTCATCTCAATGATCCATGAACCCTGTCATCACAATGCACCATGCCCATCATCATAATGCTTCATGCTATTGTCATCACAATGAAATGAAAATGCTCCATGACCTCTGTCATAACAATGCTCCAAACCCTAGTGATCACAATATTCCATAACACTTGTCATCACAATATCCCATGACTCTCGTCACCACAATTATCCATGGTCTTCTCATCACAATGCTCCATGACCTTTGTCATCACAATGCTCAATACACTTGTCATCAAAATGATCCCTGACACTTGTTGTCTGTATGCTCCTTGTACCCTGTCATGACAAGGCTCCATGACTTTTTCATGACAATGATCCATGCCGTTTTCATCACAATGCTCCAAGACCCCTGTAATCACAATGCTCCATGCCCTTGTCATCACAAAGCTCAATGACGCATGTCATTAGAATGCTCCTTGGCCTTCTCCTCACAATGCTCCATGCCCATGTCATCACAATGTTCTAAGACCCCTGTAATCACAATGGTCCATGTCCCTTTTCTTCAGTATGCTCCATGAGATTTGACATCACATGGCTCCATGGTTTTCTCATCACAATGCTCCAGGACCTTGTCATCACAATGCTTCATGACCTTGTCATGAAAATTATCAATGGCCCTTGTCATCATAATGCTCCAAGCCTTAGTCATCACAATGCACCATTATATTTGTCATCACAATCCTCCATTACATTTTGCATCACAACGCTCCCTTCCATTGTCATCGCAATGGACCATGACATATGTCATCCCAATGCTCCCTGACACCTTTCTTCAAAATACTCCATGAACTTCTCATCAAAATATTCCATGCCCTGTAATCACAATGCTCCATGCCCTTGTCATCGCAGGGCTCCATGACCCATGTCATCACAATGCTCCGTGACTCCAGGCATCACAATGCTTCATAACATTTGTCATCACAATGGTCCATGCCCGCATCATCCCAAGGCTCTGTGACCTTTGTAACCACAATGCTCCATGATCTATTTATCACAATGCTCCGTGACACTTGTCATCACAATGCTCCATGCCTTTGTCAGAAAAATGCTCCATGACCCTTGTCATCACAATGTGCCACGCACTTTTCATCCCTACGGTCCACAAATTTGTCATTACAATGCTCCATAAACCTTGAAATCACAATGCTCCTTTCCCTTCTCATCACAATGCTCCATTACCCCTATCATAACAATGATCCATGAACCCTGCCATCACAATGTTCCACGAGCTTGTCATCACAAGGCTCCAAGACACTTGTCATCACAATGCTCCAAGACCCCTGTAATCACAATGCTCCATGCCCTTGTCATCAAAAAGCTCCATGACACATGTCATCAGAATGTTCCATGGCCTTCTCTTCAAAATACGCCATGCCCTTGTCATCACAGTGCTCCAAGACCCCTGTAATCACAATGCTCCATGCCCCATTTCATCAGTATGCTCCATGAGATTTGTCATCACAAGGCTCCATGGTTTTCTCATCACAATGCTCCAGGACTTTGTCATCACAATGCTTCACGACCTTGCCATGAAAATTCTCAATGGCCCTTGTCATCATAATGCTCCAAGCCCTAGTCATCACAATGCTCCATTATATTTGTCATCACAATCCTCCATTACATTTGGCATCACAATACTCCCTGCCATTGTCATCGCAATGGACCATGACATATGTCATCACAATGCTCCCTGACACCTATCTTCACAGTACTCCATGATCTTCTCATCACAATGCTCCATGCCCTTGTCATCACAATGCTCCATGACACCTGTCATCCCAATGTTCCGTGACTCCAGGCATCACAATGCTTCATAACATTTGTCATCACAGTGGTCGATGCCCGTGTCATCACAAGGCTCTGTGACATTTGTAACGACAATGCTCCATGATCTTTTCATCACAATGCGCCGTGACCCTTGTCATCACAATGCTACATGCCTTTGTAAGAAAAATGCTCCATGACCCCTGTCATGACACTTGTCATCACAATTCTGCATGCACTTGTCAGCACCATGCTCCCTGACCCTTGTCATCACAATGCTCCAAGCCATTGTCATCACAATGCTCCATTACCTTTGTCATCAGAATCCTCCATGACACCTGTCTTCACAATACTGCATGACCTGGTCATCACAATGCTCCATACCCTTGTCATCAGAGTGCACCATTCCAACTGTCATCACAATAATCCATGAAACTTATTAGACCAATGCTCCATGCCCTTGTCATCACAATGCTCCATGCCTTTGTTATCACATTGCTCCATGACCACTGTCATCATAATGCTCCGTGACTCCAGTCATCACAATGCTTCATGACCTTTGTCATCACAATGGTCTACACCCTCATCATCAACAGTCTCTGTGACCTTTTTAACCACAATGCTCCATGAACATTTCATCACAATGCTCTTTGACCCTTGTCATCACAATGCTCTATGCCTTTCTCAGCACAATTCTCCATGAAACTTGTCATCACAATGCTCCATGCGCTTGTCAGAACAATGCTCCACGACACATGTCATCACAATGCACCATTCGCTTGTCATCAGAGTGCTCCACAATCTTGTCATCACAAAGATCCATAAACGTTGTCATCACAATGCTCCATGCACTTCTCATCAAAATGCTCTCTCACCATTGATATCACAATGTTACATCACTATTCGTCACAATACTCCCTCACCCCTGGCATCACAATGTTCCATAACTCCTGTCATCAACATGCTACATGCATTATCATCACAATATTCGATGACCCCTGACAACACAATGTTCCATCACCTCTGTCATCAAAATGCTCCATGACCCTTTTCATCAAATTGCTCCATGACCCTGTCATCAAAATGCTCCCTGCCCTTCTCATCACAATGCACAACACACTTGTCTTCAAAATACTCCATGACCTTTGTCTTCACAAAGATCGATGACGCTTGGGATCACAGTGCTCCATGTCACTGTCATCACGATACTCCATGAACGCTCTCATCACATTGCTCCATGCCCTTGTCATCACAAAGCTCCAGGACACATGTCATCAGAATATTCCATGGCCTTCTGCTCACAATGAACCACGCCCTTGCCATCACAATGCTCCATTACCCCTGTCATAACAATGCTCCATGACTCCTGCCATCACGATGTTCCATGGCCTTGTCATCACAAGGCTCCATGACCCTTCTCATCACAATGCTCCAAGACCCCTGTAATCACAATGCTCCATGCCCCTTTTCATCTCAATGATCCATGAACTCTGTCATCACAATGCACCATGCCCATCATCATAATGCTTCATTCTATTGTCATCACAATGAAATCAAAATGCTCCATGACCTCTGTCATAACAATGCTCCAAACACTTGTGATCACAATATTCCATAACACTTGTCATCACAATGTCCCATGACTCTCGTCATCACAATTATCCATGGTCTTCTCATCACAATGCTCAATACACTTGTCATCAAAATGCTCCCTGACACTTGTTGTCTGCATGCTCATTGTACCCTGTCATGAGAAGGCTCCTTGCCTTTTTCATCACAATGATCCATGCCATTTTCATCACAATGATCCAAGACCCCTGTAATCACAATGCTCCATGCCCTTGTCATCACAAAGCTCAATGACGCATGTCATTAGAATGCTCCTTGGCCTTCTCCTCACAATGCTCCATGCCCATATCATCACAATGTTCTAAGAACCCTGTAATCACAATGGTCCATGTCCCTTTTCATCAGTATGCTCCATGAGATTTGTCATCACAAGGCTCCATGGATTTCTCATCACAATGCTCCAGGACATTTTCATCACAATGCTTCATGACCTTATCATGAAAATTCTCAATGGCCCTTGTCATCATAATTCTCCAAGCCTTAGTCATCACAATGCTCCATTATATTTGTCATCACAATCCTCCATTACATTTGGCATCACAACGCTCCCGGCCATTGTCATCGCAATGGACCATGACATATGTCATCACAATGCTCCCTGACACCTTTCTTCAAAATATTCCATGACCTTCTCAACAAAATGTTCCATGCCCCTGTCATCACAATGCTCCATGCCCTTGTCATCACAGTGCTCCATGACCCATGTCATCACAATTCTCCGAGACTCTAGGCATCACAATGCTTCATAACATTTGTCATCACAATGGTCCATGCCCGCATCATCCCAAGGCTCTGTGACCTTTGTAACCCCAATGCACCATGATCTATTCATCTCAATGCTCCGTGACACTTGTCATCACAATGCTCCATGCCTTTGTCAGAAAAATTCTCCATGACCCTTGTCATCACAATGTGCCACGCGCTTTTCATCACTACGGTCCACAAATTTGTCATCGCAATGCTCCATAAACCTTGAAATCACAATGCTCCTTTCCCTTCTCATCACAATGCTCCATTACCCCTATCATAACAATGATCCATGACCCCTGCCATCACAATGTTCCACGACATTGTCATCACAAGGCTCCAAGACACTTGTCATCACAATGCTCCAAGACCCCTTTAATCACAATGCTCCATGCCCTTGTCATCAAAAAGCTCCATGACACATGTCATCAGAATGTTCCATGGCCTTCTCTTCAAAATACTCCATGCCCTTGTCATCACAGTGCTCCAAGACCCCTGTAATCACAATGCTCCATGCCCCATTTCATCAGTATGCTCCATGACATTTGTCATCACAAGGCTCCATGGTTTTCTCAACACAATGCTCCAGGACCTTGTCATCACAATGCTTCAAGACCTTGCCATGAAAATTCTCAATGGCCCTTGTCATCATAATGCTCCAAGCCCTAGTCATCACAATGCTCCATTATATTTGTCATCACAATCCTCCATTACATTTGGCATCACAATACTCCCTGCCATTGTCATCGCAATGGACCATGACATATGTCATCACAATGCTCCCTGACACCTATCTTCACAATACTCCATGACCTTCTCATCACAATGCTCCATGCCCTTGTCATCACAATGCTCCATGACACCTGTCATCCCAGTGTTCCGTGACTCCAGGCATCAAAATGCTTCATAACATTTGTCATCACAGTGGTCGATGCCCGCGTCATCACAAGGCTCTGTGACGTTTGTAATGACAATGCTACATGATCTATTCATCACAATGCTCCGTGACCCTTGTCATCACAATGCTACATGCCTTTGTAAGAAAAATGCTCCATGACCCCTGTCATGACACTTGTCATCACAATTCTGCATGCACTTGTCAGCACCATGCTCCCAGACCCTTGTCATCACAATGCTCCAAGCCATTGTCATCACACTGCTCCATTACCTGTGTCATCAGAATCCTCCATGACACCTGTCTTCACAATACTGAATGACCTGGTCATCACAATGCTCCATACCGTTGTCATCACAATGCACCTTTCGAACTGTCATCACAATAATCCATGAAACTTATTAGACCAATGCTCCATGCCCTTGTCATCACAATGCTCCATGCCCTTGTTATCACAATGCTCCATGACCACTGTCATCACAATGCTCCGTGACTCCAGTCATCACAATGCTTCATGACGTTTGTCATCACAAAGGTCCATGCCCTCGTCTTCAACAGTCTCTGTGACCATTTTAACCACAATGCTCCTTGAACTTTTCATCACAATGCTCTTTGACCCTTGTCATCACAATTCTCTATGCCTTTCTCAGCACAATGCTCCATGCCACTTGTCATCACAATGCTCCATGCGCTTGTCAGAACAATGCTCCAAGACACATGTCATCACAATGCACCATTCGCTTGTCATCAGAGTGCTCCACAAACTTGTCATCACAATGCTCCATAAACCTTGTCATCACAATGCTCCATGCACATCTCATCAAAATGCTCTCTCACCATTGATATCACAAAGTTACATCACTATTTGTCACAATACTCCCTCACCCCTGGCATCACAATGTTCCATAACTCCTGTCATCAACATGCTACATGCATTATCATCAAAATATTCGATGTCCCCTGACAACACAATGTTCCATCACCCCTGTCATCAAAATGCTCCATGATCCTTTTCATCAATTTGCTCCATGACACTGTCATCAAAATGCTCCCTGCCCTTCTCATCACAATGCACAACACACTTGTCATCAAAATGCTCCATGACCTTTGTCATCACAAAGATCCATGATGCTTGGGATCACAGTGCTCCATGTCATTGTCATCACGATGCTCCATGAACGCTCTCATCACATTGCTCCATGCCCTTGTCATCACAAAGCTCCATGACACATGTCATCAGAATGCTCCATGGCCTTCTCCTCTCAATGCACCTCACCCTTGCCATCACAATGCTCCATTACCCCTTTCATAATAATGCTCCATGACACCTGCCATCACGGTGTTCCATGGCCTTTTCATCACAAGCTCCATGACCCTTCTCATCACAATGCTACAAGATCCCTGTAATAACAATGCTCCATGCCCCTTTTTATCTCAATGATCCATGAACCCTGTTATCACAATGCACCAGGCCCATCATCATAATGTTTCATGCTATTGTCATCACAATGAAATCAAAATGCTCCATGACCTCTGTCATAACAATGCTCCAAACCCTTGTGATCACAATATTCCATAACACTTGTCATCACAATGTCCCATGACTCTCGTCATGACAATTAACCATGGTCTTCTCATCACAATGCTCCTTGATCTTTGTCATCACAATGTTCAATACACTTGTCATCAAAATGCTCCCTGACACTTGTTGTCTGTATGCTCATTGTACCCTGTCATGAGAAGGCTCCATGCCTTTATCATCACAATGATCCATGCCTTTTTCATCACAATGCTCCAAGACCCCTGTAATCACAAAGCTCCATGCCCTTGTCATCACAAAGCTCAATGATGCATGTCATTAGAATGCTCCTTGGCCTTCTCCTCACAATGCTCCATGCCCATGTCATCACAATGTTCTAAGACCCCTGTAATCACAATGGTCCATGTCCATTTTCTTCAGTATGCTCCATGAGATTTGTCATCACAAGGCTCCATGGTTTTCTCATCACAATGCTCCAGGACCTTGTCATCACAATGCTTCATGACTTGTCATGAAAATTCTCAATGGCCCTTGTCATCATAATGCTCCATGCCCTTGTCATCACAATGCTCCATTATATTTGTCATCACAATCCTCCATTACATTTGGCATCACAATGCTCCCTGCCATTGTCATCGCAATGGACCATGACATATGTCATCCCAATGCTCCCTGACACCTTTCTTCAAAATACTCCATGAACTTCTCATCAAAATGCTCCATGACCCTGTCATTACAATGCTCCTTGCCCTTGTCATCACAGTGCTCCATGATCCCTGTCATCACAATGCTCCGTGACTCCAGGCATCACAATGCTTCATAATATTTGTCATCACAGTGGTCCATGCCCACGTCATCCCAAGGCTCTGTGGCCTTTGTAACCACAATGCTCCAAGAACTGTTCATCACAATGCTCTGTGACCCTTGTCATCACAATGCTCCATGCCTTTGTCAGAAAAATGCTCCATGACCCTTGTCATCACAGTGTGCCACGCACTTTTCATCACAACGGTCCACAAATTTGTCAGCGCAATGCTCCATAAACCTTGAAATCACAATGCTCCTTTCCCTTCTCATCACAATGCTCCATTACCCCTATCATAACAATGATCCATGACCCCTGCCATCACAATGTTCCACGAGCTTCTCATCACAAGGCTCCAAGACACTTGTCATCTCAATGCTCCAAGACCCCTGTAATCACAATGCTCCATGCCCTTGTCATCACAAAGCTCCATGACACATGTCATCAGAATGTTCCATGGTCTTCTCTTCAAAATGCTCCATGCCCTTGTCATCACAGTGCTCCAAGACCCCTGTTATCACAATACTCCATGCCCCTTGTCATCTCAATGCTCCATGAACCCTGTCATCACAATGCATCATGCACATCATCATAATGCTTCCGGCTATTTTCAGCGCAATGAAGTCAAAATTCTCCATGACCTCTCTCATCACAATGCTCCATGACCCCTGTCATCAAAATACTCCATGAACATTTTCAGCCCAATGCTCCATGACACTTGTCATCACAATGATTCTTGCCCTTGTCATCCCAATCCTCCATGACCCATGTATTCACAATGATCCATGACTCTTGTCATCACAGTGCCCCATGACACCTGTCATCACAACGCTCCATGCCTTTGTCAGCAAATTGCTACATGACCTTGTCATTATAATGCTCTATGCGCTTGTCTTCACAATACTCCATTACCATTGTCATCACAATCCTCCATGAACCTTGGGATCACATTGCTTTATGCCCTTGTCATCACAATGCTCCATGGTCCTTGAAATCAAAATGATCCATGACCTCTGTCATCACAATGCTCCAAAGCCTTGTGATCACAAAGTTCCATAACACTTGTCATCACAACGCTCCATGATGCCTGTCATCACAATACTCCATGCCCTTTTCATCACAATGCTCCATGACTTTTGTCATCACAATTCTCAATACACTTGTCATCACAATGCTCCCTGACAGTTGTCGTCAGAATGTTCCTTGAACCATGTCACGTAAAGGATCCATGCCTTTTTCTTCACAATGTCCCATGCCGTTTTCAACACAATGCTCCATGCTTTTGTCATCAAAATACTCCACAAGCTTGTCATCAGAGTGCTCCCTGACCCTTGTCATCACAGTGTCCAAAGCCATTGTCATCACTATGCTCCATTACCTTTGTCATCAGAATCCTCCATGTCCTTGTCATCACAATGCACCATTCCAACTGTCATCGCAATAATCCATGAAACTAATTAAACCAATGCTCCATGCGCTTGTCAACACAATGCTCCATGAACTTGTTATCACAATGCTCCATGACCCCTGTCATCACAATGCTCCATGAACATTTTCAACCCAATGCTCCATGACACTTGTCATCACAATGATCCATGCCCTTGTCATGCCAATGCTCCATGACCCCTGCATTCACAATGCTCCGTGACGCTTGTCATCACAGTGCTCCATGACACCTTTCTTCACAATGCTCCATGCCTTTGTCAGCAAAATGCTACATGACCTTGTCATTACAATGCTCTATGCACTTGTCACCACAATACTCCTTTATCATTGTCATCACAATCCTCCATGAACATTGCGATCACGATGCTTCATGCTCTTTTCATCACAATGCTCCATGCACCTTGAAATCAAAATGATCCATGACCTCTGTCATCACAATGCTCCAATCACTTGTGATCATATAGTTCCATAAAACTTGTCATCACAACGCTCCATGATGCCTGTCATCACAATACTCCATGCCTTTTTCATCAAAATGCTCCATGATCATTGTCATCCCAATTCTCAATACACTTGTCATCACAATGCTCCCTGACTCTTGTCGTCAGAATGCTCCTTGAACCCTGTCACGAAAATGCTCCATGCAATTTTCATCACAATGACCCATGCCATTTTCATCACAGTGCTCCATGCCATTTTCATCAACATACTCCACAAGCTTGTCATCAGAATGCTCCATGACCCTTGTCATCACAATTCTCCATGCACTTGTCAGCACAATGCTCCCTGACCCTTGTCATCACAATGCTCCAAGCCATTGTCAACACAATGCTCCATTACCTTTGTCATCAGAATACTCCATGACACTTGTCATCACAATGATCCATGCCCTTGTCATGCCAATGCTCCATGACCCCTGTATTCACAATGGTCCGTGACGCTTGTCATCACAGTGCTCCATGACACCTTTCTTCACAATGCTCCATGCCTTTGTCAGCATAATGCTACATGACCATGTCATTACAGTGCTCTTTGCACTTGTCACCACAATACTCCATTATCATTGTCATCACAATCCTCCATGAACATTGGGATCACGATGCTTCATGCTCTTGTCATCACAATGCTCCATGCACCTTGAAATCAAAATGATCCATGACCTCTGTCATCACAATGCTCCAATCCCTTGTGATCACATAGTTCCATAAATCTTGTCATCACAACGCTCCATGATGCCTGTCATCACAATACTCCATGCCCTTTTCATCACAATGCTCCATGATCATTGTCATCCCAATTCTCAATACACTTGTCATCACAATGCTCCTGACTCTTGTCTTCAGAATGCACCTTGAACCCTGTCACGAAAAGGCTCCATGCCATTTGCATCACAATGTCCCATGCCATTTTCATCACAGTGCTCCATGCCATTTGCATCAAAATACTCCACAAGCTTGTCATCAGAATGCTCCATGACCCTTGTCATCACAATTCTCCATGCACTTGTCAGCACAATGCTCCCTGACCCTTGTCATCACAATGCTCCAAGCCATTTTCATCACAATGCTCCATTACCTTTGTCATCAGAATACTCCATGACACTTGGCATCACAATGCTCCATGCCATTGTCATCACAATGGGCCTTTACGTATGTCATCACAATGCTCCCTGACACCTGTCTTCACAATACTGGATGACCTGGTCATCACAATGCTCCATGCACTTTTCATCACAATGCGCCCTTTCAACTGTCATTGCAATAATCCATGAAACTTATTAGACCAATGCTCCATGCCCTTTTCATCACAATGCTGCATGCACTTGTTATCACAATGCTCCATGTCCCCTGTCATCGCAATTCTCCATGCACTTGTCAGCACAATGCTCCCTGACCCTTGTCATCATAATGCTCCAAGCCCTAGTCATCACAATGGTCCATTATATTTGTCATCACAATCCTCCATTACATTTTTCATCACAATGCTCCCTGCCATTGTCATTGCATTGGACCATGACATATGTCATCACAATGCTCCCTGACAACTTTCTTCAAAATAATCCATGACCTTCTCATCACAAAGCTCCATGCCCTTCTCATCAAAATGCACCATGTCCACTGTCATCACAATAATCTATGAAACTTGTCAGACCAATGCTCCATGCCCCTGACATCACAATGCTCCATACCGTTGTCATCACAATGCTCCAGTACCACTCTCATCACAATGCTCCGTGACTCCATGCATCACAATGCTTCGTAACATTTGTCATCACAGTGATCCATGCCCGCATCATCACAAGGCTGTGTGACGTTTGTAACCACAATGCTCCATGAAATTTTCATCAAAATGCTCCGAGACCATTGTCATCACAATGCTCCAAGCCTTTGTCAGAAAACTGCTCAATGACCCTTGTCAATACAATGTGCCAAGCGCTTTTCATCACAACGGTCCTCAAATTTGTCATTGCAATGTTCCATATACCTTGCAGTCACAATCCTCCATGCTCTTCTCATCACAATGCTCCATTACGCCTGTCTTATCAATGCTCCATGACCCCTGGCATCACAATATTCCACGGCCTTTTCATTACAAGGCTCCATGACACAGGTCATGAGAAAGTTCCATGAACTTCTCATCAAAGTGCTCCTTGCCCTAGTCATGACAATGCTCCAAGACCCCTGTAATCACAATGCTCCATGCCACTTTTCTTCTCAATGCTCCGTGATACCTGTCATCACAATGTGTCGTGCCCATCATCATAATGCTTCAGGCTATTATCAGCACAATGAAATCAAAATTCTCCATGAACTCTTTCATCACAATGCACATGACCCCTGTCATCACAATACTCCATGAACATTTTCAGCCCAATGCTCCATGACACTTGTCATCAAAATCATCCATGCCCTTGTCATCCCAATGCTCCATTACCCCTGTATTCACAATGCTCCGTGATGCTTGTCATCACAGTGCTCCATGACACCTGTCATCACAATTCTCCATGCCTTTGTCAGCAAAATGCTACATGACCTTGTCATTACAATGCTCTATGCGCTTGTCATCACAATACTCCATTAACATTGTTATCACAATCCTCCATGAACCTTGGGATCACATTGCTTCATGCTCTTGTCATCACAATGCTCCATGCTCCTTGAAATCAAAATGATCCATGACCTCTGTCATCACAATGCTCCAAACCCTTGTGATCACAAAGTTCCATAACACTTGTCATCACAACGCTCCATGATGCCTGTCATCACAATACTGCATGCCCTTTTCATCACAATGTTCCATGACCTTTGTCATCACAATTCTCAGTACAATTGTCATAACAATGCTCCCTGACACTTGTCGTCAGAATGCTCCTTGAACCCTGTGACGAAAAGGCTCCATGTCTTTTTCATCACAATGCCGCATGGCATTTCATCACAATGCTCCATGCAATTGTCATCAAAATACTCCACTAGCTTGCCTTCAGAATGCTCCATGACCCATGTCATCATAATTCTCCATGCACTTGTCAGCACAATGCTCCCTGACCCTTGTCATCACAATGCTCCATGCCATTGTCATCACAATGGGCCATTATATATGTCATCACAATGCTCCCTGACACCTGTCTTCACAATACTGCATGACCTGGTCATCACGATGCTCCATGCCCTTGTCATCACAATGTTCCATGCCCTTGTTATCACAATGCTCCATGACCCCTGTCATCACAATGCTCCGTGACTCCAGTCATCACAATGCTTCATGAACTTTGTCATCACAATGGTCCATGCCCTCGTCATCAACAGTCTCTGTGACCTTTCTAACCGAAATGCTCCCTGAACTTTTCATCACAATGCTCTTTGACACTTGTCATCACAAGGCTCCATGCGCTTGTCAGCACAATGCTCCATGACACATGTCATCACCATGCACCATGCGCTTGTCATCACAGTCCTCCAAAATCTTGTCATCACAATGCTCCATAAACCTTGTCATCACAATGCTCCATGCAGTTCTAATCAAAATGCTTTCTCAACTCTGATATCACAATGTTACATCACAGTTCGTCACAATACACCCTCACCCCTAGCATCGCAATGTTCCATGACTCCTGTCTTCACCATGCGACATGCATTATCATCACAATGTTCGATGACACCTGACATCACAATGTTCCATAACACCTTTCATCAAAATGCTCCTTGACCCTTTTCATCAACTTGCTCCATGACCCTTTCATCAAAATGCTCCCTGCCCTTCTCATCACAATGCACAACACGCTTGTCATCAAAATGCTCCGTGACATTTGTCATCACAAAGATCCATGATATTTGGCATCACAATGCTCCATATCATTGTCATCACGATGCTCCATGAACGCTCTCATTACATTGCTCCATGCCCTTCTCATTACAAAGCTCCATGACACATGTCATCAGAATGCTCCATGGCCTTCTCATCACAATGCACCATGCCCTTGCCATCACAATGCTCCATTACACCTGTCATAAAAATGCTCCATGGCACCTGCCATCACGATGTTCCATGGTATTGTCATCACAAGGCTCCATGACCCTTCTCATCACAATACTCCAAGACCCCTGTAATCACAATGCTCCATGCCCCTTTTCATCTCAATGTTCCATGAACCCTGTCATCACAATGCACAATACGCATCATCATAATGCTTCATGCTATTGTCATCACAATGAAATCAAAATGCTCCATGACCTCTGTCATAACAATGCTCCAACCCTTGTGATCACAATATTCCATAACTCTTGTCATCACAATGCCCCATGACTCTCGTAATCACAATTATCCATGGTCTTCTCATCACAATGCTCCATGACCTTTGTCATCACAATGCTCAATACACTTGTCATCAAAATGCTCCCTGACACTTGTTGTCTGTATCATCCTTGAAACTTGTCATTACAAGGTTCCATGCCATTTTCGTCACAGTTATCCATGCCCTTTTCATCACAATGCTCCAAGACCCCTGTAATCACAATGCTCCATGCCCTTGTCATCCCAAAGCTCAATGACATATGTCATTAGAATGCTCCTTGGCCTTCACCTCACAATGCTCCATGCCCATGTCATCACAAAGTTCCAAGAACCCTGTAATCACAATGGTCCATGTCCCTTTTCTTCAGTATGCTCCATGAGATTTGTCATCACAAGGCTCCATGGTTTTCTCATCACAATGCTCCAGGAACTTGTCATCAAAATGTTACATGACTTGTCATAAAAATTCTCAATGGCCCTTTTCATCATAATGCTCTAAGCCCTAGTCATCACAATGCTTCATTATATTTGTCATCACAATCCTACATTACATTTGTATCACAATGCTCCCTGCCATTGTCATCGCAATGGACCATGACATATGTCATCACAATGCTCCCTGACACCTTTCTTCAAAATACTCCATGAACTTCTCATCACAATGCTCCATGCCCTTGTCATCACAATGCTCCATGACCCCTGTCATCACATTGCTCCGTGACTCCAGTCATTACAGTGCTTCATAACATTTGTCATCACAGTGGTCCATGCTCGCATCATCACAAGAATCTGTGACCGTTGTAACCACAATGCTCCATGAACTTTTCATCACAATGCCCCGTGACACTTGTCATCACAATGCTCCATGCCTTTGTCAGAAAAATGCTCCATGACCCATGTCATCACAATGTGCCACACGCTTTTAATCACAACGGTCCACAAATTTCTCATCACAATGCCCCATAAATATTGAAATCACAGTGCTCCATTCCCTTCTCATCACAATGCTCCATTACCCCATCATAACAATGATCCATGACCCATGCCATCACAATGTTCCACGGCATTGTCATCACAAAGCTCCGTGACACATGTCATCAGAATGTTCCATGTCCTTCTCATCAAAATGCTCCATGCCTTGTCATCACAGTGCTCCAAGACCTCTGTAATCACAATGCTCCATGCCCATTTTCATCAGTATGCTCCATGAGATTTGTCATCACAAGGCTCCATGGTTTTCTCATCACAATGCTCCAGGACTTTGTCATCACAATGCTTCACGATCTTGTCATGAAAATTCTCAATGTCCCTTGTCATCATAATGCTCCAATCCCTAGTCATCACAATGCTCCATTATATTTGTCATCACAGTCCTCCATTACATTTGTCATCACAATGCTCCCTGCCATTGTCATCACAGTGGACCATGATATATGTCATCACAATGCTCCCTGACACCTCTCTTCACAATATTCCATGACCTTCTCATCACAATGCTCCATGCCCTTGTCATAAAAATGCTTCATGACCCCTGTCATCCCAATATTCCGTGACTCCAGGCATCACAATGCTTCATAACATTTGTCATCACAGTGGTCGATGCCCACATCATCACAGGGCTCTGTGACATTTGTAACCACAATGCTCCATGAACATTTCATCACAATGCTCCATGACACTTGTCATCACAATGCTCCAAGCCTTTGTAAGAAAAATTATCCATGACCCTTGCAGGACCCTTTTCATCCCAACGGTCCACAAATTTTTCATCGCAATGCTCCATAAACCTTTTAATCACAATGTTCCCTGTCCTTCTCTTCACAATGCTCCATTACCCCTCTCATAACAATGCACCATGACCCCGCCATCACAGTGTTCCACGGCGTTATCATCACAAGTCTCCATGACACTTGTCATCACAATGCTCCAAGACCCCTGTAATCACAATGCTCCATGCCCCTTTTCATCTTAATGCTCCACGAACCCTGTCAACACAATGCATCATGCCCATCATCATAATGCTCCCGGCTATTGTCACCACAATGAAATCAAAATTCTCCATGACCTCTGTCATCACAATGCTCCATGACCCCTGTCATCACAATACTCCATGAACATTTTCAGCCCAATGCTCCATTACACATGTCATCACAATGATCCATTCCCTTGTCATCCCAGTGCTCCATGACCCCTGTGTTCACAATGCTCCGTGATGCTTGTCATCACAGTGCTCCATGACATCTGTCATCACAATGCTCCATGCCTTTGTCAGCAAATTGCTACATGACTGGTCGTTACAATGCTCTATGCACTTTTCATCACAATACTCCATTACTATTGTCATCACAATCCTCCATGAACCTTGGGATCACCTTGCTTCATGCTCTTGTCATCACAATGCTCCATGCTCCTTGAAATCAAAATGATCCATGACCTCTGTCATCACAATGCTCCAAACCCTTGTGATCACAATGTTCAATATCCTTTGTCATCACAACGCTCCATGATGCCTGTCATCACAATTATCCATGGTCTTCTCATCACAATGCTCCATGAACTTTGTCATCACAATTCTCAATACACTTGTCATCACAATGCTCCCTGACAATTGTCGTTAGAATGCTCCTTGAACACTGTCACGAAAAGGCTCCATGCACTTTTCTTCCCAGTGTCCCATGCCATTTTCATCACAATGCTCCATGCAATTTTCATCAAAATACTCCACAAGCTTGTCATCAGAAGGCTCCATGACCGTTGTCATCACAGTTCTCCATGCACTTGTTAGCACAATGCTCCCTGAGCCTTGTCATCACAATGCTCCATTTGCTGGTCAGGACAATACTCCAAGACACATGTCCTCACAATGCACCATGCAATGGTCATCACAGTGCTCCACAATCTTGTCATCAAAATGCTCCATAAACATTGTCATCACAATGCTCCATGCACTTCTCAACAAAATGCTCTCTCACCACTGATATCAGAATGTTACATCACTATCCGTCACAATGCTCCCTCACCCTGTCATCACAATGTTCCATGACTCCTGTCATCACAATGCTACAGACAATTATCATCACAATGTTTGATGACCCCTTACATCACAATGTTCCATAACCCATGTCATTAAAATGCTTCATGAAAGTTTTCATCAAATTGCTCCATGACCCTGTCATCACAATGCTCCCTGCCCTTCTCATCACAATTCACAACACCCTTGTCATCAAAATGCTCCATGACCTTTGTCATCACAAAGATCCATGACCATTGGCATCACAATGCTCCATGTCATTGTCATCACAATGTTCCATGAAAGCTCTCATCACATTGCTCCATGCCCTTGTCATCACAAAGCTCCATGACCCATGTCATCAGAATGCTCCATGGCTTTCTCATCACAATGTTCCATGACCTTGCCATCACAATGCTCCATTACACCTGTCATAACAATGCTCCAAGACCCCTGCAATCACAATGCTACATAGCCCTTTTCATCTCAGTGCTACAAGAACCCTGTCATCACAATGCATCATGCCCATCATCATCATGCTTCCGGCTATTGTCAGCACGATGAAATCAAAATTCTCTATAACCTCTGTCATAACAATGCTCCATGTCCCCTGTCTTCACAATGCTCCGTGACTCCAGTCATCACAATGGTTCATGACCTTTGTCATCACAATGGTACAGGCCCTCGTCATCAACAGTCTCTGTAACCTTTTTAACCACAATGCTCCATGAACTTTTCATCATGATGCTCTTTGACCCATGTCATCACAATGCACTATGCCTTTCTCAGCACAATGCTCCATGACCCTTGTCATCACAATTCTCCATGCGCTTGTCAGCACAATGCTCCATGACATATGTCATCTCAATGCACCATGTGCTTGTCATCACAGTGCTCCACAATCTTGTCATCACAATGCTGCATAAACCTTGTCATCACAATTCTCCATGCCATTGTCATCACAATGGGTCATTACATATGTCATCACAGTGCTCCCTGACACCTGTCTTCACAATATGTCATGGCCTGGTGATCACAATGCTCCATGCCCTTGTCATCACAATGTGCCAATCCAACTGTCATCGCAATAATCCGTGAAACTTATTAGACCAATGCTCCATGGCCTTGTCATCACAATGCTCCATGACGCTTGTCATCAGAATGCTCCAAGCCCTTGTCATAGCAATGTTCCAAGACACCTGTAATCACAATGCTCCATGCCCCTTTTCATCAGCATGCTCCATGAGACTTGTCATCACAAGTCTCCATGGTCTTCTTATCACAATACTACATTTCCTTGTCATCACAATGTTCCATGAGCCCTGTCATCACAATACTCCATGAATATTTTCAGCCCAATGCTCCATGACCTTCTCATCACAATGCTCCATGAACAGTATCATCACAATGCTCCATGACTCCCGTCATCACAATGATTAATAACGTTTGTCATCACAATGGTCCATGCCCGTGTCATCACAAGACTCTGTGACCTTTGTAACCCCAATGCTCCATGAAATTTTCATCACAATTCTCTGTGACCCTTGTCATCACAATGCACCATGTCTTTGGCAGAAAAATGGTCCTTGACCCTTGTCCTCACAAAGTGCCACGCGCATTTCATCACAACGGTCCACAACCTTGTCATTGAAATGCTCCATAAACCTTGTAATCACAATGCTCCATGCACTTCTCATCAAAATGCTCTCTCACCAGAGATATCACAATGTTCCATCACTAGTCATCACAATACTCCCTCACCCCTGGAATCAAAATGTTCCATGACCCTGTCATCACAATGCTACATCCCCTGATCACTACAATGTTCCATGACCCCTGACATCACAATGTTCCATAACACCTGTCATCAAAATGCTCCATGACCGTTTTCTTCCAAAAGCTCCAAGACTCCTGACATCACAATGCTCTATAACCCCTGCCATCAAAATGTTCCATTACACATTTTATCAAATTGCTTCATGACACGGTCATCAAAAGGCTCCCTGCCCTTCTCATCACAATGCACCATGCCCTTGACATCAAAATGCTCCATGACTTTTCATCACAAAACTCCATGACCCTTGGTATCACAATGCTCCAAGTCATTGTCATCACAATGTTCCATGAACCCTCTCATCACACTGCTCCATGCTCTTGTAATCACAAAGCTCCATGACACTTGTCATCACAATGCTCGATGCCCTTCTCATCACAATGCTCCATGCCATTGTCATTACAATCCTGCATGACCCATGTATCACAGTGTTCCCTGCCCTTGTCATCACAATGCTCCATGCCCACTCTCATCACAATAATACGTGAAACATTTCAGACCAATGTCCAATGCCCTTCTCATCATAATGCTCAATTACGCCTGCCATAACAATGCACCATGACCCCTGCCATCACAATGATCCACGGCCTAGTCATCACAAGGTTCCATGACACTTGTCATCAGAAAGTTCCATGGCGTTCTCATCAAAATGCTCCATGCCCTTGTCATCACAATGCTCCAAGACCCTTGTAATCACAATGCCCCATGCCCCTTTTCATCTCAATGCTCCATGAACCCTGTCATCACAGTGCACCATGCCAATCATCATAATGCTTCTGGCTATTGTCATCCCAATGAAATCAATATTCTCCATGACCTCTGTAATCATAATGCTCCAAACCATTGTTATCACAATATTCCATAACACTTATCATCACAACACCCCATGACGCTCATCATCACAATTATCCATGGTCTTCTCATCACAATGCTCCATGATCTTTGTCATCACAATGCTCAATACACTTGTTATCACAATGCTCCCTGACACTTGTCATCAGTATGCTCCTGGAACCCTGTCATGACAAGGCTCCATGCCTTTTTCATCACAATGATCCATGCCCTTTTCATCACAATGCTCCAAGATCCCTGTAATCTCAATGCTCCATGCCTTGTCATCACAAAGCTCCATGACGCATGTCATCAGAATGATCCATGGCATTCTCATCACAATGCTCCATGCCCTAGTCATCACAATGCTCCAAGACCCCTGTTATCACAATGCTCCATGCCCCTTTTCATCAGAATATTCCATGAGATTTGTCATCACAAGTCTCCATGGTCTTCACATCACAATGCTCCAGGACCTTGTCATCACCATGCTCCATTCCCTTGTCATCCCAATGTTCCATGATCACTGTCATCACAATAATCCATGAACATTTTCAGCCCATTGCTCCACGACCTACTCATCACAATGCTCCATGGCCAATATAATCACAAGGCTCCATGACCCATGTCACCACAACACTCCATGAATATTTTCAGCCCAGTGCTCCAGGAAACTTGTCATCACAATGTTCCATGCCCTTGTCAACCCAAAGCTCCATGACCCCTGCATTCACAATGCTCCGTGAAGCTTGTCAGAATAGTGCTCCATGACACATGTCATCACAATGCTCCATGCCTTCGTCAGCAAAATGCTACATGACCTTTTCATAACAATGCTCTATGTGCTTGTCATCACAATACTCCATTTCCATTGTCATCACAATCCTCCGTGAGCCTTGGGATCACATTGTTTCATGCCCTTGTCATCACAATGCTCCATGCTCCTTGAAATCAAAATGATCCATGACCTCTATCATCACAATGCTCCAAACCCTTGTAATCACAATGTTCCATATCACTTGTCATCACAACGCTCCATGACGCAAGTCATCACAATACTCCATGCCCTTTTCATCAAAATGCTCCATGACCTTGTAATCACAATGTTCCAAACCCCTGTAATCCCAATGGTCCATGCTCCTTTTCATCAGTATGCTCCATGAGATTTGTCATCACAAGGCTCCATGGTTTTCTCATCACAATGCTCCAGGACCTTGTCATCACAATGCTCAATACACTTGTCATCAAAATGCTCCCTGACACTAGTTGTCTGTATGCTCCTTGAACCCTGTCATGACAAGGCTCCATGCCTTTTTCATCAAGGTGATCCATGCCCTTTTCATCACAATGCTCCAAGACCAATGTAATCACAATGTTCCATGCCCTTGTCATCACAAAGCTAAATGACGCATGTCAGTAGAATGCTCATTGGCCTTCCCCTCACAGTGCTCCATGCCCTTGTCCTCACAATGTTCCACGACCCCTGTAATCACAATGCTCCATGCCTCTTTTCATCAGTATGCTCCATGACACTTGTCATCAAAAGGCTCCATGGTTTTCTCATCACAATGCTCCAGGACCTTGTCATCACAATGCTTCATGACCTTGTCATGAAAATTCTCAATGGCCCTTGTCATCATAATGCTCCAAGCCCTAGTCATCACAATGCTCCATTATATTTGTCATCACAATCCTCCATTACATTTGGCATCACAATGCTCCATGCCATTGTCATCGCAATGGACCATGACATATGTCATCACAGTGTTCCCTGACACCTGTCTTCACAATACTCCATGAACTTCTCATCACCATGCTCCGTGCCCTTGTCATCACAAAGCACCATGCCCACTCTCATCACAATAATCTATTAAACTTGTCAGACCAATACTCCATGCCCCTGTCATCACAATGCTCCATACCCTTGTCATCACAACGCTCCATGAACCCTGTCATCACAATGCTCCGTGACTTCATTCATCACAATGCTTCATAATGTTTTTCATCACAATGGTCCATGCCCGCGTCATCACAAGGCTCTGTGACTTTTGTAACCACAATGCTCCATGAACTTTTCATCACAATTCTCTGTGACCCTTGTCATCACAATGCACCATGTCTTTGGCAGAACAATGCTCCATGACCATTGTCATCACAAAGTGCCACGCACATTTCATCACAACGGTCCACAACCTTGTCATTGAAATGCTCCATAAACCTTGTAATCACAATGCTCCATGCACTTCTCATCAAAATGCTCTCTCACCAGAGATATCACAATGTTCCCTCACTAGTCATCACAATACTCCCTCACCCCAGTCATCACAATGTTCCATGATCCTGTCATCACAATGCTACATCCCCTTATCATCACAATGTTCCATGACCCCTGACATCACAATGTTCCATAACACCTGTCATCAAAATGCTCCATGACCCTTTTTATCCCAAAGCTCCAAGACTCCTGACATCACAATGTTCTATAACCCCTGCCATCAAAAGGTTCCATTACACTTTTTATCAAATTGCTACATGACCCGGTCATCAAAAGTCTCCTGCCCTTCTCATCACAATGCACCATGCCCTTGTCATCAAAATGCTCCATGACTTGTCATCACAAATCTCCATGACCCTTGGCATTACAAGGCTCCAAGTCATTGTCATCACAATGCTCCATGAACCCTCTCATCACATTGCTCCATGCTCTTGTAATCACAAAGCTCCATGACACTTGTCATCACAATGCTCGATGCCCTTCTCATCACAATGCTCCATGCCCTTGTCATTACGATCCTGCATGAGCCATGTATCACAGTGTACCGTGCCCTTGTCATCACAATTCTCCATGCCGACTCTCATCACAATAATACATGAAACATTTCAGACCAATGTTCCATGCCCTTCTCATCATAATGTTCCGTTACGCCTGCCATAACAATGCACCATGACCCCTGCCATCACAATGTTCCATGGCCTAGTCATCACAAGGTTCCATGACACATGTCATCAGAATGTTCCATGGCCTTCTCATCAAAATGCTCCATGCCCTTGTCATCACAATGCTCCAAGACTCTTGTAATCACAATGCCCCTTCCCCTTTTCATCTCAATGCTCCATGAACCCTGTCATCACAGTGCACCATGCCCATCATCATAATGCTTCAGGCTATTGTCATCACAATGAAATCAATATTCTCCATGACCTCTGTAATCATAATGCTCAAAACCATTGTTATCACAATGTTCCATAACACTTATCATCACAACACCCCATGACGCTCATCATCACAATTATCCATGGTCTTCTCATCACAATGCTCCATGATCTTTGTCATCACAATGCTCAATACACTTGTTATCACAATTCTCCCTGACACTTGTCATCAGTATGCTCCTTGAACCCTGTCACGAAAAGGCTCCATGTCTTTGTCATCAAAATGATCCATGCCCTAGTCATCACAATGCTCCAAGACCCCTGTAATCACAATGCTCCATGTCCCTTTTCATCAGAATGCTCCATGAGACTTGCCATCACAAGTCTCCATGGTCTTCACATCACAATGCTCCAGGACCTTGTCATCACCATGCTCCATTCCCTTGTCATCCCAATGTTCCATGATCCCTGTCATCACAATAATCCATGAACATTTTCAGCCCATTGCTCCACGACCTACTCATCACAATGCTCCATGGCCAATATCATCACAAGGCTCCACGTCCCCTGTCATCACAACACTCCATGAACATTTTCAGCCCAGTGCTCCAGGAAATTTGTCATCAAAATGATCCATGCATTTGTCATCGCAATGCTCCATGACCCCTGCATTCACAATGCTCCGTGACGCTTGTCATAATAGTGCTCCATGACACATGTCCTCACAATGCTCCATGCCTTTGTCAGCAAAATGCTACATGACCTTTTCATTACAATGCTCTATGCGCTTGTCATCACAATACGCCATTTCCATTGTCATCACAATCCTCCGTGAGCCTTGGGATCACATTGTTTTATGCCCTTGTCGTCACAATGCTCCATGCTCCTTGAAATCAAAATGATCCATGACCTCTATCATCACAATGCTCCAAACCCTTTTAACCACAATGTTCCATAACACTTGTCATCACAACGCTCCATGACACATGTCATCACAATACTCCATGCTCTTTTCATCACAATGCTCCATGACCTTGTAATCACAATGTTCAAAACCCCTGTAAACCCAATGGTCCATGCCCCTTTTCATCAGTATGCTCCATGAGATTTGTCATCACAAGGCTCCATAGTTTTTTCATCACAATGCTCCAAGAACTTGTCATCACAATGCTCAATACACTTGTCATCAAAATGCTCCCTGACACTTGTTGTCTGTATGCTCCTTGAATCCTGTCATGACAAGGCTCCATGCCTTTTTCAGCAAGGTGATCCATGCCCTTTTCATCACAATGCTCCAAGACCACTGTAATCACAATGCTCCATGCCCTTGTCATCACAAAGCTCAATGACGCATGTCATTAGAATGCTCCTTGGCCTTCTCCTCACAGTGCTCCATGCCCTTTTCCTCACAATGTTCCACGACCCCTGTAATCACAATGCTCCATGCCCCTTTTCATCAGAATGCTCCATGAGACTTGTCATCACAAGGCTCCATGGTTTTCTCATCACAGTTCTCCAGTACCTTGTCATCACAATGCTTCATGACATTGTCATGAAAATTCTCAATGGACCTTGTCATCATAATGCTCCAAGCCCTAGTCATAACAATGCTCCATTATCTTTGTCATCACAATCCTCCATTACATTTGGCATCACAATGCTCCATGCCATTGTCATCGCAATGGACCATGACATATGTCATCACAGTGTTCCCTGACACCTGTCTTCACAATACTCCATGACCTTCTCATCACCATGCACCGTGCCTTTGTCATCACAATGCACCATGCCCACTCTCTTCACAATAATCTATGAAACTTGTCAGACCAATGCTCCATGCCCCTGTCATCACAATGCTCCATGCCCTTGTCATCACAAAGCTCCATGACACATGTCATCAGAATGTTCCATGGAATTCTCATCAAAATGCTCAATGCCCTTGTCATAACAATGCTCCAAGACCCCTGTAATCACAATGCTACATGGCCCTTTTCATCTCAGTGCTCCATGAACCCTGTCATCACAATGCATCATGCCCATGATCATCATGCTTCCGGCTATTGTCAGCACGATGAAATCAAAATTCTCCATAACCTCTGTCATAACAATGCTCCATGTCCCCTGTCTTCCCAATGCTCCGTGACTCCAGTCATCACAATGGTTCATGACCTTTGTCATCACAATGGTACAGGCCCTCGTCATCAAGAGTCTCTGTAACCTTTTTAACCACAATGCTCAATGAACTTTTCATCATAATGCTCTTTGACCCATGTCATCACAATGCTCTATGCCTTTCTCAGCACAATGCTCCATGACCCTTGTCATCACAATTCTCCATGCGCTTGTCAGCACAATGCTCCATGACATATGTCATCTCAATGCACCATGTGCTTGTCATCACAGTGCTCCACAATCTTGTCATCACAATGCTGCATAAACCTTGTCATCACAATTCTCCTTGCCATTGTCATCACAATGGGTCATTACATATGTCATCACAGTGCTCCCTGACACCTGTCTTCACAATATGGCATGGCCTGGTGATCACAATGCTCCATTAAACTTGTCATCGCAATGCTCCATGAACTTCTCATCAATATGCTCTCTCACCACTGATATCACAATGTTACATCACTATTCATCACAATACTCCTTCATCTCTGTAAACACAATGTGCCATGACTTTGTCATCACAGTGCTATATGCACTTATCATCACAATGTTCAATGAGCTATGACATCACAATGTTCTATAAGCCATGTCATCAAAATGCTCCATGACCCTTTTCATCAAAAGGCTCCATGTCCCCTGACATCACAATGCTCCATACCACTTGTCATTACAGTGCTCCATGATGCTTGTCATCACAATTATCCATGGTCTTCTCATCACAATGCTCCACGGTCTTGCCATCACAATGCTCCATGTCCTGGTCATCACAATGCTCCATGTTCCCTGTCATCAAAATTCTCCACGTCCTTGGCATCACTATGTTCCATGACACTTCTCATCACAGTGTTACATGAATTGTCAGCACAATACTCCACAAGCTTGTCATCAGAATGCTCCATGCCCCTTGTCATCATAATTATTCATGACCCCTGTCATCACAATGCTCCATGACACCTGTCATCACAATGCTCCATGTCCCTTGTCATCACAATTCTTCACGTGCTTGTCATCACAATGCCCCATGACAGTTCTCATCACAATGTTACATGCTTTTGTCATCACAATTCTCCATGCACATACCATCGCAGTGCCCCATGACCCTTGTCATAGCAAGCTCCATGCCTTTGTCATCACAATGCTTCACGACCTTTTCATCAAAATTTTCAATGGCCGTTGTCATCACAATGCTCCATGACCCTTGTCATCACAATGCTCCATGCCCTTGTCATCACAAAGCTCAATAATGCATGCCATCAGAATGATCCTTGGTCTTCTCCTCACAATGCTCCATGCCCCTTTTCATCAGTATGCTCCATGAGATTTGTCATCACAAGGCTCCATGGTTTTCTCATCACAATGCTCCAGGACCTTGTCATCACAATGCTCAATACACTTGTCATCAAAATGCTCCCTGAAACTTGTTGTCTGTATGCTCCTTGAACCCTGTCATGACAAGGCTCCATGCCTTTTTCATCAAGGTGATCCATGCCCTTTTCATCACAATGCTCCAAGACCACTGTAATCACAATGTTCCATGCCCTTGTCATCACAAAGCTCAATGACACATGTCATTAGAATGCTCCTTGGACTTCTCTTCACAGTGCTCCATGCCCTTGTCCTCACAATTTTACACGACCCCTGTAATCACAATGCTCCATGCCCCTTTTCATCAGTATGCTCCATGAGACTTGTCATCACAAGGCTCCATGGTTTTCTCATCACAGTGCTCCAGGACCTTTTCATCACAATGCTTCATGACCTTGTCATGAAAATTCTCAATGGCCCTTGTCATCATAATGCTCCAAGCCATACTCATCACAGTGCTCCATTATATTTGTCATCAAAATCCTCCATTACATTTGGCATCACAATGCTCCATGCCATTGTCATCGCAATGGACCATGACATATGTCATCACAGTGTTCCCTGACACGTGTCTTCACAATACTCCATAACCTTCTCTTCACCATGCTCCGTGTCCTTGTCATCACACAGCATCATGCCCACTGTCATCACAATAATCTATTAAACTTGTCAGACAAATACTCCATGCCCCTGTCACCACAATGCTCCATGCCCTTGTCATCACAATGCTCCATGAACCCTGTCATCACAATGCTCCGTGACTCCAGTCATCACAATGCTTCATAACGTTTGTCATCACAATGGTCCTTGCCCGCGTCATCACAAGGCTCTGTGACCTTTGTAACCACAATGCTCCATGAACTTTTCATCACAATTCTCTGTGACACTTGTCATCACAATACACCATATCTTTGGCAGAACAATGCTCCATGACAGTTGTCCTCACAAAGTGCCACACGCATTTCATCACAACGATCCACAACCTTGTCATTGAAATGCTCCATAAACCTTGTAATCACAATGCTCCATGCACTTCTTATCAAAATGCTCTCTCACCAGAGATATCACAATGTTCCATCACTAGTCATCACAATACTCCCTCACCCCTGTAATCAAAATGTTCCATGACCCTGTCATCACAATGCTACATCCCCTTATCATCACAATGTTCCATGACCCCTGACATCACAATGTTCCATAACACCTGTCATCAAAATGCTCCATGACCCTTTTTATCCCAAAGCTCCAAGACTCCTGATATCACAATGTTCTATAACCCCTGCCATCAAAATGTTCCATTACACTTTTTATCAAATTGCTACATGACCCGGTCATCAAAAGGCTCCCTGCACTTCTCATCACAATGCTCCATGCCCTTGTCATCAAAATGCTCCATGACTTGTCATCACAAATCTCCAAGACCCTTGGCATTACAAGGCTCCAAGTCATTGTCATCACAATGCTCCATGAACCCTCTCATCACATTGCTCCATGCTCTTGTAATCACAAAGCTCCATGACACTTGTCATCACAATGCTCGATGCCCTTCTCATCACAATGCTCCATGCCCTTGTCATTACGATCCTGCATCCCCATGTATCACAGTGTTCCGTGCCCTTGTCATCACAATGCTCCATGCCCACTCTCATCACAATAATACATGAAACATTTCAGACCAATGTTCCATGCCCTTCTCATCATAATGCTCCATTACGCCTCTCATAACAATACACCATGACCCCTGCCATCACAATGTTCCACGGCCTACTCATCACAAGGTTCCATGACACTTGTCATCAGAATGTTCTATGGCCTTCTCATCAAAATGCTCCATGACCTTGCCATCACAATGCTCCAAGACCCTTGTAATCACAATGCCCCATTCCCCTTTTCATCTCAATGCTCCATGAACCCTGTCATCACAGTGCACCATGCCCATCATCATAATGCTTCAGGCTATTGTCATCACAATGAAATCAATATTCTCCATGACCTCTGTAATCATAATGCTCCAAACCCTTGTTATCACAATGTTCCATAACACTTATCATCACAACACCCCATGACGCTCATCATCACAATTATCCATGGTCTTCTCATCACAATTCTCCATGATCTTTGTCATCACAATGCTCAATACACTTGTTATCACAATGCTCCCTGATACTTGTCATCAGTATGCTCCTTGAACCCTGTCACGACAAGGCTCCATGCCTTGTCATCACAATGATCCATGCCCTTTTCATCACAATGCTCCAAGATCCCTGTAATCACAATGCTCCATGCCCTTGTCATCACAAAGCTCCATGACATGTCATCAGAATGCTCCATGGCCTTCTCATCAAAATGCTCCATGCCCTAGTCATCACAATGCTCCAAGACCCCGGTAATCACGATGCTCCATGCCCCTTTTCATCAGAATGCTCCATGAGACTTGTCATCACAAGTCTCCATGGTCTTCACATCACAATGCTCCAGGACCTTGTCATCACCATGCTCCATTCCCTTGTCATCCCAATGTTCCATGATCCCTGTCATCACAATAATCCATGAACATTTTCAGCCCATTGCTCCACGACCTACTCATCACAATGCTGCATGGCCAATATCATCACAAGGCTCCACGTCCCCTGTCATCACAACACTCCATGAACATTTTCAGCCCAGTGCTCCAGGAAACTTGTCATCACAATGATCCATGCCCTTGTCATCCCAATGCTCCATGACCCCTTCGTTCACAATGCTCCGTGACGCTTGTCATAATAGTGCTCCATGACACATGTCCTCACAATGCTCCATGCCTTTGTCAGCAAAATGCTACATGACCTTTTCATTACAATGCTCTATGCTCTTGTCATCACAATACGCCATTTCCATTGTCATCACAATCCTCCGTGAGCCTTGGGATCACATTGTTTCATGCCCTTGTCATCACAATGCTCCATGCTCCTTGAAATCAAAATGATCCATGACCTCTATCATCACAATGCTCGAAACCATTGTAATCACAATGTTCCATAACACTTGTCATCACAACGCTCAATGACGCATGTCATCACAATACTCCATGCCCTTTTCATCACAATGCTCCATTATATTTGTCATCACAATCCTCCATTACATTTGGCATCACAATGCTCCATTTCATTGTCATTGCAATGGACCATGACATATGTCATCACAGTGTTCCCTGACACGTGTCTTCACAATACTCCATGACCTTCTCATCACCATGCTCCGTGCCCTTGTCATCACAGTGCACCATGCCCACTCTCATCAAAATAATTTTTGAAACTTGTCAGACCATTGCTCCATGCCCCTGTCATCACAATGCTCCATGCCCTTGTCATCACAATGCTCCATGACCCCTGTCATCACAATGCTCCGTGACTCCAGTCATCACAATGCTTCATAACGTTTGTCATCACAATGGTCCATGCCCGCGTCATCACAAGGCTCTGTGACCTTTGTAACCACAATGCTCCATGAACTTTTCATCACAATTCTCTGGGACCCTTGTCATCACAATGCACCATGCCTTTTTCAGAACAATTCTCCATTACTATTGTTATCACAAATTGCCACGTGCATTTCATCACAACGGTCCACAACCTTGTCATTGAAATGCTCCATAAACCGTGTAATCTCAATGCTCCATGCACTTCTCATCAAAATACTCTCTCACCAGCGATATCACAATGTTCCATCACTAGTCATCACAATACTCCCTCACCCCTGTAATCACAGTGTTCAATGACCCTGTCATCACAATGCTACATGACCTTTGTCATAACAATGGTCCATGCCCTCGACAGTCTCTGTGACCTTTTTAATCACAATGCTCCATGAACTTTTCATCACAATGCTCTTTGACACTTGTCAACACAATGCTCTATGCCATTCTCAGCACAGTGCTCCATGCCCTTGTCATCACAATGTTCCATGACCCCTGTCATCACAATGCTACGTGATTCCAGTCATCACAATGCTTCATAACATTTGTCATCACAATGGTCCATGTCTGCATCATCACAAGGCTCTGTTACCTTTGTTACCACAATGCTCCATGAACTTTTCATCACAATGCTCTGTGACCCTTGTCATCACAATGTGCCATGCGCTTCTCATCACAGTGTTCCACAATGTTGTCATCACAAGGCTCCATAAACCTTGGCTTCACAATGCTCCATGCACTTCTCACCAACATGCTCTCCCACCACTGATATCACAATGTTACATCACTATTCATCACAATACTCCCTCAAACCTGTCATCAGAATGTTCCATGACTCCTGTCATAAGAATGCTACATGCACTTATCATCACAATGTTCGATGACCCCAGACATCACAAGGTTCCATAACACCTGTCATCAAAATGCTCCATGACCCTTTTCATCAAAATGCTCCATGACCACTGACATCACAGTGCTCCATGACCCCTTTCATCACAATGCTCCATGCTCCTTGAAATCAAAAAGATCCATGACCTCTGTCATCACAATGCTCCAAATCCTTGTGATCACAATTTTACATAACACTTGTCATCACAATGCTCCATGACGCCTGTCATCACAATACTGCATGCCCTTGTCGTCACAATGCTCCATCATCGTTTTCATCACAATTCTCAATACACTTGTCATCACAATGCTCCCTGACACTTGTCGTCAGAATGCTCCTTGAACCCTTTCATGAACAGGCTCCATGCCTTTTTCGTCACAATGCTGAATGCCCTTTTCATCACAATGCTCCTTGCCATTGTCATCACTATACTCCACACACTTGTCATCAGAATGCTCCATGACCCTTGTCATCCCAATTCTCCATGACCCCTGTAATCACAATGCTCCGTGACGCTTGTCATCACAGTGCTCCATGAAACTTGTCATCACAATGCTCCATACCTTTGTCAGCAATATGCTACATAATCTTGTCATCACAATGCTCCATTCGCTTGTCATCACAATCCTCCATGACCCTTGGGATAACATTTCTTCATGCCCTTCTCATCTCTCTCTTGCCTTTCTGGTTTTTACAGATTTTCGGATGTCCCTTTTGACCGGTGGGAAGTGACAATTCTTTGTAGTGTGGATTTGCATTGTGTGCTTGCTTGATTGGCCAAAAAGGTCGTATGCGTTTTCTCCTGAATACATTCAGGAGAAAAGGCATACGCCATTTTTGGCCAAGTGCATCATTGTCGAAGTTGTGATGCTTTTCCTGGCTTTAAAGGTGATTCCAATTTACCTCTTGAAATATGTTTTGTGCAATTCTGCCTCATTTTCAAGTCCGCTTCATTGCCTTCCCTCAACAGATTTTTTGAAGAGAGTAGTCCTTTAAAACTCTCAGGGTTGTGAATTGCTGTGCCCCTGAGCACCAATTTTCAAATCCCATTATTGGGAGCTGACCGCAAATACACAATTTTGCTTCAGGACCTGTACTGCTTCCAGGGGTGGCTATACTGTTCCCTGCGGGTGGCTGAGGCTTTGGTAATTCTTCTTCCTGACGGGAATTTAGAGTGGCATGTGTCCGTCCAAATGCCTACATCTACTCTCTGATTGGTTCTCCCTCTTCCCTTTCATCCTCTGCACAATTAGCAAACTGTGCGAACCAGGAGGTTATAGGAGCTGACTCTCCTAAGTTGGGAGATTGATAGTAAGGCAGTTGGAATGCCAAACTGGAGCACAAGGAGAGGAAAAATTTGGAGACTTTTAGAAAACTTTCGCCATCACAGGGTGTCCATTCTCTAGGTTTCTCATACATGTTATATCTGTAGTGATATTCCCTTCTACTTGGAGATTTGGGACCCATGGTATGGTGGCATGCATTACTACTTTAAAGGGTCTGCATTTTCTCTCCGAATCTCACCAGTCCTCTCAGTCCCAAGTGTCCAGCCTTATGTCTCATCCAGCTGTCTTTGCAGATAGGGTCATTCCAGGTTTCATCAGAACCCCTGAAGGAATTGTGTAAGAATTTCGCTGTTTTTTTTGTTTTGTTTTTGAAATTCATTTTTATAATGGGGTTGAGCTGATTTTCACTGACATGTTTATGACGGTCTAGACACACTTGATTCCCATACGGAGACATATCAATACATAGGTTTTTAAGATTCTTACTATTCAGACATATTCCTCTGCGGGGAATAGGCGTTTTGAGTCCCGTTCACTGAGGTAGGTGTAGATCTTGTCTCTTCTGTATTTGGTTTATGGAATGGTACCTGTTCTAATATCAAACTCTCGTTTCATGCATCACCCACCTCTGCTTTCCCCTTAAGGAGGCATAAGAGTGTTTTCTAAATGTGAGTCTCTGTTCTCTTTCTTAATTCATTTCATGTGCTGTGATGTTGACATTCCCTTTGTAAGTGATATCTTATGATAAGATTCTTTTATCTGTGTGACTAATTTCACTTAGAATCATCATACCTAAATCCACTCATTATGCTGCTACTGGCCTTATATACATTGGTTTCACGTCTCAGTGATATTCTGTTGTACAAAATTACCACAAGTTCTTTAGGCATTTCTCTTTATCCTGGGATATTTTATGTGAACCGAAGTTGAGGTTATTGTATGCAGAGCAGCCCTAAACTATGGGGTGCCTGTGTCTTGTTGATATTTAGTCTTCCCAAGTTATATGCCCATGAGTTGAAAACCCCTTTACTCGGGGGCCTTGTATTTTTGATGTTTTAGGAAACAGCATACACTTCTTCAGAGTGGCTCTTGGATATTTATACCCCACCCATCAGTGTGACTAGGCTCCCTGTTCTCCATGGCCTCTCCTGCATTTCTGGTTTGTACACATTTTTTGGATGGCCTTTGTGAGCAGTGGAAATTGAGACTTCTTTGTTGTGCAGATTTGCATTTCCCGATTGCTTGGTTGGCCAAAAACTCTGTATGTGTTTTATTTTCCTTAAAATATTCACGAAAAAACACATACACCCTTTTGCCCAACTGCATCATTTTAGAAATTCTGCTGCTTTTCATATGCTTTAAATGTGAGTACAATCTACCTTTTGAAATCTGTTTCCTGCAATTCTGTCTCTCATTCAGATCCTCTTCGTTTCCTTACCTGAATATATTTTTGGACGTTGGTTATCATTTATATCTTTGCAGGTCTTTGAATTGTCTGCTCCTGAGCTCCATTTTGCAACTCGCTTTTTGTGAGCTGGCCGCCAAACCATTGGATTGCTTCCGGTCCTATTCTGGTTCTGAGGAGGCAGGCTGAGCCTTTGTTTAATTCTTCTTCCTAATGGGAAATTCGAGTGACATGTGCCTGTCAAAACCCCTACAGCTAATCTCTCATTGGTTCCCCATCTTCCCATTTATCCTCTGCACAAATTGCAAACTGTGTGACACAGGAGGTTAAAGGTGCTGATTCTCCATGTGGGGAGATTGTTAGTAATGTGGCTGGAATGGCGAACCCCAGCACCAGGAGATCAAAAATGAGGTGCATTTTAGACACCTTTCCTGAGCACACGGTGTACATTCATCTCGGTTTCCCAGGCATATTTTCACTGTCAGAATATTCCCTTGAACCTGCAGATTTGGGACCCATGGAATGGGTACCAGGCAGTATTTAAAAGGTCTGCATTTCCTCACCCAGCCTCTCTAACATCTCTTAGCGTGCATAGCTTCCAGCCTTATATATCATCCTGCTGTGGGTCTACATGTGTTCAATCTATGTTACATCATAGACCTTCACAAAAGTTGTAAGAATTTTTGTCTGTCTCACTGTTTTTATAAATATTTTTTAAATTTATTTTTATATTGGTTACAGCTGATTTTCAAAGCTCTGTTTTTTGCTGCTGTACATACACTTGATTCATGTACTGTGAGACAACAATATTTTTTTTTCCAGATGCTTACCAGTCATATGTATTATTTTCCAGTTACTTGAGTGAGCTGAGTTCAGTTCTTTGAGGTACTGTGTAGGCCTTGTCAGTTATTCAATTTGATACTTGGAATGGTAACTTTGATAATTTCAACCTCCTGGATAATACCTCACCATTCCCCACCTTTCCCATTTAGCAGCCTTTTATCTATTTTCTACATATTTGACTATGTTTCTGTGTTGTAGTTTATTTCATGTGTAGCCATTTTTGATTCCACCTTTAAGTGACATCTTATGATATGTGTCTTTTTCTTTCTGACATATGTCACTTAGAATGATTGTATGTAACTCCTCCAGAGTTGTTCCAACTGGCCTTATTTCATTGATTTCTGGATGAGTCATATTCCACTCTACATAAGTACCCCATCTCTTTTATCCATTTTATCCTTCCAGGGACATTTAGGTTATATCCAAGTGGAGGCCCTTCTTAACAGAGAGGTGGTAAACGTTGGGGTGCCTGTTTTCTGTTGATTTTTGTTTTTCCCAAGGTATACGCCCATGAGTGCAAGTGCCCTATGCTCTGTAGCTCATTTTTTAGATGTTTTAGCAAACACAATACACTTCTCCAGAGTGGCCGTTGGCAAATTACATTTCCACTATCAGCCTCACAGGGTTCCCTTTTCTCCTCGCCCTGTCCTGCATTTCTGGTGTTTACACTTTATGTGGATGGCCCTTCTGACTGATGTGAAGTGATACATTTTGTAGTATTGATTTCCAGTGCCCACCTGTTTGGTTGGATCAAAAGTGTGTATGGCCTTTACTTGAATATATTCAGAAAAAAATGCATACGCCCTTTTGGGCCAACTGCATCATTGGCGATGTTCAGCCCCTTTTCTTGTGCTTTAATGGGGAGTCCTTTCTACCTCTTCAAATATGTTTCCTGCCACTCTCCCTTGCTTACAAGTCTTTTTCTGTGTCTTACCTCAAGACATTTTTCGACGATAGATAATTTCAACTCTGCAGTTTCATGAATTTTAGTGACCCTGAGTTCCATTTTTCAACTTGTGTTTTTGGAAACTGGACACAAAACAGCGGGATTTCCTCTAGCCCTATTCTGTTTCCGTGGGCAATTCTAGCCTTTGATGAATTTGTCTTCCGGATTGGAAATTAGAGTGGCATGTGCCTGTCTGATCACCTAAGACTTGTCTCTAAATTTTTCTCATCCTTCCACTTCATCCGCTAGACAAATTTGAAACAGTGTGCAACAGGATGTTGACGGTGCTGATATCCCCAAGTGAGGAGATTGTTAGGAAAGATGCTGGAGGGGTGAACCCGAGCACCAGGCAATGAGGAGATGCGGTGCCTTTTCCAAACTCTTTCCGATCAAACGGTGTATCATCCTCTAGGTGTGGCAGGCATGTTTTAGCTGTAGGAAGGGTCCCGTGCATGTAAGGAGAACACCAGGGATTTTTCCAAATCGGTGCCTCCCCGAACCCCAAACTGGGGAATTTTTAAGCTACGGCTACATGTATGTCCATTAGGAGCCTTGGGAAATAGGCAGAGCCCAAACTTTAGATGATTGAAATCTTCAGGGTCAGAAGCACTCACCATCGGCCTTGCTTAGGTTACATTTTATCTGTCATTGATAGATGATGTCAATAAAAATATCGATTCTTTTTCAGATTATTTCCCCTTATAGTTTATTGCAAAATATTCAGTGTAGTTCCCTGTGCTATACAGTTGTTCCTTGTTGATGATCTATTTTATACATAGCAGTGTGTATGTGTTAATCCCAAACTGTTAATTTATCCCTTCTCCTACCTTTCCCCTTTGGTAATAATAAATTATAAGATTTTATACTTCTCAGAAATGGGGGAACTGAAAGAGAGGTATCATTTTCTATGGAAAAGCATTCAAAACATGATTGAAGCTCCAGCCAAGAGTATTTGATGTACATCCATGGAAATAAATCACTTCATTTCTCTAATGTTGACCTGACAAATAAGACAGACGTGTTCACTGAACTTGCTTACAGTAAAGTGATGGAAATATCAAATATAAGTCTTAAAAACATCTTATTTTACCCGACCATTATACACTGCTCTATGTTAACTATAGTTTGGCTCTCACACCTGTTCATTGAAGTTACAATGTTCTCAATTTCTGTTACTGATCCTCCAGAGTGGACCCCAACAGGAGTCCCCATGCCCAGTGTCATTGGAGCCAAAAGATCAAGACTGAGTTTGGTTCAGAAACAAAGGAAACATTATTTTGAAAACAGAATGGAGAGTTGAGAGTGTGCACTCCACCACGGGCTGTGGGCTGGGCTGCTATGTAGGGATCAAGGCAGCATCAGTGGGAGGGAGGGCATGGAGCTCTCGAGGGCTGGGTTGGCTGTAGCTCAGGCTCTATGTCACGGAGTCTGCATGGGACCCCGCTAGCTGAGGTGTCGACCCAGCCATCCTGCACTAGGAAATCGGATCTGAAATGCCGGGTGTGGGACCTCTGCATGCGGAGCCCTAGGAGCACGTGAAATTAGACAAAGCACAATGGAAAAACAGCTTAGACTTTATTTTATTGCCCAGATTCTCTTTATATCTCCCAGGAATTTTTAATGAACGTTGCCGGAGATGAACACCTCCTCTGCTTTTTGTTCTGTTCCTCATTTTTGGGGTTTTGAGGGTGCAGACCCCTGTTTTGTAACAGCTTCATGCTGTGGTGTGAGCCCTGATACATGGCAGGAGGGTCAAAACGTCTCCCCACCAGCCTCCAGGTGAGGTTGATTGCCCCAAGGCCTCCTGCCTCACTTGTCGTCTGCCTGAGCACCAGCACTGGAAGTGTTATAGATTCTAATGACCTTTAAGGTCCAGGAAGGAGATGCGCAGAGATGCTGCTGTGGGAGGTTTCACCCCACCCCACATTTGTTCGGCTATCTTAGGCTGACGGTTTTTGTCAGCCTAGATGCTCTGACCAGTAGTCTGTGCTTTCTTTAATTAGGTCCCTGAATTAATGTACAAACAGCACCATGTGTCAGAGCCCTGCCCGCACAACTCCCAGACAGTCCACGGTCAGTGGTGGTCCAGGACCATGACGTCCACTGAGACAACGGCCTTTAGAAGTAGCCAGCAGTCCACCCGGTCATATTGGTTACAATCACCACGGTGCCTGTAGGGTTTTCTATGGTGAAAGCATGATATATGTTTCCCCCTCCAAGCTTATTAGCTCCCCTCTTTGTGCAGTAAGTCCTACAAGCAGTAGTCTGCTCTTTCGGGGCACAGTCTTGTTGTTTTCTGAGAGAAACTCCCCGTCAAGTGATGGTCACACAAGTCATCTTGGGGGCCCGTTGCCCCCGTTTGTCTCTCTGGAGGTGGGAGTTGGAGGGCCTCCTCACTCGAGGTCAGTGTGTCCACAGAGCGACCCCTGCAACTTCTGGGCATGAAGGGTGGTTATGATCACCACGTGGGGTCCTTTTCCCTTAAGAGGGAGCTGGCCTTGCGGGCTGCTGATTTCCAGCTTTTTAGATACCCCAGTATCCTGGCCTGATGAGTCGGTGGGCAAAGACCTTGGTGACCATAGTTTATCATACCTGAAGGGCATTCTTGTGTTGCTCCATTTCAAGTGGTCCCAGTTTTTGCACTAAGTCTCCAAGGTTGATTAACCTTGGACCGGGTATGTAAAGTTCAAAGGTTTAGCTAAATTAGGGAGTTCCTGGGCAAGGGTCTTAATTGACTGCTCTTTCCATTCTTGAGAGGCTGCTTCTGGATTCTATTCAAAAGGATCATCATCTTTTCGTGTCAGTGTTTCATGTAGAGGCCCAGGTATTAGACTGTAGTTAGGGATCCAGATGCAGAAAACCTTGGCCTCCCCAGGAACCCCTAAGCTGTCTTCTAGTTTTAGAAGAGGTAAGGCTGCAAATGGCTTCTTCCATATCCTGGGATGCGTTTCTCCGAATATCTGTGAGAATGAAGCCCAGGCATGTCACCTTAGCCTGGGATATTTGAGCCTTTTTCTTGGACACCTTCTATCCTTTATTGGCTAGGTAGTTCAGAGGTGTCTTTAGTAGGCCTGGTGATCAGAATGTCCTCTGCATATTGAAGGAGGGTTCCCTTTCACAGAGGTAGAACTTTTAGGTCTTTAGAGGACATTTCCCCAATGATGGTGTGGGGATTTTTGAACCATTGGTGCAGGACGGCCCAGCATTATTGATTTGGTTGCATGTTGTGTCCTGCCTCTCACAAGCCAAAAATTCTTGTGACTCTGAGATGAATGGAATACAGAAGAAGGCATCATTGAAGTCTAATACAGAATGCCATGGCCTGGTGGATGGTAGAATGACAAGCAGTGTGTAGGAAATAGGAGCTACTGGATGTATATATATCCTCGGTGGCTTCACTGACTGTCCTGATATCCTTTACCAGGTCTCCAGCAGCCCATGGGGCTCTCGTGGTCAGGCCAATCCCAGGATATGGAGCTCACCTGGGCTGCACCCCCACCCCACAGCCCACGGGGCTCTCGTGGTCAAGTCCCTCCCAGGGTATGGAGCTCACCTGTGCAGCTACCCAGCAGCCCATGGGGCTCTCATAGTCAGGCCCTTCCCAGGATACAGAGCTCCCCTGGGCAGGTTCCCGAGCAGGGCTGGGCACACAGGAACTGTGCACATAGGCCACCTTGCAGAGAACCCCCAGCTCACCTGTCACTCACAGCTGACACAGAACACCTCAGAGCAGGACTTGAACTAACAAACAGCAGCTATGACAGGTCTGTGACCCTGACTATCACTCTGTGCAGCCTCTCTCTGCCTGGTCTTCCAGACACTTCCACTGCAGCCACGGCACCAGGCCTCTGTCTCCACCCACCATCACTCCTCTCCCTGACTCCTGGGTTCCTCTCATTAGGATAGGGTCTTCTTGAAGTTGTTTTCCACTCATGGACCAGATAAAATGATAAGAAAACAAGCCGCAGCTGCAGCCCCTTGTCTATCCTGACTATCAAGAACCCACACCTGTTCCTTGGGCCTGGCCCGTTTAGCAAGGTTCATTTTCTGCAACTGTGAGCCCCTGAGGGGTGAGGATTGGCTGATTTGGGCAGCCTGACACTGCCTGCCAGCCCTCCCCAGGTGTGCCTGGGTTGAGATCAATATAAACACCTCTCCAGTCAGCAAGAGCCCCTGTAGCTGTGCCTGACGCCATATTCTCTGCACTGTCAGCAGTGTCGGGGCTGGGGTGGTGGGAGGGAGTGAGGGGCTGTGGCTTTGTGGGTGGCCCACTGTGAGTGGGGCTCTGCTGGACTTTCTGCAGGAGTTGCCAGGCTGCCACCTTTTAAAGAAGAGGATGTGTCACCCATACCTGCCGCTGGAATTTCTCCCCAGGCAGAGGTGAGGAAGTAAAAAAGCAGTGTGGGCCGTGGCAGGAGGGGTATCTCAGGCAGGGAAATATAAAGCTTCCAGAAGAGCATCTGGGGCCAGGACCTTCCTAGCTGGCCTGCAGGCACCAAGTCAGCCTGCGTGCTGTCGCTGGTGTGGCTCCACAGCCCTTCCTCTAGGCTTGCAAGTGCTTGTACATAGTCATGCGTTTTACCTGGAAAGGGTGGGAAGAGTTCAGCTGCTGCAGGACTGGGGCTCAGCTCACATTAACTCACAGACGCCTCGACACAGTGCCCCAGCTTTGCAATGAGGATGCTCCTTGTTGGGGGGGAGTGCTGCTGACTGCATGGGAGATGATTTCCCACCTCTGACCAAATTAAGAATTTTTTACCACTTGAGCAAGTGCCCTGATAAGATTTTCCTCTGTGTAACTGGTGGGTTCTGTTTTTTTTTTTTTTTTTTTTTTTCTTTTTTTTCCTTTTCTTTTTCTTTTTGGTTCAAGGTAGATTTTATTTCTTCTTCTTTTTTTTTTAAATTTGGAGATATAAACATGGAAATAATGCATTAATATAAAGACGTCTATGTGAAGGGAAAAACATTTTTTGGTTTATTTTATTAAATTTTATTTATTTATTTTTAATTTTTTTTCTATTTATTTATTTCTTTTATACAGCCGGTTCTTATTGGATATCTATTTTATACATATAAGTGTGCACATATGAATCCCAGTCTCCCAATTCATCCTACCACCACCCTCACATGGCATTACCACCTTGGTGTCCATATGTTTGTTCTCTACATCTGTGTCTCTATCTCTGCCCTGCAAACTGGTTCATCTGTACCATTTTTCTAGGTTCCACATATATGCATTAACATACAATATTTGTTTTTTTCTCTTTCTGACTTACTTCACTCTGTATGAGAGTCTCTAGATCCATCAAGGTCTCTACAGATGACCCAATTTCATTCCTATGTGTGGCTGAGTAATATTCCATTGTATATATGTACCACATCTTTATCCATTCATTTGTCTGTGGGCACTTAGGTTGATTTCATTACCTGGCTCTTGTAAATAGTGCTGCAATGAACATTGTGGTGAATGTGTCTTTTTGATTTATGGTTTTCTCTGGGTATATGCTCAGTAGTGGGATTGCTGGATTATATGGTAATTCTATTTTTAGTTTTTTAAGGAATCTCCATACTGTTCTCCATAGAGACTATATCAATTTACATTCCCAACAATAGTGGAAGAAGGTTCCTTTTCTCCACACCCTCTCCAGCATTTGTTGTTTGTAGATTTTCTGATGATGCCCATTCTAACAGGTGTGACGTGATACCTCATTGTAGTTTTCATTTCCATTACTCTAATAATTAGTGATGTTGATCAGATATTCATGTGCGTACTGGCCATCTCTATGTCTTCTTGGAATAAATGTCTATTTAGATCTTCTTCCATTTTTGTATTGGGTTGTTTGTTTCATTAATATTGAGCTGCATGAGCTGTTTATATATATATTGGAGATTAATCATTTGTCCATTGATTCATTTGGAAACATTTTCTGCCATTCTGAGGGTTGTCTTTTTGTCTTGTTTGTAGTTTCCTTTGCTTTGAGAAAAGCTTTTACATTTCATTAGGTCCCATCTGTTTAGTTTTCTTTTTTATTTCATTACTATAGGAAGTGGATCAAAAAAGATCTTGCTGTGATTTACGTCAGAGTATCCTACGTAAGTTTTCCTCTCAGAATTTTATACTGTCCGGTCTTACATTAAGGTCTCTAATCCATTTTGAATATATTTTTATGTATGGTGTTGGGGAGTGTTCTAATTTCATTCTTTTACATGTAGCTCTCCGTATTTCCCAGCACCAATGATTGAAGAGACTGTCTTATCTCCATTGTATAGTCTTGCCTCCTTTGTCATAGATTAGTTGACCATAGGTGTGTAGGTTTATCCCTGGGCTTTCTTTTTTTTTCCTTTTACACGTTTATTGGAGTATAATTGTTTTACAGTGGAGTGTTCGTTTCTGCTGTATAACAAATTCAATCAGCTATACATATACAAATATCACCAGATCCACTCCGTCTTGCATCTCCCTGCCACACCCCATATCCCACCCCTTTATGTGGTCAAAAAGCACCGAGCTGATCTCCCTGTTCTATGTGGCTGCTTCCCAGTAGCTATCGGTGTTACATTTGGTAATGTATTTATGTCCATGCCACTCTCTCACTTCGTCCCAGCTTACCCATCCCCCTTCCGGTGTCCTCAAGTCCTTTCTCTATGTCTGTGTCCTTAATCCGGTCCTGTCACTAGGTTCTTCAAAATCTTTTTTATTTCTTCATTAGATTCCATATATCTCTGTTAACATACAGTATTTGTTTTTCCCTTTCTGACTTACTTCACTGTGTAGGACAGATTCTAAGTCCATCCACCTCAGTACAAATAACTCAGTTTTGCTTCTTTTTATGGCTGAGTAATATTCCATTGTATATATGTGGCAGATCTTCTTTATCCTTTCATCTGTCGATGGACACTTAGGTTGTTTCTGTGTCCTGGCTATTGTAAATAGAGATTCAATGAACATTTTTTGTACATAACTCTTTTTGAATTACGGTTTTCACAAGGCAAATACCCAGTAGTTGGATTGTTGTGTTGTATGGTACCTCTATTGTTAGTTATTTAGAGGAACCTCTGTACTGTTCTCCCTAGTGCCCATATCAATTTACATTCCCACCCACAGTGCAAGTGTGTTCCCTTTTCTCCAATAAAGCCCTCTCCAGCATTTATTGTTTTGTAGATTTTTTTGATGATTGCCACTCTGACTGCTGTGTGGTGATACCTCACGGTAGTTTTGATTTGCATTTCTCTAATGATTAGTGATGTTCAGCATCCTTTCATGTGTTTCTTTGTAATCTGTATATCTTCTTTGGAGAAATGTCTATTTAGGTCTTCTGCCCGTTTTTGGATTGGGTTGTTTGTTTTTGTGATATTGAGCTACATGTGGTGCTTGTAAAGTTTGGGGATTAATCCTTTGTCAATTGCTTCATTTGAAAATATTCTCTCCCATTCTGAGCGTTGTTTTTGTATCTTGTTTATGTTTTCCCATACTGTGTAAAAGCTTTTAAGTTTCATTAGGTCCCATTTGTTGATTTCTGTTTTTATTTCCATTTCTCTAGGAGGTGAGTCAAAAAGGATCTTGCTGTGATTTCTGTCATAGTGTGTTCTGCCTATGGTTTCCTCTAACAATTTTATAGTGTCTTGTCTTATATTTACATCTCTAAACCATTTAGAGTTTATTTTTGTGTATGGTGTTATGGAGTGTTCTAATTTCATTCTTTTATGTGTAGGGGTCCAGTTTTCCCAGCACCAATTACTGAAGAGACTGTCTTTTCTCCATTGTATACCCTTAGCTCCTTTGTCATAGATGAGATAGCCATAGGTATGTACGTTTATCTCTGGGCTTTCTGTCCTGTTCCATTGATCTGTGTTTATGCCAATCTACATACACTTGATTCCATTATGGAGACATATAAATACATAGGTTTCAAGATTATTACCAGTCAGATATATTCATCTTCAGTGAATAGGGTGTTTGGTGTCCAGTTCATTCAGAAAGGAGTAGATCTTTTCTATTACATATTTGGTATATGGAATGGGATCTGTGCTAATTTCAAACTCTGCTTTTACACATCACCCCACGTCACCTTTCCCCTTAAGGAGGCATAAGTGTGTTTTCTAAATGTGTAACTCTGTTCTCTTTTGAAATTCAGTTCATGTGTAGCCATGTTTACATTCCCTCTATAAGTGATATATTACAATAAGTTTCTTTTTCTTTGTGGCTCATTTCACTTAGCATCATCGTACCTAAAGCCACTCATTATGCTGTTATTGGCCTTATGACATTGATTTTATGTGAGTGACATTCCATTGTATATAAGTACCACAACATCTATATCCATTTTTTTTTCCTTTCCTGGGATATTTAAAGTGTACCGAAGTCGAGGTTCTTGTAAACAGAGCAGTCCGAAACTTTGGGCTGGCTGTGTGTTGTGGATTTTTAGTTTTCCCAAAATACACGCCCATGAGTGGAAGTGTGCTATGCTTTGTAGCTCTGTTTTAGAAAACAACATACAGTTCTCCAGAGAGGCTGTTGGCAGTTTACATCCTGTCAATCGGTGTAACCAGGTTCCCTTTCCTCCATGGCCTGTCCTGCATTTGTGGTTTTTACACTATTTGTGGATGGCCCTTTTGACTGGATGTAAGGGACACGTCTATGTAGTGTGGATATTCAATGCCTGATGGCTTGCTTTGCCAAAAAGGGCGTATGCATTTTTTCCCGAATATATTCAAGAAAATACACATACTCCCTTTTCGGCCAAGGGCAACATTGTTGAAGTTCTGTCGCTCTTCATGTGCTTTAAAGATGACTCCAATGTACCTCTTGAAATCTATTTCCTTCAATTCTGCCTTGCATTCAAATCCTCTTCACTGCCTTACCTCAATATATTTCTGGATGATAGTTGTCCTTTATAACTCTGCAAGTTTGTGAATTGCTGTGCCCCTGATATCCATTTTTCAACTCGCCTATTTGTGAGCTGGCTGCAATACCGCAGGATGGCTTTAGGCCCTAGTCTGGTTCCAGGGCTTCAGGCTGAGCCTTTGTTTAATTCTTCTTCCTGATGGGAAACTAGGGTGATATGTGCCCATCCAAACACCTACAGCTAATCTCTCATTTGTTTCCCCTCTTCCTGTTCATCCTCTGCACAATTTGCAAACTGTGCATAACAGGAGGGTAAAGGCGCTGACACTCCAAGTGGGGAGATTTTTAGTAATGCAGATGGAATGGCGAAGCCGAGCATGACGAAAGGAAAAATGAGGTACCTTTTACAAAACTTTCCCAATTACACAGTGTACCATCCACTGGGTTTCCCATGCATGTTTTAACTGTAGGAAGATTCCCTTAAACCAGGAGATTTGGGACCACTAGAATGGGTAGCACACGGTATTGCTCTAAGTGGTGTTCTTTTGCTCACACAACCTCAGGAAACTTGTCAGCCCCAAGTGTCCAGTCATATGTCTCATCCAGCTGTGGGTGAAAAGGTGGTCAATCCAGGTTGGATCACAGGCCCTGAACGTAATTTTTAAGATTTATCTCTTTTTCGCTGTTTATGAATTTTGCTTTTGAAACTTATTTTTATAAGGTGGTTTAGCTGAATTTCAGTGCTGTGTTCATGCCATTATACACACATATGATTCCTTTATGGAGACATGAGAATACATGTGTTTTAAAATACTTAGAGTCAGATATATTCCTCTGCAATGAATAGGGGGTGTTGAGTCCAGTTTATCGTGCCGGGAGTAGGTGTTGTCTATTGCATACTTGGTTAATGTAACAGTATCTGTGCTAGTTTAAAACTGTGGTTTTATGCATCACCCCACCTCGCCTTTCCCCTTAAGCAGGCAGAAGTTTGTTTTCTAAATGTGTGACTCTGTTGTGTTTGTAATTCAATTCATGTGTAGCGATGTGTATATTCACCATATGAGTGATATCTTATGATAATATTTGTTACTCTGTTATCTTTCCTAACTCAGTTCATGTGTAGCCATGTTTTCAGGACCTTCATAAGTGATATCTTATGATAAGTTTCTTTTTCTGTGTGACTTATTTCACTTAGAATCATCGTACCTGAATCCACTCATTTTTCTGTTACTGGCCTTATGACATTGATTTCATGGCTAAGGGATATTCAATCGTACGTAAGTACGACAATTTTTTGAACCATTTTTATATTTGCTGGGACATTTAAGGTGTACCCAAGTTGAGGTTCTTGTAAGCATTTCAGCCCTAAATTTTGGGGTGGCTCTGACTTACTGATTTTCAGTTTTCCCAAGGTATATTCCCTAGACTGGAACTGCCCTTGGCTCTGTAGCTCTGTGGTATATTTTCTAGGGAACACAATGCACTCCTCCAGAGAGGCAGTTGGCAATTTACATCCTGCCCATTAGCCTAGCAAGGCTCCCTGTTCTCCAGGGCCTGTCTTGCCTTTCTGTTTTTTACATATTTTTCGGATGTCCCTTTTGACAAGTGGGATGTGGTCGTTCTTGTAGTGCAGATTTGCATTACCCGCTTGCTTGCTTGACCAAAAAGGGCATATGCATTTTTTCTTGAATATATTCAGGAGAAGACGCCTACGCCCTTTGGGACAAGTGCATCATTGTTGAAGTAGTGCCCCTCTTCCTGTGCTTTAAAGGCAATTCCAATGTACCTCTTGTAATCTGTTTCCTGCTATTCTGCTTCGCTTTCACGTCCGCATCATTGCCTTCCCTCAACAGATTTTTGGACGATAGTTTTCCTTTATAAATCTGGCAGTTTGGGAATTGCTGTGACCCTGAGATCCGTTTTTCAACTCGCTTCTTTGTGAGCTGACCGCAAATCCACAATTTTGGTTCAGGACTTATACTCGTTCCTGGCAGGAAGATGAGACTTTGGTTAATTCTTCTTCATGCCGGGAAAAAAGAGTGACATGTGCCCTTCCAAATGCCTTACAGCTACTCTCTCATTGGTTCTCCCTTTTCCCTTTCGTCCTCTGCCAAATTGACAACATATGCGAACCAGGATGTTAAAGGGGCTGTCTCTCCAAGTTGGGAGATTGATAGTAAATAAGTTGGAATGTCAAACCGGGACACCAGGAGAGGGACTATTCATTGAGATTTAGAAACCTTTCGTATTCACAGTGTGTCCATTAGCTAGGATACCCGTAAATGTTATAACTGTAGCAATATTCCCTTCAAACTGGACAGTTGGGACCCATGGAATGGGTGCCATGCATTATTGCTTTAAAGGGTCTGCATTTGCTCACCAAAACTCACCCATCCTCTCAGTCCATTGTGTCCAGCCTTATTCCACATCCAGCTGTCATTGTAGAGAGGGTCATTCCAGGTTTCATCAGAGACCGTAAAGGAATGTTAAAGAATTTCCGTATTTTTTGGTTTGTTTGCAATCCCTTTTACAGTGGGTTTGAGCTGATTCTCGCTGCCATGTTTATGCCAGTCTAGACACACTTGATTTCCTTACGGAGACATATCAGTACATAGGTTTTAAGATTCTTACTAGTCAGATATATTCCTCTGCGGGAAATATTGGGTTTTGAGTCCCTTTCACTGAGGAAGGTGTAGGTCTTGTCTATTCCGTAGTTGGTTTTTGGAACGGTAAATGTACTTATATCATTCTCTGGTTTTATGCATCACCCCACCTCTCCTTCCCCCTTAAGCAGACATAAGAGTGTTTCGTAAATGTGAGACTCTGTTCCCTTTCATAACTTAGATCAAGTGTAGCCATGTTTACAGCATCTTCGTAAGTGTTATGTTATGATAAGTTTCTTTTTATGTGTGACTTATTTCACTTAGAATCATCGTAACTGAACCCACTCATTTTGCTGCCACTGGTCTTATGATATTGATTTCATGGCTGAGGGATATTCCATCGTACGGAAGTACCAAATTTTTTTGAACCATTTTTATATTTCCTGGGATATTTCTGATGTACCCAAGTTGAGGTTCTTGTAAGCAGTGCAGCCCTAAATTTTGGGTTGGCTCTGTGTTATTGATTTTCAGTTTTCCCAGGGTATATTCCCTAGACTGGAAGCGCCCTTGGCTCTGTAGGTCTGTTTTTTACTTGTTTTAGGGAACACAATGCACTCCTCCAGAGAGGCAGTTGACAATTTACATCCCGCCCATCAGCATAACAAGGCTCCCTGTTCTCCAGGGCCTGTCTTGCCTTTCTGGTTTTTACACATTTTGTGGATGTCCGTTTTGACCAGTGGGAAGTGATACTTCTTTGTAGTGAAGATTTGCATTGCCCGCTTGCTTTCATGGCCAAAAAGTGTGTATGCGTTTTCTCCTGAATATATTCAGGAGAAAACGCATACGCCCGTTTTGGCCAAGCACATCATTGTCGAAGTTGTGCCCCGCTTCCTGGGCTTTAAACGCGATTCCAATGTACCTCTTGAAATATGTTTCCTGCTATTCTGCCTCGCTTTCAAGTCCGCCTCATTACCTTCCCTCAACAGATTTTTGGACGATAGTTGTCCTTTATTACTCTGCCAGTTTGTGAATAGCTCTGCCCCTGAGCTCCATTTTTCAAGTCGTTTTTTGTGAGCTGAACGCAAGTCCAAAATTTTGGTTCAGGACCCATTCTGGTTCCTGGTGGGTGGCTGAGACTTTGGTTAATTTTTCTTCCTGCCGGGATATTAGAGTGAAATGTGCCCATTCAAATGCCTAACAGCTACTCTCTCATTGGTTCTCCCTCTTCCTTTCCATCCTCTGCCAAATTGGCAACCTGTGTGAACCAGGAGGTTAAATGGGCTGTCTCTCCAAGTTGGGAGATTGATAGTAAAGCAGTTGGAATGTCAAACAGGAGCACCACGGGAGGGACAATTCTTTGAGTTTTAGAAACCTTTTGTATTCACAGTGTGTCCATTCTCTAGGTTTCCCGTTTATGTTATAGTTTAGTAATATTCCCTTCAATCAGGAGTGTTGGGACCCATGACATGGGGGCCATGTTTTATTGCTTTAAAGTGACTGCATTTGTTCACCCAATCTCAACAATCCTCTCAGACCCAAGGGTCCAACCTTATGCCACATCCAGCTATCATTGTAGATAGGGTAATTCCAGGTTCCATCAGAGACCCTGAAGGAATTGTAAAGAATTTACCTGTTGTTTTTATTGTTTTGTTTTTGAAATTCCTGTTTATAGTGGGTTTGAGCTGATTCTCGCTGCCATGTTTTTGCCAGTCTAGACACACTTGGTTCCCTTACGCAGACTTATCAATACATAGGTTTTAAGGTTCTTAGTAGTCAGATATATTCCTCTGCAGGAAATATGGGGTTTGAGTCCCTTTCACTGCAGAAGGTGTAGGTCTTGTCTATTCCATAGATGGTTTTTGGAACGGAACATGTGCTTATATCAAACTCTATTTTTATGTGTCACCCCATGTCTCCTTCCCCCTTAAGCAGGCATAAGAGTGTTTTCTAAATGTAAGACGCTGTTCTCTTTCCTAACTAAGTTCAAGTGTAGTCATGTTTATAGGATCTCCATAAGTGCTATCTTATGATAAGTTTCTTTTTCTGTGTGACTTATTTCACTTAGAATCATAGTACCTGAATCCACTCACTTTGCTGCTACTGGTCTTATGACATTGATTTCAAAGCTGAGGGATATTCCATCGTACGTAAGTACCACAATTTTTTGATCCATTTTTATATTTTCTGGAACATCTAAGGTGTACCCAAGTTGAGGTTCTTGAAGCAGTGCAGCCCTAAATTTGGGGGTGGCTCTGTCTTATTGATTTTCAGTTTTCCCAAGGTATATTCCCTAGAATGGAAGGGACCTTGGCTCTGTAGCTCTGTTGTTTACTTGTTTTAGGGAACACAATGCACTCCTCCTGTGAAGCAGTTGGCAATTTACATCCCACCCATCAGCATAACAAGGCTTCCTGTTCTCCAGGTCCTGTCTTGCATTTCTGGTTTTTACATATTTTGTGGATGTCCCTTTTGACCGGTGGGAAGTGATACTTCTTAGTAGTGCAGATTTGCATTGCCCGCTTGCTTGCTAGGCCAAAAAGGGCGTATGCGTTTTCTCCTGAATATATTCAGGAGAAAACACATACGCCCTTTTTGGCCAAATGCATTACTGGCGAAGTTGTGCCCCTCTTCCTGTGCTTTACAGGCAAATCCAACTCACATCTTGAAATGTGTTTCCTACTATTCTGCCTCGCTTTCAAGTCGGCCTCGTTGCCTTCCGTCAACAGATTTTTGGACAATAGTTGTCCAGTATTACTCTGCCACTTTGTGAAATGCTGTGCCCCTGAGCTCCATTATTGAACTCGTTTTTTGTGAGCTGAACGCAAGTCCAAAAATTTGGTTCAGGACCTATCCTGGTTCCCGTTAGGTTGCTGAGACTTTGGTTAATTTTTCTTCCTGCTGGGAAATTAGAGTGACATGTGCCCGTCCAAATGCCTAACAGCTACTCTCTCATTGGTTCTCCCTGTTCCCTTCCATCCTCTGCCAAATTTGCAAGCTGTGCGAACCAGTAGGTTAAAGGAGCTGTCTCTCGAAGTTGGGAGATTGATAGTAAAGCAGATGGAATGTCAAACTGGAACACCACGAGAGGGACTATTCGTTGAGTTTTAGAAACCTTTCGTATTCACAGTGTGTCCATTCTCTAGGTTTCCCGTACATGCTATAGATGTAGTAATATTCCCTTCAACCGGACTGTTGGGACCCATGGAATGGGGGCCATGAATTATTGCTTTAAAGCGACTGCATTTGCTCACCCAATCTTAACAATCCTCTCAGTCACAAGTGTCCAGCCTTATGCCACACCAAGCTGTCATTGTAGACCGGGTCATTCCTGGTTCCATCAGAGACCCAGAAGGAAATGTAAAGAATTTCCCTGTTTTTTGTTTTGTTTTGAAATTCCTGTTTATAGTTGCTTTGAGCGGATTCTGGCTGTCATGTTTATGCCAGTCTAGACACACTTGATTCCCTTACGCAGACATATCAATACATAGGTTTTAAGATTGTTGCTAGTCAGATATATTCCCCTGCGGGAAATATGGGGTTTTGAGTCCCTTTAACTGAGGAAGGTGTGGGTCTTGTCTATTCCATAGTTGGTTTTTGGCACGGTACCTGTGCTTATATCAAACTATGGTTTTATTCATCACCCCACCTCTCCTTCCCACTTAAGTAAAATAAGAATGTTTTCTAAATGTGAGACTCTGTTCTCTTTCCTAACTCTGTTCATGTGTAGCCATGTTTACAGCATCTTCATAAGTGATATCTTATGATAAGTTTCTTTTTCTGTGTGACTTCTATCATTTAGAATCATCGTACCTGAACCCACTCATTTTGCTGCTACTGGTCTTATGACATTGATTTCACGGCTGAAGAATATTCCATCGTACATAATTACCACAATTTTTGAACCTCTTTTATATTTCCCGGGATATTTATGGTGTACCCAAGTTTAGTTTCTTGTAAGCAGTGCCGCCGTACATTTGGGGGTGGCTCTGTCTTATTGATTTTCAGTTTTCTCAAGGTATATTCCCTAGACTGGAAGTTCCCTTGGCTCTGTAACTCTGTTGATTACTTGTTTTAGGGAACACAATGAACACTTCCAGTGAGGAAGTTGGCAATTTACATCCCGCCCATCAACATAAAAAGGCTCCCTGTTCTCCAGGGCCTGTCTTGCCTTTCTGGTTTTTACACGTTTTGTGGATGTCCCTTTTGACCGGTGGGAAGTGATACTTCTTTGTATTGCAGATTTGCATTGCCCGCTTGTTTGCTTAGCCAAAAAGGGCATATGCGTTTTCTGCTGAATATATTCAGGAGAAAACGCATACGCCCTTTTTGGCCAAGGGCATCATTGTCGAATTTGTGCACCTCTTCCTGTGCTTTGCATGCGATTCCAACGCAAATCTTTAAATCTGTTTCCTGCTATTCTGCCTCGATTTCAAGTCGGCCTCGTTGCCTTCCCTCAACAGATTTTTGGACGATAGTTGTCCTTTATTACTCTGCCAGTTTCTGAATTACTGTGCCCCTGAGCTCCATTTTTCAACTCTTTTTTTGTGAGCTGAACGCAAGCCCAAAAATTTGGTTCAGGACCTATACTGGTTTCCGCTGGGTGGCTGAGACTTTGGTTAATACTTCTTCCTGCCGGGAAATTAGAGTCACAGGTGCCCATCCAAATGTCTAACAGCTACTCTCTCATTGGTTCTCCCTCTTCCCGTCCATCCTCTGCCAAATTGGCAACCTGTGCGAACGAGGAGGTTAAAGGGGCTGTCTCTCCAAGTTGGGAGATTGATAGTAAAGCAGTTGGAATGTCAAACTGGAGCACCACGAGAGGGACTGTTCGTTGAGTTTTAGAAAACTTTCATATTCACATTTTGTCCATTCTCTAGGTTTCCCGTACATATTATAGCTGTAGTAATATTCCATTCAACCTGGAGAGTTGGGACCCATGGAATGGGGGCCATGCATTATTGCTTTAAAGCGACTGCATTTGCTCACCCAATCTCACCAATCCTCTCAGTCCCAAGTGTCTAGATTTATGCCACATGCAGCTGTCATTGTAGATAGCGTCATTCCAGGTTTTATCAGAGACCCTGAAAGAATTGTAAAGGATTTGCCTGTTTTTTTGTTTTGTTTTGAAATTCCCGTTTATCGTGTGTTTGAGCTGATTCTCGCTGCCATGTTTATGCCAGTCTAGACAAACTTGATTCCCTTACAGAGACATATCAATATATAGGTTTTAAGATTTTTACTAGTCAGATATATTCCTCTGCGGGAAATATGGGGTTCTGAGACCCTTTCACTGAGGAACGTGTAGGTCTGGTCTATTCCATAGTTGGTTTTTGGAGCGGTACATGTTCTTCTATCAAACTCTGGTTTTATGCATCACCCCACCTCTCCTTCCCCATTAAGCAGGCATAAGAGTGTTTTCTAAGTGTGAGACTCTGTTCTCTTTCCTAACTCAGTTCATGTGTAGCCATGTTTACAGGATCTTCATAAGTGATATCTTATGATAAGTTTATTTTTCTGTGTGACTTATTTCACTTAAAATCATCATACCTGAATCCACCCATTTTCCTGCTACTGGTCTTATGACATTGATTTCATGGCTGAGGGATATTCCATTGTACATAATACCACAATTTTTGAACCATTTTTATATTTCCTCGGATATTTAAGGTGTACCCAAGTTGAGGTTCTTGAAAGCAGTGCAGCCCTAAATTTGGGGGTGGCTCTGCCTTATTGATTTTCAGTTTTCCCAAGTTATATTCCCTAGACTGGAAGTGCTCTTCGCTCTGTAGCTCTGAAGTTTACTTGTTTTAGGGAACACAATGCACTCCTCCAGTGAGGCAGTTGGCAATTTACAGCCCACCCATCAGCATAACAAGGCTCCCCGTTCTCCAGGGCCTGTCTTGCCTTTCTGGTTTTTACACATTTTGTGGATGTCCCTTTTGACCCGTGGAAAGTGAAACTTCTTTGTAGTGCAGATTTGCATTCCCTGCTTGCATGCTTGGCGAAAAAGTGCATATGCGTTTTCTCCTGAATATATTCAGAAGAAAACACATATGCCCTTTTTGGCCAATTGCATCTTTGTCGAAGTTGTGCCCCTCTTCCTGTGCTTTACAGGCGAATCCAATCCACCTCTTGAAATGTGTTTCGTGCTATTCTGCATCACTTTCAAGCCGGCCTCCTTGCCTTCCCTCAACAGATTTTTGGACGATAGTACTCCTGTATTACTCTGCCAGTTTGTGAATTGCTGTGCCCCTGAGTTCCATTTTTCAACTCGTTTTTTGTGAGCTGAACGCAAGTCCAAAAATTTGGTTCAGGACCTATACTGGTTCCCGGGGGTTGGCTGAGACTTTGGTTAATTCTTCTTCCTGCCGGGAAATTAGAGTGACATGTCCCCGTCCAAATGCCTAACAGCTACACTCTCATTTGTTCTCCCTTTTCCCTTCCGTCCTCTGCCAAATTTGCAACTGGTGAGAACCAGGAGGTTAAAGGGGCTGGCTCTCCAAGTTGCGAGATTCATAGTAAAGCAGTTGGAATGTCAAACTGGAGCCCCACGATAGGGACTGTTCATTGTGTTTTAGAAACCATTCATATTCACTGTGTGTCCATTCTCTAGGTTTCCCGTACTTGTTATAGCTGTACAAATATTCCCTTCAACCTGGAGAGTTGGGACCCATGGATTGGGGGCCATGCATTATTGCTTTAAAGTGACTGCATTTGCTCACCCAATCTCACCAATCCTCTCAGTCCCAAGGGTCCAGCCGTATGCCACATCCATCTGTCATTGTAGATATGTTCACTCCAGGTTCCATCAGATACCCTGAAGGAATGGTAAAGAATTTCCCTGTTTTTTTATTTGTTTTCAAAATTCCTGTCTATAGTGGGTTTGAGCTGATTCTCGCTGCCATGTTTATGCCAGTCTAGACACACTTGATTCCCTTACAGAGATATATCAATACATAGGTTTTAAGACTCTTACTAGTCAGATATATTCCTCTGCGGGAAATAAGGGGTTTTGAGTCCCTTTCACTGAGGAAGGTGTAGGTCTTTTCTATTGCATAGTTGGTTTTTGGAAAGTACCTGTGCTTATATCAAACTCTGGTTTTATGCATCACCCCACCTCTCCTTCCCCCTTAAGCAGGCATAAGAGTGTTTTGTAAATGTGAGACTCTTTTCTCTTTCCTAACTCAGTTCATGTGTAGCCATGTTTACAGGATCTTCATAAGTGATATCTTATGATAAGTTTCTTTTTTCTGTGTGACTTATTTCACTTAGAATCATCGTAAATGAATCCACTCACTTTGCTTCTATGGGTCTTAGGAATTTGATTCCATGCCTGAGGGATATTCAATCGTACGTAAGTACCACAATTTTTGAACCATTTTTATATTTCCTGGGATATTTAAGGTGTACCCAAGTTGAGGTTCTTGTAAGCAGTGCAGCCCTGAATTAGGGGGTGGCTCTGTCTTATTGATTTTCAGTTTTCCCAAGGTATATTTCCTAGACTGGAAGTGGCCTTGGCTCTTTAGCTCTGTTGATTACTTGTTTTAGGGAACACAATTCACACCACCAGTGAGGCAGTTGGCAATTTTCTTCCCGCCCTTTAGCATAAGAAGGCTCCCTGTTCTCCAGGGCCTGTTTTGCCTTTCTGGTTTTTACAAATTTTGTGGATGTCCCTTTTGACCGGTGGGATTTGATACTACATTGTAGTGCAAATTTGCATTGCCCGCTTGCTTGCTTGGCCAAAAAGGGCTTATGCGTTTTCTCCTGAATATATTCTGGAGGAAACGCATACACACTTTTTGGCCAAGTGCATCATTGTCAAAGTTGTGCCCCTCTTCCTGTGCTTTACATGCGAATCCAATGCACCTCTTGAAATGTGTTTCCTGCTATTATGCCTCGATTTCAAGTCGGCCTCGTTGACTTCCCTCAAGAGATTTTTGGACTATAGTTGTCCTGTATTACTCTGCCAGTTTGTGAATTGCTGTGCCCCTGAGCTCCATGTTTCAACTCGTTTTTTGTGAGCTGAACGCAAGTTCAAAAATTTGGTTCAGGAACTATACAGGTTCCCGGTGGGTTGCTGAGATTTTGGTTAATTCTTCTTCCTGCTGGGAAATTAGAGAGACATGTGCACGTCCAAATGGCTAACAGCTAATCTCTCACTGGTTCTCCCTCTTCCCTTCCATCCTCTGCCAAGTTGGCAGCCTGTGCGAACCAGGATGTTAAAGGGGCTGTCTCTCCAATTTGGGAGATTGATAGTAAAGGAGTTGGAATGTCAAACTGGAGCACCACGAGGGGGACTATTCTTTGAGTTTTAGAAAACTTTCGTATTCACAGTGTGTCCATTCCCTAGGTTTCCCGTACATGTTATAGCTGTAGTAATATTCCCTTCTACCTTTAGACTTGGGACCCATGGAATGGGGGCCATGCATTATTGTTTTAAAGCGACTGTATTTGCTAACCCTATCTCAACAATCCTCTCAGTCCCAAGTGTCCAGCCTTATGCCACATCCAGATGTCATTGTAGATAGGGTCATTCCATGTTCCGTCAGAGTCCCTGAAGTAATTGTAAAGAATTTCCCTTTTTTTTTGGTTTTGTTTTTGAAATTCCTGTTTATAGTGGGTTCGAACTGATTCTCGCTGCCATGTTTATGCCACTCTAGACACACTTGATTCCCTTACGGTGATATATCAATACATAGGTTTTAAGATTATTTCTAGTCAGATCTATTCTTCTGCGGGAAATATGGGGTTTTGAGTCCCTTTCACTGAGGAAGGTGTAGGTCTTTTCTATTCCAAAGTTGGTTTTAGAAACGGTACCTGTGCTTATATCAAACTCTGGTTTTATGCATCACCCCACGTCTCCTTCCCCCTTAAGCAGGCATAATAGTGTTTTCTAAATGTGAGCCTCTGTTCTCTTTCCTAACTCAGTTCATGTATAGCCATGTTTACAGGATCTTCATAAATGATATCTTATGATAAGTTTCTTTTTCTGTGTGACTTATTTCACTTAGAATCATCGTACCTGAATCCACTCACTTTGCTGCTCCTGGTCTTATGACATTGATTTCATGGCTGAGGGATATTCCATCGTACATTAGTACCACAAGTTTTTGAACCATTTTTATATTTCCTGGGATATTTAAGTTGTACCCAAGTTGAGGTTCTTGTATGCAGTGCAGCCCTAAATTTGGGGGTGGCTCTGTCTTATTGATTTTCAGTTTTCCCAAGATATATTCCCTAGACAGGAAGTGCCCTTGGCTCTGTAGCTCTGTTGTTTACTTGTTTTAGGGAACACAATGCTCTCCTCCAGTGAGGCAGTAGGCAATTTACATCCCGCCCATAAGCATAACAAGGCTCCCTGTTCTCCAGGGCCTGTCTTGCCTTTCTGGTTTTTACACATATTGTGCATGTCCCTTTTGACCAGTGGGAAGTGATACTTCTATGTAGTGCAGATTTGCATTGCCCGCTTGCTTGCTTGGCCAAAAAGGGCGTAGGCGTTTTCTACTGAATATATTCAGGAGAAAACGCATACGCCCTTTTTGGCCAAGTGCGTCATTGTCAAAGTAGTGCCCCTCTTCCTGTGCTTTAAAGGCGATTCCAATGTACCTCTTGAAATCTGTTTCCTGCTATTCTGCCTCGCTTTCAAGTCCGCCTCGTTGCCTTCCCTCAACAGATTTTTGGACGATAGTTGTCCTTTATTACTCTGCCAGTTTGTGAATTGCTGTGCCCCTGAGCTCCATTTTTCAACTCGTTTTTTGTGAGCTGAACGCAAGTCCAAAATTTTGGTTCAGGACCTATACTGGTTCCCGGTGGGTGGCTGAGACTTTGGTTAATTCTTCTTCCTGCCGGGAAATTAGAGTGACATGTGCCCGTCCAAATGCCTAACAGCTAGTCTCTTATTGGTTCTCCCTCTTCCCTTCCATCCTCTGCCAAATTGGCAACCTGTGCGTACCAGGAGGTTTAAGGGTCTGTCTCTCCAACTTGGGAGATTGATAGTAAAGCAGTTGGAAAGTCAAACCGGAGCACCAGGAGAGGGACTCTTCGTTGAGTTTTAGAAATCTTTTGTATTCACAGTGTGTCCATTCTCTAGGTTTCCCGTACCTGTTATAGCTGTAGTAATATTCCCTTCAACATGGAGAGTTGGGACCCATGGAATGGGTGCCATGCATTTTTGCTTTAAGTGGTCTGCATTTGCTCACGGAATCTCAACAATCCTCTCAGTCCCAAGTGTCCAGCCTTATGCCACATCCAGCAGTCATTGTAGATACGGTCATTCCAGGTTTCATCAGAGACCCTGAAGGAATTGTAAAGTATTGCCCTGGATTTTTCTTTTGTTTTTGAAATTCCTTTTTATAGTGGATTTGAGCTGATTCTCGCTGCCATGTTTATGCCAGTCTAGACACACTTGATTCCCTTACGGAGACATATCAATACATAGGTTTTAAGATTCTTACTAGTCAGATCTATTCCTCTTCGGGAATTATGGGGTTTTGTGTTCCTTTCACTGGGTAAGGTGTAGGTCTTTTCTATTCCAATGTTGGTTTTAGAAACAGTACCTGTGCTTATATCAAACTCTGGTTTTATGCATCACCCCACCTCTCCTTCCCCCTTAAGCAGGCATAATAGTGTTTTCTAAATGTGAGCCTCTGTTCTCTTTCCTAACTCAGTTCATGTGTAGCCATGCTTACAGGATCTCCATAAGTGATATCTTATGATAAGTTTCTTTTTGTTTGTGGCTTATTTCACTTAGAATCATCGTACCTGAACCCACTCATTTGCTGCTCCTTGTCTTATGACATTGATTTCATGGCTGAGGGATATTCCATCGTACATAAGTACCTCAAATTTTTGAACCATTTTTATATTTCCTGGGATATTTAAGGTGTACCCAAGTTGAGGTTCTTGTAAGCAGTGCAGCCCTAAATTTGGGGGTGGCTCTGTCTTATTCATTTTCAGTTTTCCCAAAGTATATTCCCTAGACTGGAAGTGCCCTTAGCTCTGTAGCTCTGTTCTTTTTTTTTTTTTTTTTTTTTTTTTTTTTTTTTTTTTTTTTTTTGCGGTACGCGGGCCTCTCACCGCTGCGGCCCCTCCCGTTGCGGAGCACAGGCTCCGGACACACAGGCTCCGCGGCCATGGCTCGCGGGCCCAGCCGCTCCGCGGCATGTGGGATCCTCCGGGACCGGGGCACGAACCCGTGTCCCCTGCATCGGCAGGCGGACCCCCAACCACTGCGCCACCAGGGAAGCCCTGTAGCTCTGTTCTTTACTTGTTGTAGGGAACACAATGCACTCCTCCAGTGAGGCAGTGGGCAATTTACATCCCGCCCATCAGCATATAAAGGCTCCCTGTTCTCAAGGGCCTGTCTTGCCTTTCCGTTTTTTACACATTTTGTGGATGTCCCTTTTGACCGGTGGGAAGTGATACTTCTTTGTAGTGCAGATTTGCATTGCCCGCTTGCTTGCTTGGGCAAAAAGGGCGTATGCGTTTTCTCCGGAATATATTCCGGAGAAAACGCATACGCCCTTTTTGGCCAAGTGCGTCATTGTCGAAGTTGTGCCCCTCTTCTTGTGCTTTAAAGGCGTTTCCAATGTACCTCTTGAAATCTGTTTCCTGCTATTCTGCCTCGCTTTCAATTCCGCCTCGTTGCCTTCCCTCAACAGATTTTTGGACGATAGTTGTCCTTTATTACTATGCATGTTTGTGAATTGCTGTGCCCCTAAGCTCCATTTTTCAACTCGTTTTTTGTGAGCTGAACGCAAGACCAAATTTTTGGTTCAGGACCTGTACTGGTTCCCGGTGGGTGGCTGAGACTTTGGTTAATTCTTCTTCCTGCCGGGAAATTAGAGTGACATGTGCCCTTCCAAATGCCTAACAGCTACTCTCTCATTGGTTCTCCCTCATCCCTTCCATACGCTGCCAAATTGGCAACCTGTGCGAACCAGGAGGTTAAAGGGGCTGTCTCACCAAGTTGGGAGATTGATAGTAAAGCAGTTGGAATGTCAAACCAGAGCACCAAGAGAGGGACTATTCGTTGAGTCTTAGAATCCTTTCGTATTCACAGTGTGTACACTCTCTAGGTTTCCCGTACATGTTATAGCTGTAGTAGTATTCCTTTCAACCTGGAGAGTTGGGACCCATGGAATGGGGGCCATGCATTATTGCTTTAAGGCGACTGCATTTGCTCACCCAATCTCACCAATACTCTCAGTCCCAAGTGTCCAGCCTTATGCCACATCCAGCTGTCATTGTAGATAGGGTCATTCCATGTTCCATCAGAGAACCTGAAGTAATTGTAAAGAATTTCTCTGTTTTTTTGTTTTGTTTGTGAAATTCCTGTTTATAGTGGGTTTGAGCTGATTCTCGCTGCCATGTTTATGCCAGTCTAGACACACTAGATTCCCTTACGGAGATATATCAATACATAGGTTTTAAGATTCTTACTAGTCGGATATATTCCTCTGCGGGAAATATGGGGTTTGGGGTCCCTTTCACTGAGGAAGGTGTAGGTCTTGTCTATTCCATATTTGGTTTTTGAATGGTACCTGTGCTTATATCAAACTCTGGTTTTATGCATCACCCCACCTCTCCTTCCCCCTTAAGCAGGCATAAGAGAGTTTTCTAAATGTGAGACTCTGTTCTCTTTCCTACATCAGTTCATGTGTAGCCATGTTTACAGGATCTTCATAAGTGATATCTTATGATAAGTTTCTTTTTTCTGTGTGATTTATTTCACTTAGAATCATCATACCTGAATCCACTCACTTTGCTTCTATGGGTCTTAGGACTTTGATTTCATGCCTGAGAGATATTCAATCGTACGTGAGTACCACAATTTTTGAACCATTTTTATATTTCCTGGGATATTTAAGTTGTACCCAAGTTGAGGTTCTTGTAAGCAGTGCAGCCCTCAATTTGGGTGTGGCTCTGTCTTATTGATTTTCTGTTTTCCCAAGGTATATTTCCTAGATTGTAAGTGGCCTTGGCTCTTTAGCTCTGTTGATTACTTGTTTTAGGGAAAACAATGCACACCACCAGTGAGGCAGTTGGCAATTTTCATCCCACCCCTTAGCATAAGAGGGCTCCCTGTTCTCCAGGGCCTGTTTTGCCTTTCTGGTTTTTACACATTTTGTGGATGTCCCTTTTGACCGGTGGGATTTGATACTACATTGTAGTACAAATTTGCATTGCCCGCTTGCTTGCTTGGCCAGAAAGGGCTTATGCGTTTTCTCATGAATATATCTGGAGAAAACGCATACACACTTTTTGTCCAAGTGCATCATTTTCAAAGTTGTGCCCCTCTTCCTGTGCTTTACATGCGAATCCAATGCACCTCTTGAAATGTGTTTCCTGCTATTATGCCTCAATTTCAAGTCGGCCTCGTTGAATTCCCTCAAGAGATTTTTGGACTATAGTTGTCCTGTATTACTCTGCCAGTTTGTGAATTGCTGTGCCCCTGAGCTCCATGTTTCAACTCGTTTATTGTGAGCTGAACGCAAGTTCAAAAATTTGGTTCAGGAACTATACTGTTTCCCGGTGGGTGGCTGAGATTTTGGTTAATTCTTCTTCCTGCTGGGAAATTAGAGAGACATGTGCACGTCCAAATGGCTAACAGCTAATCTCTCACTGGTTCTCCATCTTCCCTTCCATCCTCTGCCAAGTTGGCAACCTGTGCGAACCAGGATTTTAAAGGGGCTGTCTCTCCAATTTGGGAAATTGATAGTAAAGCAGTTGGAATGTCAAACTGGAGCACCACGAGAGGGACTATTCTTTGAGTTTTAGAAACCTTTCGTTTTCACAGTGTGTCCATTATCTAGGTTTCCCGTACATGTTATAGCTGTATTAATATTCCCTTCTACCTTTAGACTTGGGACCCATGGAATGGGGGCCATGCATTATTGCTTTAAAGCGACTGTATTTGCTAACCCTATCTCAACAATTCTCTCAGTCCCAAGTGTCCAGCTTTATGCCACATCCAGCTGTCATTGTAGATAGGGTCATTCCATGTTCCGTCAGAGTCCCTGAAGGAATTGTAAATAATTTCCCTGTTGTTTTGTTTTGATTTTGAAATTCCTGTTTATAGTGGGTTCGAACTGATTCTCGCTGCCATGTTTATGCCAGTCTAGACACACTTGAATCCCTTACGGAGATATATCAATACATATGTTTTCAGATTCTTACTAGTCAGATATATTCCTCTGCGGGAAATATGGTGTTTTGAGTCCCTTTCACTGAGGAAGGTGTAGGTCTTGTCTATTCCATAGTTGGTTTTTGGAACGGTACCTGTGCTTATATCAAACTCTGGTTTTATGCATCACCCCACCTCTCTTTCCCCCTTAAGCAGTCATAAGAGTGTTTTCTAAATGTGAGACTCTGTTCTCTTTCCTAACTCAGTTCATGTGTAGCCATGTTTACAGGATCATCATAAGTGATACCTTATGATAAGTTTCTTTTTCTGTGTGACTTATTTCACTTAGAATCATCGTACCTGAATCCAATGACATTGCAGCTACTCGTCTTATGACATTGATTTCATGGCTGACGGATATTCCATCGTACGTAAGTATCATAATTTTTGAACCATATTTATATTTACTGGGATATTTAATGTGTACCCAAGTTGAGGTTCTTGTAAGCAGTGCAGCCCTAAATTTGGGGGTGGATCTGTCTTATTGATTTTCAGTTTCCCCAAGGTATATTCCCTAGACTGGAAGTGCCCTTGGCTCTGTAGCTCTGATGTTTACTTGTTTTAGGGAACACAATGCACAGCTCCAGTGAAGCAGTTGGCAATTTACATCTCGCCCATCAGCATAACAAGGCTCCCTGTTCTTCAGGGACTGTCTTGCATTTCTGCTTTTTACACATTTTGTGGATGACCCTTTTGACCAGTGGGAAGTGATACTTCTTTATAGTTCAGATTTGCATTGCCCGCTTGCTTGCTTGGCCAAAAAGGGTGTATGCGTTTTGTCCTAAATATATTCAGGGGAAAACGCATATGCCCTTTTTGGCCAAGTGCATCATTGTCAAACTTGTGCCCCTATTCCTGTGCTTAACAGGCGAATCCAACACACCTCCTGAAATGTGTTTCCTGCTATTCTTCCTGGCTTTCAAGTCGGCCTCGTTGCCTTCCCTCAACAGATTTTGGAAGATAGTTGTCCTGTATTACTCTGCCAGTTTGTGAATTGCTGTGCCCCTGAGCTCCATTTTTCAACTCGTTTTTTCCGAGCTGAACGCAAGTCCAAAAATTTGGTTCAGGACCTATATTGTTTCCCAGTGTGTGGCTGAGACTTTGGTTAATACTTCTTCCTGCTGGGAAATTAGAGAGATATGTGTCCGTCCAAATGCCTAATAGCTAATCTCTCATTGGTTCTCCCTCTTCCCTTCCATCCTCTGCCAAATTGGCAACCTTTGTGAACCAGGAGGTTAAAGGGGCTGTCTCTCCAAGGTGGGAGATTGATAGTAAAGAAGATGGAATGTCAAACTGGAGCACCACGAGAGGGACTATTCGTTGAGTTTTAGAAACCTTACGTATTCTCAGTGTGTCCATTCTCTAGGTTTCCCGTACATGTTAAAACTGTAGTAATATTCCCTTCAACCTGGAGATTTGGGACCCATGGCATGGGGGCCATGCATTATTGCTTTAAAGCGACTGCATTTGCTCACCCAATCTCACCAATCTTCTCAGTCCCAAGTGTCCAGCCTTATGCCACATCCAGCTGTCATTGTAGATAGGGTCATTCCAGGTTCCATCAGAGAATCTGAAGGAATTGTAAAGAATTTCCCTGTTTTTTTATTTTGTTTGTGAACTTCCTGTTTATAGTGGGTTTGAGCTGATTCTCGCTGCCATTTTTATGCCAGTCTAGACACACTTGATTTCCTTATGGAGATATATCAATACATAGGTTTTAAGATTCTTACTAGTCAGATATATTCCTCTGCAGGAAATATGGGGTTTGGAGTCCCTTTCACTGAGGAAGGTGTAGGTCTTGTCTATTGCATAGTTGGTTTTTGGAAAGGTACCTGTGCTTATATCAAACTCTGGTTTTATGCATCACCCCACCTCTCCTTCCCCCTTAAGCAGGCATAAGAGAGTTTTGTAAATGTGAGACTCTTTTCTCTTTCCTAACTCAGTTCATGTGTAGCCATGTTTACAGGATCTTCATAAGTGATATCTTATGATTAGTTTCTTTTTGTTTGTCGCTTATTTCACTTAGAATCATCGTACCTGAATCCACTCACTTTACTGCTTCTGTTCTTTTGACATTGATTTCATGGCTTAAGGATATTCCATCGTACGTAAGTACCACAATTTTTGAACCATTTTTATATTTCCTGGAATATTTAAGGTGTAACCAAGTTGAGGTTCTTGTAAGCAGTGCAGCCATAAATTTTGGGGTGGCTCTGTCTTATTGATTTTCAGTTTTCCCAAGGTATATTCCCTAGACTGGAAATGCCCTTGGCTCTTTAGCTCTGTTGATTACTTGTTTTAGGGAACACAATGCACTCCTCCAGTGAGGCAGTTGGCAATGTACAACCCGCCCATCAGCATAACAAGGCTCCCTCTTCTCCAGGGCCTGTTTTGCCTTTCTGGTTTTTACACATTTTGTGGATGTCCCTTTTGACCGGTGGGAAGTGATACTACTTTGTAGTGCAGATTTGCATTGCCCGCTTGCTTGCTTGGCCAAAAAGGGCTATGCGTTTTCTCCTGAATATATTCAGTAGAAAACGCATACGCACTTTTTGGCCAAGTGTATCACTGTCGAAGTTGTGCCCCTCTTCCTGTGCTTTACAGGTGAATCCAATGCACCTCTTGAAATGAGTTTCCTGCTATACTGCCTCGCTCAAGTCGGCCTCGTTGACTTCCCTCAACAGATTTTTGGACGATAGTTGTCCTGTATTACTCTACCAGTTTGTGAATTGCTGTGCCCCTGAGCTCCATGATTCAACTCGTTTTTTGTGAGCTGAACGCAAGTCCAAAAATTTCGTTCAGGAACTATACTGGTTCCTGGTGGGGTGCTGAGACTTTGGTTAATTCTTCTTCCTGCTGGGAAATTAGAGAGACATGTGCCCATCCAAATGCCTAACAGCTACTCTCTCACTGGTTCGCCCTCTTCCCTTCCATCCTCTGCCAAGTTGGCAACATGTGCGAACCAGGAGGTTAAATGGGCTGTCTCTCCAAGTTGGGAGATTGATAGTAAAGCAGTTGGAATGTCAAACTGGAGCACCTCGAGAGGGACTATTCGTTGAGTTTTAGAAACATTTCATATTCACAGTGTGTCCATTCTCTAGGTTTCCCATACATGTTTTAGCTGTAGTAATATTCCCTTTAACCTGGAGAGTTGGGACCCATGGAATGTGGGCCATGCATTATTGCTTTAAAGGGTCTGCATTTGCTCACACAATCTCACCAATCCTCTCAGCCCCAAGTGTCCAGCCTTATGCCACATCCAGCTGTCATTGTAGATAGTGTCATTCCAGGGTTCATCAGAGACCCTGAAGGAATTGTAAAGAGATTCCCTGTTTTTTGTTTTGTTTTTAAAATTCCTTTTTATAGTGGGTTTGAGCTGATTCTCGCTGCCATGTTTATGCCAGTCTAGACACACTTGATTTCCTTACCCAGACATATCAGTAAATAAGTTTTAAGATCCTTACTAGTCAGATATATTCCTCTGCGGGAAATATGGGGTTTTGAGTCCCTTTCACTGAGGAAGGTGTAGGTCTTGTATATTCCATAGTTGGTTTTTGGAATGGTACCTGTACTTATATCAAACTCTGGTTTTATGCATCACCCCATCTCTCCTTCCTCCTTAAGCAGGCATAAGAGTGTTTTCTAAATGTGAGACTCTGTTCTCTTTCCTAACAGAGTTCATGTGTAGCCATGTTTAAAGGATCTTCATACCTGATATTTTATGATAAGTTTCTTTATCTGTGTGACTTATTTCACTTAGAATCAGAGTACGTGAATCCACTCACTTTGCTGCTACTGGTCTTCTGACTTTGATTTCATGGCTGAGGGATATTCCATTGTACGTAAGTACCACAATTTTTTGAACCATTTTTATATTTCCTGGGATATTTAAGTTGTACCCAAGCTGAGGTTCTTGTATACAGTGAAGCCCTAAATTTGGGGGTGGCTCTGTGGTATTGATTTTCAGTTTTCCAAGGTGTATTCCTTTGACTGGAAGTGCCCTTGGCTCTGTAGCTCTATTGTTTACTTGTTTTAGGGAAAACAGTGCACTCCTCCTGTGAGACAGTTGGCAATTTACATCCCGCCCATCAGCATAACAAGGCTCCCTGTTCTCCAGGGCCAGTCTCGCCTTTCTGGTTTTTACACATTTTGTGGATGTCCCTTTTGACCGGTGGGAAGTGATATATCTTTGTAGTGCAGATTTGCATTTCCCACTTGTTTGCTTGGCCAAAAAGGGCGTATGCGTTTTCTCCTAAATATATTCAGGAGAAAACGCATACGCCCTTTTTGGCCAAGTGCATCATTGTCGAAGTTGTGCCCCTCTTCCTGTGCTTTACAGGCGATTCCAACGTACCTCTTGAAATCTGTTTCCTGCTATTCTGCCTCGCTTTCATGTCCGCCTCGTGGCCTTCCCTCAACAGATTTTTGGACGATAGTTGTCCTGTATTTCTCTGCCAGTTTGTGAATTGCTGTGACCCTGAGCTCCATTTTTCAACTCGTTTTTTGTGAGCTGAACGCAAGTCCAAAAATTTGGTTCAGGACCTATACTGGTTCACGGTGGGTGGCTGAGACTTTGGTTAATTCTTCTTCCTGCTGGGAAATTAGAGAGACATGTGCCCGTCCAAATGCCTAAAAGCTACTCTCTCACTGGTTCTCCCTCTTCCCTTCCATCCTCTGCCAATTTGGCAACCTGTGCGAACCAAGATGTTAAAGGGGCTGTCTCTCCAAGTTGGGAGATTGATAGTAAAGCAGTTGGAATGTCAAACTTGAGCACCACGAGAGGGACTATTCGTTGAGTTTTAGAAAACATTCGTATTCACAGTGTGTCCATTCTCTAGGTTTCCCGTAAATGTTATAGCTGTAGTAATATTCCCTTCAACCTGGAGATTTGGGACCCATGGAATGGGGGCCGTGCATTATTGCTTTAAAGCGACTGCATTTGCTCTCCCAATCTCACCAATCCTCTGAGTCCCAAGCGTCCAGCCTTATGCCACATCCAGCTGTCATTGTAGATAGCGTCATTCCAGGTTACTGCAGAGAACCTGAAGGAATTGTAAAGAATTTCCCAGTTTTTTTTGTTTGTTTGTTTGTGAAATTCCTGTTTATAGTGGGTATGAGCTGATTCTCGCTGCCATGTTTATGCCAGTCTAGACACACTTGATTCCCTTACGGAGATATATCAATACATAGGTTTTAAGATTCTTACTAGTCACATATATTCCTCTGTGGGAAATATGGGGTTTTCGGTCCCTTTCACTGAGGAAGGTGTAGGTCTTGTCTGTTGCATAGTTGGTTTTTGGAACGGTACCTGTGCTTATATCAAACTCTGGTTTTATGCATCACCCAACCTCTCCTTCCCCCTTAAGCAGGCATAAGAGAGTTTTGTAAATGTGAGACTCTTTTCTCTTTCCTAACTCAGTTCATGTGTAACCATGTTTACAGGATCTGCATAAGTGATATCTTATGATAAGTTTCTTTTTCTTTGTGGCTTATTTGACTTAGAATCATCATACCTGAATCCACTCACTTTGCTGCTACTCTTCTTATGACATTAATTTCATGGCTAAAGGATATTCCATCCTACGTAAGTACCACAATTTTTGAACCATTTTTATATTTCCTGGGATATTTAAGGTGTACCCAAGTTGAGGTTCTTGTAAGCAGTGCAGCCCTAAATTTGGGGGGGCTCTGTCTTATTGATTTTCAGTTTTCCCAAGGTATATTCCCTAGACCGGAAGTGCCCTTGGCTCTGTCGCTCTGTTGTTTACTTCTTTTAGAGAACGCAATGCACTCGTCCAGTGAGGCAGTTGGCAATTTACATCCCGACCATCAGCATAACAATGCTCCAAGTTCTCCAGGGCCTGTCTTGCCTTTCTGGTTTTTACACATTTTGTGGATGTCCCTTTTGACCGTTGGGAAGTGATACTTCTTTTTAGTGCAGATTTGCATTGTCCAATTGCTTGCTTGGCCAAAAAGGGCGTATGCGTTTTCTCCTGAATATATTCAGGAGAAAATGCATACGCCCTTATTGGCCAAGTGCATCATTGACAAAGTTGTGCAGCTCTTCCTGTGCTTTACAGGTATTTCCAACGCACCTCCTGAAATGTGTTTCCTGCTATTCTGCTTCGCTTCAAAATTGGCCTCGTTGCATTCCCTGAACAGATTTTTGGACGATAGTTGTCCTGTATTACTCTGCCAGTTTGTGAATTGCTGAGCCCCTGAGCTCCATTTTACAACTCGTTTTTTGTGAGCTGAACGTAAGTCCAAAAATTTGGTTCAGGACATATACTGCTTCCTGGTGGGTGGCTGAGATTTCGGTTAATTCTTCTTCCTGCCGGGAAATTAGAGAGACATGAGCCCGTCCAAATGCCTAACAGCTAATCTCTCATTGGTTCTCCCTCTTCCCTTCCATCCTCTGCCAAATTGGAAACCTGTGTGAACCAGGAGGTTAAAGGGGCTGTCTCTCCAAGTTGGGAGATTGATAGTAAAGCAGTTGGAATGTCAAACTGGAGCACCACGAGAGGGACAATTTGTTGAGTTTAGAAATCTTCGTATTCACAATGTGTCCATTCTCTAGGTTTCCCATACATGTTATAGCTGTAGTAATAATCCCCTCAACCTGGAAAGTTGGGACTCATGGAATGGGGGCCATGCATTATTGCTTTAAAGCGACTGCATTTGCTCACCCAATCTCACCAATCCTCTCAGTCATAAGTGTCCAGCCTTATGCCACAGCCAGCTCTCATTGTAGATAGGGTCATTCAAGGTTCCATCAGAGACCCTGAAGGAATTGTAAAGAATTTCCCTATTTTTTTGTTTTGTTTTTGAAATTCCTGTTTATAGTGGGTTTGAGCTGTTTCTCGCTGCGATGTTTATGCCAGTCTAGACACACTTGATTCCCTTATGGAAATATATCAATACATAGGATTTAAGATACTTACTAGTCAGATATATTCCTCTGTGGGAAATATTGGGTTTGAATCCCTTTCACTGAGGAAGGTGTAGGTCTTGTCTATTCCATAGTTGCTTTTTGGAACGGTACCTGTGCTTATATCAAACTCTGGTTTTATGCATCACCCCACCTCTCCTTCCCCCTTAAGCAGGCATAACAGTGTTTTCTAAATGTGAGACTCTGTTCTCTTTCCTAACTCAGTTCATGTGTAGCCATGTTTACAGGATTTTCATAAATGATATCTTATGATAAGTTTCCTTATCTGTGTGACTTATTTCGCTTAGAATCATCAAACCTGAATCCACTCACTTTGCTGCTACTGGTCTTATGACATTGATTTCATGGCTGACGGATATTCCATTGTACGTAAGTACCACAATTTTTGAACCATTTTTATATTTCCTGGGATATTTAAGGTGTACCCAAGTTGAGGTTCTTGTAAGCAGTGCAGCCCTAAATTTGGGGGAGGCTCTGTCTTATTGATTTTCAGTTTTCCCAAGGTATATTCCCTAGACTGGAAGTGCCCTTGGCTCTATAGCTCTGTTGTTTACTCTTTTTGGGGAACACAATGCACTCCTCCAGTGAGGCAGTTGGCAATTTACATCCCGCCCCTCAGCATAACAAGGCTCCCTGTTCTCCAGGGCCTGTTTTGCCTTTCTGGTTTTTACACATTTTGTGGATGTCCCTTTTGACCGGTGGGAAGTGATACTACATTGTAGTGCAGATTTGCATTGCCCGCTTGCTTGTTTGGCCAAAAAGAGCGTATGCGTTTTCTCCTGAATATATTCAGGAGCAAACGCATACGCCCTTTTTGGCCAAGTGCATCATTGTCGAAGTTGTGCCCCTCTTCCTGTGCTTTACAGGAGAATCCAACGCACCTCTTGAAATGTGATTCGTGCTATTCTGCCTCACTTTCAAGTCGGCCTCGTTGACTTCCTTCAACAGATTTTTGGACGATAGTTGTCCTGTATTACTCTGCCAGTTTTTGAATTGCTGTGCTCTGAACTCCATGTTTCAACTCGTTTTTTGTGAGCTGAACGCAAGTCCAAAAATTTGGTTCAGGACCTATACTGGTTCCCGGTGGGTGGCTGGGACTTTGTTTAACTCTTCTTCCTGCTGGGAAATTAGAGAGACATGTGCCCGTCCAAATATCTAACAGCTACTCTCTCACTGGTTCTCCCTCTTCCCTTCCATCCTCTGCCATGTTGGCAAGCTGTGCGAACCAGGAGGTTAAAGGGGCTGTCTCTCCAAGTTGGGAGATTGATAGTAAAGCAGTTGGAATGTCAAACTGGAGAAACACGAGAGGGACTATCCATTGAGTTTTACAAACCTTTCGTATTCTCAGTGTGTCCATTCTCTAGGTTTCCCGTACATGTTATAGTTGTAGTAATATTCCCTTCAACCTGGAGACTTGGGACCCATGGAATGGGTGCCATGCATTATTGCTTTAAACCGACTGAATTTGCTCACCCTATCTCACCAATCCCCTCAGTCCCAAGTGTCCAGTCTTATGCCACATCCAGCTGTCATTGTAGATAGGGTCATTCCAGGTTCCATCAGAGACCCAGAAGGAATTGTAAAGAATTTCCCTGATTTTTTATTTTGTTTTTCAAATTCCTCTTTACAGTGGGTTTGAGCTGATTCTCGCTGCCATGTTTATGCCAGTCAACACACACTTGATTCCCTTATGGAGATATATCATTATATAGGTTTTAAGAATCTTACTAGTCAGATATATTCCTCTGCGGGAAATATGGGGTTTTGAGTCACTTTCACTGAGGAAGGTGTAGGTCTTGTCTATTCCATAGTTGCTTTTTGGAACGGTACCTGTGCTTATATCAAACTCTGGTTTTATGCATCACCCCACCTCTCCTTCCCCCTTAAGCAGTCATAAGAGTGTTTCTAAATGTAAGACTCTGTTCTCTTTCCTAACTCAGTTCATGTGCAGCCATGTTTACAGGATCTTCATAAGTGATATCTTATGATAAGTTTCTTTTTCTCTGTGACTTGTTTCACTTAGAATCACCGTACCTGAATCCACTCACTTTGCTGCTACTGGTCTTATGACATTGATTTCATGGCTGAGGGATATTCCATCGTATGTAAGTACCACAATTTTTGAACCATATTTATATTTCCTGGGATATTTAAGGTGTACCCAAGTTGAGGTTCTTGTAAGGAGTGCAGCCCTAAATTTGGGGGTGGCTCTGTCTTATTGATTTTCAGTTTCCCCTAGGTATATTCCATATACTGGAAGTGCCCTTGGCTCTGTAGCTCTGATGTTTACTTATTTTAGGGAACCAATGCACACCTCCAGTGAGGCAGTTGGCAATTTACATCCCACCCATCTGCATAACAAGGCTCCCTGTTCCCCAGGGCCTGTCTTGCACTTCTGGTTTTTACACATTTTGTGGATGTCCATTTTGACCGGTGGGAAGTGATACTTCTTTATAGTGCAGATTTGCATTGCCCGCTTGCTTGCTTGGCTAAAAAGGGCGTATGCGTTTTCTCCTGAATATATTCAGGAGAAAACGCATACCCGATTTTTGGCCAAGTGCATCATTGTCGAAGTTGTGCTCCTCTTCCTGTGCTTTACAGGCGAATGCAACGCACCTCTTGAAATGTGTTCCCTGCTATTCTGCCTCTCTTTCTTGTCGGCCTCATTGCCTTCCCTCAACAGATTTTTGGACGATACTTGTCCTTTATTACTCTGCCAGTTTGTGAATTGCTGTGCCTCTGAGCTCCATTTTCAGCTCGTTTTTGTGAGCTGAATGCAAGTCCAAAAATTTGGTTCAGGACCTATACTGGTTACCGGTGTGTGGCTGAGACTTTGGTTAATTCTTCTTCCTACCGGGAAATTACAGAGACATGTGCCCGTCCAAAGGCCTAACAGCTAATCTCTCATTGGTTCTCCCTCTTCCCTTCCATCCTCTGCCAAATTGGAAACCTGTGCGAACCAGGAGGTTAAAGGGGCTGTCTCTCCAAGTTGGGAGATTGATAGTAAAGCAGTTGGAATGTCAAACTGGAGCACCACGAGAGGGACAATTCATTGAGTTTTAGAAATCTTTCGTATGCACAGTGTGTCCATTCTGTAGGTTTCCCATACATGTTATAGCTGTAGTAATATTCCCCTCAACCTGGAAATTTCGGACCCATGGAAAGGGGGCCATGCATTATCGCTTTAAAGCGACTGCATTTGCTCAACGAATCTCACCAATCCTCTCAGTCCCAAGGGTGCAGCCATATGCCACATCCAGCTGTCATTGTAGATAGGGTCATTCCAGGTTCCATCAGAGAACCTGAAGGAATTGTAAATAATTTCCCTGTTTTTTTGTTTTGTTTGTGAAATTCCTCTTTATAGTGGGTTTGAGCTGATCCTCGCTGCCATTTTTATGCCAGTCTAGACACACTTGATTCCCTTATGGAGATATATCAATACATAGGTTTTAAGATTCTTACTAGTCAGATATATTCCTCTGTGGGAAATATGGGGTTTTGAGTCTCTTTAAATGAGGAAGGTGTAGGTCTTTTCTATTGCATAGTTGGTTTTTGGAACGGTACCTGTGCTTATATCAAACTCTGGTTTTATGCATCACCCCACCTCTCCTTCCCCCTTAAGCAGGCATAAGAGAGTTTTGTAAATGTGAGACTCTTTTCTCTTTCCTAACTCAGTTCATGTGTAGCCATGTTTACAGAATCTTCATATGTGATATCTTATGATAAGTTCTTTTTCTGTGTGACTTATTTCACTTAGAATCATCGTACATGTATCCACTTATTTTGTTGCTACTGGTCTTATGACATTGATTTCATTGCTGACGGATATTCCATCGTACGTATGTACCACAATATTTCAACCATATTTATATTTCCTGGGATATTTAAGTTGTACCCAAGTTGACGTTCTTGTAAGCAGTGCAGCCCTAAATTAGGGGGTGGCTCTGTCTTATTGATTTTCAGTTTCCCCAAGGTATATTCCCTAGACTGGAAGTGCCCTTGGCTCTGTAGCTCTGATGTTTACTTGTTCCTGGGAACACAATGCACACCTTCAGGGAGGCAGTTGGCAATTTACATCCCACCCATCAGCATAACAATGCTCCCTGTTCTCCAGGGCCTGTCTTGCATTTCTGGTTTTTACACATTTTGTGGATGTCCCTTTTGACCGGTAGGAATTGATTCTTCTTTATAGTTCAGATTTGCATTGCCTGCTTGCTCTCTTGGCCAAAAAGGGCGTATGCGTTTGCTCCTGATTATACTAAGGAGAAAAAGCATACGCCCTTTTTGGCCAAGTGCATCATTGTCGAAGTTGTGCCCCTCTTCCTGTGCTTTACAGGTGATTCCAACGTACCTCTTGAAATCTGTTTCCTGCTATTCTGCCTCGCTTTGAAGTCCTCCTCGTTGCCTTTCATCAACAGATTTTTGGACGATAGTTGTCCTTTATTACTCTGTCAGTTTGTGAATTGCTGTTCCCCTGAGCTCCATAGTTCAACTCGTTTTTAGTGAGCTGAACCCAAGTCCAAAATTTTTGTTCAGGAACTACACTGGTTCCCAGTATGTGGCTGAGACTTTGTTTAATTCTTCTTCCTGCCGGGAAGTTAGAGTGACATGTGCCCTTCCGAATGCCTAACAGCTACTCTCTCATTGGTTCTCCCTCATCCCTTCCATACGCTGCCAAATTGGCAACCCGTGCGAACCAGGAGGTTAAAGGGGTTGTCTCTCCAAGGTGGAAGATTAATAGTAAAGCAGTTTGAATGTCAAACTGGAGCACCACGAGAGGGAATATTCGTTGTGTTTTAGAAACCTTTCTTATTCACAGTGTTTCCATTATCTAGGTTTCCCGTACATATTACAGCTGTAGTAATATTCCCTTCAACCTGGATAGTTGGGATCCATGGAATGGGGGCCATGCATTATTGCTTTAATGCGTCTGCATTTGCTCACCCAATCTTACCAATCCTCTCAGTAACAAGTGTCCAGCCTTATGCCACATCCAGCTTTATTTGTAGATAGGGTCACTCCAGGTTTCATCAGAGACCCTGAAGGATTTGTAAAGGATTTCCCTGTTTTTTTGTTTTGTTTTTGAAATTCCTTTTTATAGTGGGTTTGGGCTGATTCTCGCTGCCATGTTTATGCCAGTCTAGACACACTTGATTCCTTTACAGAGATATATCAATACATAGGTTTTAAGATTCTTACTAGTCATATATATTCCTCTGCGGGAAATATGGGGTTTTGAGTCCCTTTCACTGAGGAAGGTCTAGGTCTTGTCTATTCCAGAGTTGGTTTTTGGAACGGTACCTGTGCTTATATCAAACTCTGGTTTTATGCATCACCCCAACTCTCCTTCCCCCTTAAGCAGGCATAAGAGTGTTTTCTAAATGTGAGACTCTGTTCTCTTTCCTAACTCAGTTCATGGGTAGCCGTGTTTACAGGTTCTTCATAAGTGATATCTTATGATAAGTTTCTTTTTCTGTGTGACTTATTTCACTTAGAATCATCGTACCTGAATGCACTCACTTTGCTGCTACTGGTCTTATGACATTGATTTCATGGCTGAGGGATATTCCATCGTACGTAAGTACCACAATTTTGAAACATTTTTATATTTCCTGGGATATTTAAGGTGTTCCCAAGTTGAGGTTCTTGTAAGCAGTGCAGCCCTTAATTTGGGGGTGGCTGTGTCTTATTGATTTTCAGTTTCCCCAAGGTATATTTCCTAGACTGGAAGTGCCATTGGCTCTGTAGCTCTGATGTTTACTTGATTTAGGGAACACAATTCACACCTCCAGTGAGGCAGTTGGCAATTTACATCCCACCCATTAGTATAACAAGGCTCCCTGTTCTCCAGGGACTGTCTTGCATTTCTGGTATTTACACATTTTGTGGATGTCCCTTTTGACTGGTGGGAAGTGATACTTCTTTGTAGTGCATATTTGCATTGCATGCTTGCTTGCTTTGCCAAAAAGGACGAATGCGTTTTATCCTGAATATATTCAGGAGAAAATGAATACGCCCTTTTTGGCCAAGTGCATCATTGTCTAAATTGTGCCCCTCTTCCGGTGCTTTACAGGCAACTCCTGCATACCTCCTGAAATCTGTTTCCTGCTATTCCGCCTCACTTTCAAATCTGCCTCGAAGCATTCCCTCAACAGATTTTTGGACGATAGTTGTCCTTTATTACTCTGCCAGTTTGTGAATTGCTGTGCCCCTGAGTTCCATTTTTCAACTTGTTTTTGTGAGCTGAACGCAAGTCCAAAATATTGGTTCAGGACCTATACTGGTTCCCGTTGGGTAGCTGAGACTTTGGTTAATTCTTCTTCCCACAGGGAAATTAGAGTTACATGTGCCCTTCCAAATGCCTAACAGCTACTGTCTCATTGGTTCTCCCTCTTCCCTCCATCCTCTGCCAAATTGGCAATCTGTGCGATCCAAGAGGTTAAAGGGGCCGTCTCTCCAAGTTGGGAGACTGATATTCAAGCATTTGGAAAGTCAAACCGGAGCACCAGGAGAGGGACTAATCATTGAATGTAGAAACCATTCATATTCACAGTGTGTCCATTCTCTAGGTTTCCCGTACATGTTATAGCTGTAGTAGTATTCCCTTCAACCTGGAGACTTGGGACCCATGGAATGGAGGCCATGCATTATTGCTTTAAAGCGACTGTATTTGCTCACCCTATCTCACCAATCCTCTCAGTCCCAAGTGTCCAGCCTTATGCCACATCCAGCTGACATTGTAGATAGGGTTATTCCACGTTTCGTCAGAGACCCTGAAGGAATTGTAAAGAATTTCCCTGTTTTTTTTTGCTTTGTTTTTGAAATTCCTTTTCATAGTGGGTTTGAGCTGATTCTCGCTGCCATGTTTGTGGCAGTCTAGACACACTTGATTCCCTTACGGAGACATATCAATACATAGGTTTTAAGTTTCTTACTAGTCAGATATATTCCTCTGAGGGAAATATGGGATTTTGAGTCCCTTTCACTGAGGAAGGTGTAGGTCTTGTCTATTCCATAGTTCGTTTTTGGAACGGTACCTGTGCTTATATCAAACTCTGGTTTTATGCATCACCCCACCTCTCCTTCCCCCTTAAGCAGGCATAAGTGTGTTTTATAAATGTGAGACTCTGTTCTCTTTCCTAACTCAGTTCATGTGTAGCCATGTTTTCAGGAACTTCATAAGTGATATCTTATGATAAGTTTCTTTTTCTGTTTGACTTATTTCACTTAGAATCATCGTATTTGAATGCACTCACTTTGCTGCTACTGGTCTTATGACATTGATTTCATGGCTGAGGGATATTCCATCGTACGTAAGTACCACAAGTTTTTGAACCATTTTTATATTCCCTGGGATATTTAAGGTGTACCCAAGTTGAGGTACTTGTAAGCAGTGCAGCCCTAAATTTGGGGTTGGCTCTGTCTTATTGATTTTCAGTTTTCCCCAGGTATATTCCCTAGACTGGAAGTGCCCTTGGCTCAGTAGCTCTGATGTTTCCTTCTTTTAGGAACACAATGCACTCCTCTAGTGAGGCAGTTGGCAAATTACATCCCGCCGATCAGCATAACAAGGCTCCCTGTTCTCCAGGACCTGTCTTGCATTTCAGGTTTTTACACATTTTGTGGATGTACCTTTTGATCTGTGGGAAGTGATACTTCTTTGTAGTGCAGATTTGCATTGCCCGCTTGCTTGCTTGGCCAAAAGGGGCATATGCGTTTTCTCCTGAATATATTCAGAAGAAAATGCATACGCCCTTTTGGGCCAAGTGCGTCATTGTCGAAGTTGTTCTCCTCTTCCTGTGCTTTACAGGTGATTCCAATGCACCTCTTGAAATGTGTTTCCTGCTATTCTACCTCCCATTCAAGTCGGCCTCGTTGTCTTCCCTCAACAGATTTTTGGACGATAGTTGTCCTGTATTATTCTGCCAGTTTTTGAATTGCTGTGCCCCTGAGCTGCAGATTTCAATTCGTTTTTGTGAGCTGAACGCAAGTCCCAATTTTGGTTCAGGACCTATACTGGTTCCCGTTGGGTAGCTGAGACTTTGGTTAATTCTTCTTCCTGCCGGGAAATACGAGTGACATATGCCCGTCCAAATGCCTAACAGCTACTCTCTCATTGGTTCTCCCTCTTCCCTTCCATCCTCTGCAAAATTGGCAACATTTGTGAACTAGGAGAATAAAGGGGCTGTCTCTCGAAGTTGGGAGATTGATAGTAAAACAGTTGGAATGTCAAACTGGAGCACAAGGATAGAAAAAAGTAGTAGAGTTTTAGAAAACTTTCACCATCAGAGTGTTTCCATTCTCTAAGTTCCCATACATGTTATAACTGTAGTGATATTCCTTTCTACCTGGAGAGTTGGGAACCATGGAATGGGTGACAGGCATTATTTCATTAAAGGGTCTGCATTTTTTCACCCAATCTCACCAGTCCTCTCAGTCCCAAGTGACCAGCCTTATGCCACTTCCAGATGTCATTGTAGATAGGGTCATTCCAGGTTTCATCAGTACCCCTAAAGGAATTGTGTAATAATTTTACTGTTTTTATATTTTGTTTTGAAATTCATTTTTATAGTGGGTTTGAGCTGATTCTCACTGCCATGTTTATGTCGTTCTAGACACACTTGGTTCCCTTATGGAGACATATCAATACATAGGTTTTAAAATTCTTACTAGTCAGATATATTTCTCTCCGGGCAATAGGGATGTTGAGTTCCTTTCACTGAGGAAGGAGTAGGGCTTCTTTCTTCTGTTTTTGGATTATTGAACGGTACCTGTGCTAATATCAAACTTTTGTTTTGTGCATCTCCCCACCTCTCTTTCCCCTTAAGCAAGCATAAGTGTGTTTTCTAAATCTGAGAATCTGTTCTCTTCCCTAATTCAGTTCATATGTAGCCATGTTTACATTCCTTTCATAAGTGATATCTTTTGTCAGAATGCACCATGGCCCTTGTCATAATAATGCTCCATGAACCCTGTCATCACAATGCTCCATGCCCTGGTTATCACAATGCTCCATGTCCCTTGTCATCACAATTCTCCACATCCTTTTCAATACAATGCTACATGACACTTCTCATCACAATGTTACATGTGCTTGTCATCACAGTTCTCCATGCACTTGTCATTGCAATGCTCCATGCATTTGTCATCACAATGCTCCATGCACTAGTCATCACAGTGCTTCATGCTCTTGTCATCACAATGCTCTATGACCCCTCTCATCAAAATGCTCCCTGACACCTGTCATCACAATGCTTCATGCCACTTGTCCTTATAGTGCTCCATGATGCTCAACATCACAATTACCCAAGGTCTTCTCATCACAATGCTCCACGGTTTTGCCATCACCATGCTCCATGCCTTGTTATCTCAAATCTCAATGTCCCTTGTCCTCACAATTCTCCACGTCCTTGTCATTACAATGCTCCATGGCACTTCACATAACAATGTTATATGCTCTGCTCATCACAATACTCCTTCCACTTGTCATCGCGATGCTCCATGACCCCTGTCATAGGAAGCTCCATGCACTTCTCATCACAATGTTTCACGACCTGGACATTAAAATTATCAATGGCCCTTGATATCACAATGCACTGTGCCCTTGTCATCACAATGCTCCTTTAATTTGTCACAACAATCCTCCAGGACACTTGGCATCACAATGCTCAATGATATTGTCATCAAACTGGAACATGACATATTTCATCACAATGCTGCCTGACAACTTTCTTCACAATAATCCATGACCTTGTCATCACAGTGATCCATACCCTTGTCGTCACAATGTGGCATGCCCACTCTTATCACAATAATCCATGAAACTTGTCAGAACAATGCTCCATGCCACTTTTCATCGCAATGCTAAATGAACGCTGTCATCACATTGCACCATGCCCAACATCATAATGCTTCATGCTATTGTCATCAAAATGAAATCAAAATGCTCCATGACCTCTGTCATCACAATGTTCCAAACCCTTGTGATCACAATGTTCCATAACACTTGTCATCACAATGCCCCATGACGCTGGTCATCACAATTATCCATGGTCTTCTCATCACAATGCACCATGATTTTTGTCATCACAATGCTCAATACACTTGTCGTCACAATGCTCCCTGACTATTGCCATCAGTATGCACCTTGAACTCTTTCATGACAAGGCTCTATGCCTTTTTCATCACAATGCTCCAAGACCCCTGTGATCACAATGCTGCTTGCACTTGTCATCAAAAAGCTCCATGACGCATGTCAACAGAATGCTTCATGGCCTTCTCATCATAATGTTTCATGCACTTGACATCACAATGCTCCAAGAAACCTGTAATCACAATTTTCCCTGCGCCTTTTCATCAGAATGTTCCATGAGACTAGTCATTAAAAGGTTCCATGGACTTCACATCACAGTGCTCCAGGACGTTGTCATCACAGTGCTCCATTCCCTTGTCATCACAATGCTCTATGACCCCTGTCATCAAAATACTCCATGAACATTTTCAGCCAAATGCTCCATGACCCTTCTCATCACAATGATGCCTGCCCATGTCATCCCAATGCTACATGATACCTGTATTCACAATGTTCCGTGACACTTGTCAACACATTGCTCCAAGATACCTGTCATCAAAATACTCCATGCCTTTGTCAGCAAAATGCTATATGACCTTATCATTACAATGCTCTGTGCGCTTGTCATCACCATACTACATTACCATTGCCATCACAATCCTCCATGAAACTTGGGATCACATTGCTTCATGCCCCTGTCATCAAAATTCTCCATGCTCCTTGAAATCAAAATGAGCCAAGACATCTGTCATCACAATGCTCCAATCCCTTGTGATCACAATGTTCCACAACACTTGTCATCACCACGCTCCATGATGTGTGTCATCACAATACTCCATGCCCTTTTCATCACAGTGCTCCATGATCTTTGTCATCTCAATTCTCAATACACTGGTCATCACAATGCTCCCTGACACTTGTCGTCAGAATGCTCCTTGAACCCTGTCACGAAAAAGGCTCCATGCATTTTTCATCACAATTCCCCATGCCATTTTCATCACAATGCTCCATGCCATTGTCGTCAACATACTCAATAAGCTTGTCATCAGAATTCTCCATGACCCTTGTCATCACCATTCTCCATGCAATTGTCAGCACAATGCTCCTTGACCCTTGTCATCACAATGCTCCAAGCCATTGTCATCACAATGCTCCATTCCCTTTGCCATCAGAATCATCCATGACACTTGGCATCACATTGCTCCATGCCATTGTCATCACAATGGGCCATTACATATGTCATCAGAATGCTCCCTGACACCTGTGTTCACAATACTGCATGAACTGGTCATCACAATGTTCCATGCCCTAGTCATCACAATGTGCCATTCTAACTGTCATCGCAATAATCCATGAAAATTATTAGACTAATGTTCCATTCCCTTGTCATCACAATGCTCCATGCCCATGTTATCAAAATGCTCCATGACCCCTGCCATCACAATGATCCATGACTCCACTCATCACAGTGCTTCATGAACTTTGTCTTCAAAATTGTCCATGCCATCATCATCAACAGTCTCTGTGACCTTTTTAACCACAATGGTCCATGAACTTTTCATCACGATGCTCTTTGACCCTTCTCATCACAATGCTCTATGCTTTTCTCAGCACAATGCTCCATGACCCTTGTCATCAAAATGCTCTATGCCTTTCTCAGCACAATGCACCATGACCCTTGTCATCACAGAGCTCAATGACGCATGTCATCAGAATGCTCCTTGGTTTTCTCCTCACAATGCTCCATGCCCTTGTCATCATAATGTTCCAAGACCCCTGTAATCACAATGGTCCGTGCCCCTTTTCATCAGTATGCTCCATGAGACTTGTCATCACAAGGCTCCATGGTTTTCTCATCACAATGCTCCAGGACCTTGTAATCACAGTGCTTCACGAACTTGTCAAGAATATTCTCAATGGCCCTTGTCATCATAATGCTCCAAGCCCTAGTCATCACAATGCTCCATTATATTTGTCATCACAATCCTCCATTATATTTGGCATCAAAATACTCCCTGCCATTGCCATCGCAATGGACCATGACATATGTCATCACAATGCTCCCTGACACCTGTCTTCACAATATTCCATGACCTTCTCTTAACAATGATCCATGCCCTTGTCATCACAATGCACCATGTCCACTGTCATCACAATAATCTCTGAAAATTGTCAGACCAATGCTCCATGCCCCTGTTATCACAATGTTCCATGACCCCTGTCATCACAATGCTCCGTGACTCCAGGCATCACAGTGCTTCATAACATTTGTCATCACAAGGCTCTGTGACCTTTGTAACCACAATGCTCCATGAAATTTCCGTCACAATGCTCTGTGTCCCTTGTCAACACAATGCTCTATGACTTTGTCAGAAAAATGCTCCATGACCCTTGTCATCACAATGTGCCATGCGCTTTTCCTCACAGCATTCCACAAATTTGTCATGGCAATGCTACATAAACTTGTCATCACAATGCTCCAAGTCCCCTGTAATCACACTGCTCCGTGCCCTTGTCATCACAAAGCTCCATGACACATGTCATCAGAATGTTCCATGTCCTTCTCATCAAAATGCTCCATGCCCTTGTCATCACAATGTTCCAAGACCCCTGTAATCACAATGCTCCATGCCCTTTACTTCTCAATGCTCCATGAACCATGACATCACAATACATCATGCCCATTATCATAATGCTTCCGGCTATTGTCAGCCCAATGAAATCAAAATTCTCCATGACCTCTCTCATCACAATGCTCCATGACCCCTGTCATCACAATACTCCATGAACATTTTCAGCCCAATGCTCCATGAACCTTGTCATCACAATGATCCATGCCCTTGTCATCCCAATGCTCCATGAACCCTGTAATCACAATGCTCCGTGACGCTTGTCATCACAGTGCTCCATGACACCTGTCATCACAATGCTCCATGCCTTTTTCAGCAAATTGCTACATGACCTTGTCATTACAATGCTCTATGCGCTTGTCATCACAATACTCCATTACCATTGTCATCACAATCCTCCATGAACCTTGGGATCACATTGCTTCATGCCCTTGTCATCACATTGCTCCATGCTCCTTGAAATAAAAATGATCAATGACCTCTGTCATCACAATGCTCCAAACACTTGTGATCACAAGTTCCATAACACTTGTCATCACAACGCTCAACGATGCCTGTCATCACAATACTCCATGCCCTTTTCATCACAATGGTCCATGACCATTGTCATCTCAATTCTCAATACACTTGTCATCACAATGCTCCCTGACATTGGCGTCAGAATGCTTCTTGAACACTGTCACGAAAAGGCCCCATGCCTTTTTCATCACAATGTCCCATGCCGTTTTCATCACAATGCTCCATGCCATTGTCAACAAAATACTCCACAAGCTTGTCATCAGAATGATCCATGACCCTTGTCATCACAATTATCCATGCACATGTCAGCACAATCCTCCCTAACCCTTTCATCAGAGTGCCCCAAGCCACTGTCATCACTATGCTCCATTACCTTTGTCATAAGAATCCTCCATGACACATGGAAACACAATGCTCCATGCCATTGTCAACACAATGGGCCATTACATATGTCATCACAATGTTCCGTGACTCCAGTCATCACAATGCTTCATGAACTTTGTCATCACAGTGGTCCATGCCCTCGTCATCAACAGACTCTGTGACAATTTTGACAACAATGCTCCATGAATTTTTCATCACAATGCCCTTTTACCCTTTTCATCACAATGCTCTATGCCTTTCTCAGCAAAATGCTTCATGACCCTTGTCATCACAGTGCTCCATGCGCTTGTGAACACAGTGCTCCATGACACATGTCATCACCATGCACCATGCGCTTGTAATCACAGGGCTCCACAATCTTGTCTTCACAATGATCCATAAACCTTGTCATCACAATGCTCCATGCACTTCTCATCAAAATGCTCTCTCACTACTGATATCACAATGTTACATCACTATTCATCACAATACTCCCTCACCCCTGTCATCATAATGTTCCATGACTCCTGTCATCACAATGGTACATGCACTTATCATCACAATGTTCGATGACCCCGGACATAACACTGTTCCATAACCCCGTCATCAAAATGCTCCATGACCCTTTTAAACAAAATGCTCCATGACCCCTGACATCACAATGTTCCATAACCACTGTCATTAAAATATTCCATGACCGTTTTCTTCAAATAGCTCCATGACCCTGTTATCACAGTGCTCCCAGCCCTTCTCATCGAAAGGCACAACACCCTTGTCTTCAAAATGCTCCATGACCTTTTTCATCACAAAGATCCATGACACTTGTCATCACAGTGCTCCATGTCCTTGTCATCACAATGCTCAATTAACGCTCTCATCACATTTCTCCATGCCCTTGTCATCACAAAGCTCCATAACACATGTCATCAGAATGCTCCATGGCTTTCTCATCAAAATGATCCATGCCCTTGCCATCACAATGCTCCATTATACCTGTCATAACATGCTCCATGATCACTGCCATCAAGATGTTCCTTGGCCTTATCATCACAAGGATCCATGACCCTTCTCATCACAATGCTCCAAGACCCCTGTAATCACAATGCTCCATGCCCATTTTCATCTCAATGATCCATGAACCCTGTCATCACAATGCACCAAGCCCATCATCATAATGCTTCATGCTATTGTCATCACAGTGATATCAAAATGCTCCATGAACTCTGCCATAAAAATGCTGCAAACCCTTGTGATCACAATATTCCATAATACTTGTCATCACAATGCCCCTTGAAATTCGTCATCACAATTATCCATGGTCTTCTCATCACAATGCTCCATGACCATTGTCATCACAATGCTCAATACCCTTTTCATCAAAATGCTCCCTCACACTTGTAGTCTGTATGCTCCTTGAACCCTGTCATGAGAAGGCTCCATGCCTTTCTCATCACAATGATCCATGCCCTTTTCATCACAATGCTCCAAGACCACTGTAATCACAATGCTCCATGCCCTTGTTATCACAAAGTTCAATGACGCATGTCATTAGAATGTTCCTTGGCCTTCTCCTCACATTGCTCCATGCCCTTGTCATCACAATGTTCCAAGACCCCGGTAATCACAGTGGTCCATGCCCCTTTTCATCAGTATGCTCCATGAGATGTGTCATCACAAGGCTCCATGGTTTTCTTATCACAATGCTCCAGGAACTTGTCATCACAATGCTTCACGACATTGTCATGAAAATTCTCAATGGCCCTTGTCATCATAATGCCCCAAACCCTAGTCATCACAATGCTCCATTATAATTGTCATCACAATCCTACACTACATTTGGCATCACAACACTCCCTGCCATTGTCATCGCAATGGAACATGACATATGTCATCACAATGCTCCCTGAAAACTTTCTTCAAAATACTCCCTGAACTTCTCATCACAATGTTCCATGCCCTTGTCATCACAATGCTCCATGCCCTTGTCACCACAATGCTCCATGACCCAAGTCATCACAATGCTCCGTGACTCCAGTCATCACAATGCTTCATAACATTTGTCATCACAGTGGTCCATGCCCGCATCATCACAAGGCTCTGTGAACATTGTAACCACAATAATCCATGAACTTTTCATCAAAATGCTCCGTGACACTTGTCATCACAATGCTCCATGCCTTTGTCAGAGAAATGCTCCATGACCCTTGTCATCACAATGAGCCACGTGCTTTTCATCAGAAAGGTCCACAAATTTGGCATTGCAATGCTCTGTAAACTTTGCAATCGCAAGACTCCTTGCCCTTCTCATCACAATGCTCCTTTACCCATCTCATAACAATGCTCCATGTCACCTGCCATCACAATTTTCCACGGCCTTTTCATCACAAGACTCCATGACACTTGTCATCACAATGCTCCAAGACCCCTGTAATCACAATGCACCATCCCCTTGTCATCACAAATCTCCATGACACATGTCATCAGAATGTTCCATGGACTTCTCATCAAAATGCTCCATGCCCTTGTCATCACAGTGCTCCAAGACCCCTGTAATCACAATGCTCAATGCCCCTTTACATCAGTATCACCATGAGATTTGTCATCACAAGGCTCCATGGTTTTTTCATCACAATGCTTCAGGACATTGTCATCACAATGCTTCTCTACCTTGTCATGAAAATTCTCAATGGCCCTTGTCATCATAATGCTCCAAGCCCTAGTGATCACAATGCTCCATTTTGTTTGTCATCACAATCCTCCATTTCGTTTGGCATCACAATGCTCCCTGCCATTGTCATCACAATGGACCATGACCTATGTCATCACAATGCTCCCTGACACCTGACTTCACAATACTCCATGACCTTCTCATCACAATGATCCATGCCCTTGTCAGCACAATGCACCTTGTCCACTGTCATCACAATAATCTATGAAATTTTTCAGACCAGTGCTCCATGCCCCTGACATCACAATGCTCCATGCCCTTGTCATCACAATGCTCCATGACCCCTGTCATCACAATGCTCCGTGACTCCATGCATCACAATTCTTCATAACATTTTTCATCACAGTGGTCCATGCCCGCATCATCACACGGCTCTGTGATCATTGTAATCACAATGCTCCATGAAATTTACATCACAATGCTCCGTTACCCTTGTTATCACAATGCTCCATGCCTTTGTCAGAAAAATGCTCCATGACCCTTGTCATCACAATGTGCCACGCGCTTTTCATCAAAACAGTCCACAAATTTGTCATGGCGATACTCCATAAACCTTGAAATCACAATGCTCCATGCCCTTCTCATCACAATGCTCCATTACCCCTGTCATAACAATGCTCCATGACACTTGCCATCACAATGTTCCACGGCCTTGTCATCACAAGGCTCCATGACACTTGTCATCACAATGCTCCAAGATCCCTGTAATCACACTGCTCCATGCCCTTGTCATCATAAAGCTACATGACACATGTCATCATAATGTTCCATGGCCTTCTCCTCAAAATGCTCCATGCCCTTGTCATCACAATGCTCCAAGACCCCTGTTATCACAATACTCCATGCCCCTTTTCATCTCAATGCTCCATGAACCCTGTCATCACAATGCATCATGCCCATCATCGTAATGCTTCTGGCTATTGTCAGCGCAATGAAATCAAAATTCTCCATGACTTCTCTCATCACAATGCTCCATGAACCCTGTCATCACAATACTCCATGAACATTTTCAGCCCAATGCTCCATGACACTTGTCATCACAATGATTCTTGCCCTTGTCATCCCAGTGCTCCATGACCCATGTATTCACAATGATCCGTGACGCTTGTCATCACAGTGCTCCATGACACCTGTCATCACAATGCTCCATGCCTTTGTCAGCAAATTGCTACATGACCTTGTCATTTCAATGCTCTATGTGATTGTCATCACAATACTCCATTTCCATTGTCATCACAATCCTCCATGAACCTTGGGATCACATTGCTTCATTCCCTTGTCATCACAATGCTCCATGCTCCTTGAAATCAAAATGATCCATGACCTCTGTCATCACAATGCTCCAAACGCTTGTGATCACAAACTTCCATAACATTTGTCATCACAAAGCTCCATGATGCCTGTCATCACAATACTCCATGCCCTTTTCATCACAATGCTCCATGACCGTTGTCATCATAATACTCAACACACTTGTCATCACAATGCTCCCTGACACTTGTCGTCAGAATGCTCCTAGAACCCTGTCACGAAAAGGCTCCATGCCTTTTTCATCACAATGCCCCATGCTGTTTCCATCACAATGTGCCATGCCATTGTCATGAAAATACACCACAAGATTGTCATCGGAATGCTCCATGACTCTTGTCATCACAATTCTCCATGTATTTTCAGCACAATGCTCCCTGACTCTTTTCATCACAATGCCCAAAGCCATTGTCATCAAAATGCTCCATTACCTTTGTCATCAGAATCCTCCATGACCCTTGGCATCACAATGCTCCATGCCATTTTTATTACAATGGGCCATTACATATGTCATCACAATGCTCCCTGACACCTGTGTTCACAATAATGCATGACCTGGTCATCACAATGCTCCATGACCCCGGGCATCACAATGTTCCACGGTCTTGTCATCACAAGACTCCTTGACAACTGTCATCACAATGCTCCAAGAACCCTGTTATCACAAAGCTGCATGCTCTTGTCATCACAAAGCTCCATGACACATGTCATCAGAATGTTCCATGGACTTCTCATCAAAATGCTCCATGCCCATGTCATCACCGTGCTCCAACACCCCTGTAATGACAATGCTCCATGCCCCTTTTCATCAGTATGCTCCATGAGACTTGTCATCACAAGGCTCCATGGTTTTCTCATCACAGTGCTCCAGGATATTGTCATCACAATGCTTCACGACCTTGTCATGAAAATTCTCAATGGCCCTTGTCATCATAATGCTCCAAGCCCTAGTCATCTAATGCTCCATTATATTTGTCATCACAATCCTCCATTACATTGGGATTACCCTGCTCGCTGCCATTGTCATCACAATGGACCATGACATATGTCATCACAATGCTCACTGACACCTGTCTTCACAATACTCCATGACCTTCTCATCACAATGATCCATTCCCTTGTCATCACAATGCATGATGTCCAGTGTCATCACAATAATCTATGAAACTTGTCAAACCAATGCTCCATGCCCCTGACCTCACAATGCTCCAAGCCATTGTGATCACAATGCTCCATGACCCCTGTCATCACAATGCTCCTTGACTCCAGGCATCACAGTGCTTCATAAATTTTGTCATCACAATGGTCCATGCCCGCGTCATCACAAGGCTCTGTGATCTTTGTAACCACAATGCACCATGAAATTTCCATCACAATGCTCCGTGACCCTTTTCATCACAATGCTCCATGCCTTTGTCAGAAGAATGCTCCATGACACTTGTCATCACTATGTGCCACGCGTTTTCATCACAACGGTCCACAAATTTGTCATGGCAATGTTCCATAAACCTTGTAATCACAATGCTCCATGCCCTTCTCATCACAATGCTCCATTACACCTGTCATAACAATGCTCCATGAAACCTGCCATCACATGGTTACACTGTCTTGTCAGCACAAGGCTCCATGACACTTGTCATCACTATGCTCCAAGACCACTGTAATCACATTGCTCGCTGCACTTGTCATCACAAAGCTTCATGACACATGTCATCAGATGTTCCATGGCTTTCTCATCAAAATGTTCCATGCCCTTGTCCTCACAGTGCTCCAAGACCCCTGTATTCACAATGCTCCATTCCCCTTTTCATCTCAAGGCTCCATGAACCCTGTGTTCTCAATGCATCATACCCATCATCACAATGCTGCAGGCTATTGTGAGCACAATGAAATCAAAATTCTCCATGACCTCTCTCATTACAATGCTCCATGACCCCTATCATCACAATATTCCATGAACATATTCAGCCCAATGCTCCATAACCCTTGTCATCACAATGATCCATGACCTTGTCATCCCAGTGCTCCATGAACCCTGTATTCACAATGCTCCGTGACGATTGTCATTACAGTGCTCAATGACACCTGTCATCACAATGCTCCATGGCTTTGTCAGCAAAATGCTACATGACCTTGTCATTACAATGCTCTATGCGCTTGTCATCACAATACTCCATTAACATTGTCATCACAATACTCCATGAACCGTGGGATCACATTGCTTCATGCCCTTGTCATCACAATGCTCCATGCTCCTTGAAATCAAAATGATCCATGACCTCTGTCATCACATGCTCCAAATCCTTGTGATCACAATGTTCCATAACACATGTCATCACAAAGTTCCATGCCCTTTTCATCACAATTCTCCATGACCTTTGTCATCACAATTCTCAATACACTTGTCATCACAGTGCTCCCTGACACTTGTCGTCAGAATGTTCCTAGAACCCTGTCACGAAAAGGCTCCATGCCTTTTTCATCACAATGCCCCATGCCATTTCCATCACAATGTGCCATGCCATTGTCATGAAAATACACCACAAGCTTGTCATCAGAATGCTCCATGACTCTCATCATCACAGTTCTCCATGCATTTTCAGCACAATGCTCCCTGACCCTTGTCATCACAATGCCCAAATCCATTGTCATCAAAATGCTCCATTACCTTTGTCATCAGAATCCTCCATGACACTTGGCATCACAATGCTCCATGCCATTCTTATCACAATGGGCCATTACATATGTCATCACAATGCTTCCTGACACCTGTCTTCACAATAATGCATGACCTGGTCATCACAATGCTCCATGACCCCATGCATCACAATGTTCCACGGTCTTGTCATCACAAGACTCCTTGACAACTGTCATCAGAATGCTCCTAGAACCCTGTTATCACAAAGCTGCATGCTCTTGTCATCACGAAGCTCCATGACACATGTCATCAGAATGTTCCATTGACTTCTCATCAAAATGCTCCATACCCTTGTCATCACGGTGGTCCAACACCCCTGTAATGACATTGCTCCATGCCCCTTTTCATCAGTATGCTCCATGAGAATTATCATCACAAGGCTCCATGGTTTTATCATCACAGTGCTCCAGGATATTGTCATCACAATGCTTCATGACCTTGTCATGAAAATTCTCAATGGCCCTTGTCATCATAATGATCGAAGCCCAAGTCATCACAATGCTCCATTATATTTGTCATCACAATCCTCCATTACATTTGGCATTACCCTGCTCCCTGCCATTGTCTTCGCAATGGACCATGACATATGTCATCACAATGCTCACTGACACCTGTCTTCACAATACTCCATGACCTTCTCATCACAATGATCCATGCCCTTGTCATCACAATGTACGATGTCCAATGTCATCACAATAATCTATGAAACTTGTCAAACCAATGCTCCATGCCCCTGACATCACAATGCTACAAGCCCTTGTCATCAGAATGCTCCATGACCCTTGTCATCACAATTCTCCATGCACTTGTCAGCACAATGATCCATGACCCTTGTCATCACAAAGCCCCAAGCCATTGTCATCACAATGCTCCATTACATTTGTCATCAGAATCCTCCATGACACTTGGCATCACAATGTTCCATGCCATTGTCATCACAATGGGCCATTACATATGTCATCACAATGCTCCATGACAGCTGTCTTCACAATACTGCATGACCTGCTCATCACAATGCTCCATGCCCTTGTCATCACAATGCGCCGTTCCAACTGTCATCGCAATAATCCATGAAACTTATTAGACCAATGCTCCATGCCCTTGTCATCACAATGCTCCATGACCCCTGTCATCACAATGCTCTGTGACTCCAGTCATCACAATGCTTCATGACCTTTGTCTTCACCATCTTCCATGCCCTCATCATAAACAGTCTCTGTGACGTTTTTAACCACAATGCTCCATGAAGTTTTCATCACAATGCTCTTTGACCCTTGTCATCACAATGCTCTATGCCTTTCTCAGCACAATGCTCCAGGACCCTTGTCATAACAATGCTCCATGGGCTTGTCAGCACAATGCTCCACGACACATGTCATCACAATGCACCATTCGCTTGTCATCAGAGTGCTCCACAATCTTGTCATCACAATGCTCCATAAACCTTGTCATCACAATGCTCCATGCACTTCATATCAAAATGCTCTCTCACCAATGATATCACAATGTTACATCACTATTCATCACAATACTCCCTCATCCCTGTCATCAAAATGTTCCATGACTCCTGTCATCACAATGGTACATGCATATCGTCACAATGTTCGATGACCCGTGACATCACAATGTTCCATAACCCCTGTCATCAAAATATTCCATGACCATTTTCATCAAAAAATGCTCAATGACCCCTGACATCACAATGTTCCACAAACCCAGTCATCAAAATGTTCCATGACCCTTTTCATCAAATTGCTCCATGACCCTGTCATCACAATGCTCCCGGCCCTGCTCATCACAATGCACAACGAGCTTGTCATCAAAATGCTCCATGACCTTTCTCATCACAAAGGTCCATGATGCTTGGCATCACAAAGCTCCATGTCATTGTCATCATGATGCTCCATGAACGCTCTCATCACATTGCTCCATGCCCTTTTCATCACAAATCTCCATGACACATGTCATCAGAATGCTCCATGGCCTTCTCATCACAATGCTTCATTCCCTTGCCATCACAATGCTCCATTACTCAGTCATAACAATGCTCCATGACCCCTGCCATCAAGATGTTCCATGGCCTTGTCATCACAAGGCTCCATGACCCTTCTCATCACAATGCTCCAAGACCCCTGTAATTACAATGCACCATGCCCATCATCATAATGCTTCATGCTATTGTCATCACAATGAAATCAAAATGCTCCATGACCTCTGTAATAACAATGCTCCAAATCGTTGTGATCACAATATTCCATAACACTTGTCATCACAGTGCCCCATTACCATCGTCATCAAAATTATCCATGCCCTCTTCATCGAAATGCTCCATTACGCCTCTCATAACAATGCTCCATCACCCCTGCCATCACAATGTTCCACGGCCTGGTCATCACAAGGCTCCATGACACTTGTCATCACAATGCTCAAAGACACCTGTCATCACAATGCTCCATGCCTTTGTCAGCAAAATGCTACAAGACCTTGTCATTACCATGCTCTTTGCGCTTGTCATCACAATGCTCCATTACCATTGTCATCACAATCCTCCATGAACATTGGGATCACATTGCTTCATGCCCTTTTCATCACAATGCTCCTTGCTCCTTGAAATCAAAATGATCCATGACTTCTGTCATCACAGTGCTCCAAACCCTTGTGATTACAATGTTCCACAACACTTGTCATCACAACGCTCCATGATGCCTGTCATCACAATACTCCATGCCCTTGTCATAACAATGCTCCATGATGCTTGTCATCACAATTCTCAATACACTTGTCATCACAATGCTCCCTGACACTTGTCGTCAGAATGCTCCTTGAACACTGTCACGAAAAGGCTCCATGCCTTTTTCATCACAATGTCCCATGCCGTTTTCATCACAATGCTCCATGCCGTTGTCATCACTATAATTCACAAGCTTGTCATCAGAATGCTCCATGATCCTTGTCATCACAATTCTCCATGCACTTGTCAGCACAATGCTCCCTGACCCTTGTAATCACAATGCCCAAAGCCATTGTCATCACAAAGCTCCATTACATTTGTCATCAGAATCCTCCATGACACTTGGCATCACAATGTTCCTTGCTATTGTCATCACAATGGGCCTTTACATATGTCATCACAATGCTCCCTGACACCTCTCTTCACAATACTGCATGACCTGGTCATCACAATGCTCCATGCCCTTATCATCACAATGCACCATTCCAACTGTAATCACAATAATCCATGAAACTTATTAGAAGAATGCTCCATGCCCCTGTAAGAGCAATGCTCCATGCCCTTGTCATCACAATGCTCCATGCCCTTGTCATCACAATGCTCCAGGAACACTGTCATCACAATGTTCCGTGACTCCAGTCATCACAATGCTTCATGACCTTTGTCATCACAGTGGTCCATGCCCTCGTCATCAACAGTCTCTGTGACCTTTTTAACCACAAGCTCCATGAACATTTCATCACAATGCTCTTTGACCCTTGTCATCACAATGCTCTATGCCTTTCTCAGCACAATGCTCCATGACCATTGTCATCGCTGTGCTCCATGCACTTGTCAGCACAATGCTCCAATACACATATCAACACAGTGCACCATGCGCTTGTCAACACAGTGCTCGACAATCTTGTCATCACAATGCTCCATAAACCCTGTCATCACAATGATCCAAGCACTTCTCATCAAAATACTCTCCCACCACTGATATCACAATGTTACATCACTATTCATCACAATACTCCCTCAACCCTGTCATCACAATGTTCCATGACACCTGTCATCACAATGCTACATGCATTATCATCACAATGTTCGATGACCACTGACATCACAATGTTCCATAACCACTGTCATCAAAATACTCCATGACCCGTTTCATCAAAATGCTCCATGACCCCTGACATCACAGTGTTCTATAACAACTGTCATCAAAATGTTCCATGACACTTTTCATCAAATTGCTCCATGACCCTGTCATCAGAATGATCCCTGCCCTTCTCATCACAATGCACAATGCCCTTGTCATGAAAATGCTCCATTACCTCTGTCATCACAAATATCAATGACCCTTCGCATCACAATGCTCCATGTCATTGTCATCACGATGCTCCATGAACTCTCTCATCACATTGCTCCATGCCGTTTTCATCACACATCACACATGACACATGCCATCAGAATGCTCCATGGCCTTGTCATCACAAGGCTCCATGACCCATCTCATCACAATGCTCCAAGGCCCCTGTAAACACAGTGCTCCATGCCCCTTTTCATCTCAATGATCCATGACCCTGTCATCACAATGCACCATGCCCATCATCATAATGCTTCATGCTATTGTCATCACAATGAAATCAAAATGCTCCATGACCTCTGTCATAAACATGCTCCAAACCATTATGATCACAATATTCCATAACACTTGTCATCACAGTGCCCCATGACGCTCGTCTTCACAGTTATCCATGGTCATCTCTTCACAATGCTCCATGACCTTTGTCATCACAATGCTCAATACACTTGTCATCAAAATGCTCCATTACCCTTGTTGTCTGTATGCTCCTTGAGCCCTGTAATGACAAAGTTCCATGTCTTTTTCATCACAATGATACATACCCTTTTCATCACAATGCCCCAAGACCCCTGTAATCACAATGCTCCATGCCTTGTCATCACAAAGCTAAATGAACCAGGTCATTAGAATGCTCCATGGACTTCTCCTCACAATGCTCCATGCCCTTGTCATCACAATGTTACAAGACCCCAGTAATCACAATGGTCCATACCCCTTTTCTTCAGTATGCTCCATGAGATTTGTCATCACAAGGCTCCATGGTTTTCTTATCACGATGCTCCAGGAATTTGTCATCACTATGCTTCAAGACCTTGTCATGAAAATTCTCAATGACCCTTGTCATCATAATGATCCGAGCCATAGTCATCACAATGCTCGATTTCATTTGGCATAACAATACTCCCTGCCATTGTCATCGCAATGGAACATGACATATGTCATCACAATGCTCCCTGACACCTGTCTTCACAATACTCCATGACCATCTCTTCACAATGATCCATGCCCTTGTCATCACAATGCACCATGTCCACTGTCATCACAATAATCTTTGAAACTTGTCAGACCAATGCTCCATGCCTCTAACATCACAATGCTCCATGCCCTTGTCATCACAATGCTCCATGTACCCTGTCATCACAATGCTCCGTGACTCCAGGCATCACAATGCTTCATAACATTTGTCATCACAGTGGTCCATGCCCGCGTCATCACAAGGATCTGTGACCTTTGTAACCACAGTGCTCCATGAAATTTTCATCACAATGCACGGTAACCCTTGTCATCACAATGCTCCATGCCTTTTTCAGAAAAATGTTCCATGACCCTTGTCATCACAATGTGCCACGCGCTTTTCATCACAATGGTCCACAATTTTGTCATCGCAATGCTCCATAAATCTTGTAATCACAATGCTCCATCTCCTTCTCCTCACAATGCACAATGCGCTTGTCATCAAAATACTCCTTGACTTTTGTCATCACAAAGATCCATGACATTTGGCATCACAATGCTCCATGTCATTGTCATCACAATGCTCCATGAACGCTCTCATCACATTGCTCCATGCCCTTGTCATCACAAAGCTCCATGACACATGTCATCAGAATGCTCCATGGGCTTCTCATCACAATGCTCCATTTCCTTGTTGTCACAATGCACCATTACCCCTGTCATAACAATGCTCCATGTCCCCTGCCATAATGATGTTCCATGGCATTGTCTTCAAAAGGCTACATGACCCATCTAATCACAATGCACCAAAACCCCTGTAATCACAATGCCCCATGCCCATTTTCATCTCAATAACCCATGAACCCTGTCATCACAATACACTATGCCCACCAACATAATGCTTCATGCTATTTTCATCACAATTAAATCAAAATGCTCCATGACCTCTGTCATAACAATGCTCCAAACCGTCGTGATCACAATATTCCATAACACTTGTCATCACAGTGCCCCATGATGTTCGTCATCACAATTATCCATGCCCTTCTCATCACAATGCTCCATTACCCCTGTCATCACAATGCTCCATGACCCCTGCCATCAAAATGTTCCACGGCCTTGTCATCACAAGTCTCCCTGACACTTGTCATCACAATGTTCCAAGACACATGTCATCACAATATTCCATGAACACTTTCAGCCCAATGCTCCATGACATTTGTCATCACAGTGAGCCATGCCCTTGTCATCCCAATGTTCCATGACACCTGTATTCACAATGCTCCGTGACGCTTGTCATCACAGTGCTCCATGACACCTGTCATCACAATGCTCCATGCCTTTGTCAGCAAAATGCTACATGACGTTGTCATTATTGTGCTCTTTGCGCTTGTCATCACAATACTCCATTACCATTGTCATCACAATCCACCATGAATCTTGAGATCACATTGCGTCATGCCCTTGTCATCACAATGCTCCATGCTCCTGGAAATCAAAATGATCCATGACCTCTGTCATCACAATGCTCCAAACCCTGGTAATCACATTGTTCCATAACACTTGTCATCACAACGATCCATGATGCCTGTCATCACAATACTCCAAGCCCTTTTCATCACAATGCTCCATGACCTTTGTCATCACAATTCTCAATACACTTGTCATCACAATGCTCCCTGACACTTGTCGTCAGAATGCTCCTTGAATCCTGTCACGAAAAGGCTCCATGCCTTTTTCATCACAATGCCCCATGCCGTTTTCATCACAATGCTCCATGCCATTGTCATCAAAATACTCCACAAGCTTGTCATCAGAATGCTCCTTGTCCCTTGTCATCACAATTATCCATGCACTTGTCAGCAAAATGCTCCCTGACCATTTTCGTCACCATGCCCCAAGCCATTGTCATCACAATGCTCCATTAGCTTTGTCATCAGAATCCTCCATGACACTTGGCATCACAATGCTCCATGCCATTGTCATCACAATGGGCCATTAGAAATGTCATCACAATGCTCCCTGACACCTGTCTTCACAATACTGCATGACCTGGTCATCACAATGCTCCATGCTCTTGTGATCAGAATGCGCCATTTCAATTGTCATCACAATTATCCATGAAACTTATTAGAATGCTCCATGCCCTTGTCATCACAATGCTACATGCCAGTGTTATCACAATGCTCCATGACCCCTGTCATCACATTTCTCCGTGACTCCAGTCATCACAATGCTTCATAACATTTGTCATCACAATGGTCCATGCCCGCATCATCACAAGGCTCTGTGACCTTTGTAACCACAATGCTCCATGAACTTTTCATCACAATGCTCCGTGACCCTTGTCATCACAATGCTCCATGCCTTTGCCACAAAAATGCTCCATGACACTTGTCATCACAATGTGTCACGCACATTTCATCACAACGGTCCATAAATTTGTCATCGCAATGCTCCATAAAATTTGGAATCACAATGCTCCATACCCTTCACATCACAATGCTCCATTTTACCTGTCATAACAATGCTCCATGACCCCTGTCATCACAATGTTCCACGGCCTTTTCATCACAAGGCTCCATGACACTTGTCATCACAATGCTCCAAGACCCCTATAATCACAATGCTCCATGCCCTTGTCATCACAAAGCTCCATGACACATGTCACCAGAATGTTCCATGGCCTTCTACTCAAAAGGCTCCATGCCCTTGTCATCACAAAGCCCCAAGACACCTGTAATCACAATGTTCCATGCCCCTTTTCATCTCAATGCTCCATGAACCCTGTCATCACAGTGCACCATGCCCATCATCATAATGCTTCAGGCTATTGTCATCACAATGACATCAAAATTCTCCATGACCTCTGTCATCACAGTGCTCCAAAACCTTGTGATCACAATGTTCCATAACACTTATCATCACAACACCCCATGAAGCTCATCATCACAATTATCCATCGTCTTCTCATCACAATGCTCCATGACTTTTGTCACCACAATGCTCAATACACTCGTCATCACAATGCTCCCTGACACTTGTCGTCAGTATGCTCCTTGAACCCTGTCATGACAAGGCTCCATGCCTTTTTCATCAAAATGATCCATGCCGTTTGCATGATAATGCTCCAAGAACCCTTTAATCACAATGCTCCATGCCCTTGTCATCACAATGCTCCATGACGCATGTCATCAGAATGCTCCATGGCCTTCTCATCACAATGCTCCATGCCGTTATCACCACAATGCTCCAAGACCCCTGTAATCACAATGCTCCATGCACCTTTTCATCAGAATTCTCCATGAGACTGGTCATCACAAGTCTCCATGGTATTCTCATCACAGTGCTCCAGGACATTGTCATAAAAATGCTCCATTTCCTTCTCATCACAATGCTCCATGATCCCTGTCATCACAATACTCCGTGAACATTTTCAGCCCAGTCTTCCATGACCTTCTCATCAAAATGCTCCATGACCAATATCATCACAATGCTCCATGACCACTGTCATCAAAACACTCCATGACACCTGACAACATAATGATCCAGGACACTTGTCATCACAATGCTCCATTCCCTAGTCATCACAATGCTCCATGACACCTGTCATCACAATGCTCCATGCCTTTTTCAGCAAAATGCTAAATGACATTGTCATTACAATGCTCTATGTGCTTGTCATCACAACACTGCATTTCCATTGTCATCACAATCCTCCATGAATCTTGGGATCACATTGCATCATGCACTTGTCATCAAAATGTTCCCTGCCCTTCTCATCACAATGCACAACGCCCTTGTCATCAAAATGCTCCATGACTTTTTCATCACAAAGATCCATGACCCTTGACATCACAATGCTCCATGTCATTGTCATCACAATGCTCCATAAACGCTCTCATCACATTGCTCCATGCCCTTGTCATCAAAAAGCTCCATGACGCATATCATCAGAAAGTTCCATGGCCTTCTCATCACAATGCTCCTTGCCCTTGCCATAACAATGTTCCATTACCCCTGTCATCACAATGCTCCCTGACCCCTGACATCACGATATTCCATGGACTTTTCATCACAAGGCTCCATGACCCTTCTCATCACAATGCTCCAAGACCTCTAAAATCACAATAGTCCATGCCCCTTTTCATCTCAATGATCCATGATCCCTCTCATCACAATGCACCATACCCATCATCATAATGCTTCAGGCTATTGTCATCACAATGACATCAAAATGCGCCATGACCTCTGTCATAACCATGTTCCAAACCCTTGTGATCACAATATTCCATAACACTTGTCATCACAATGCCACATGACGCCCGTCATCACAATTATCCATGGTCTTCTCATAACAATGCTCCATGACACATGTCATCTCAAGGCGCCATGCGCTTGTCTTCACAGCGCTCCACAAACTTGACATCATAATGCTCCATAAACCTTGTCATTACAAAGCTCCATGCACTTCTCATCAAAATGCTCTCTCACCACTGATATCACAATGTTACATCACTATTCATCACAATACTCCCTCACCTCTGTCATCACACTGTTGCATGACTTCTGTCATCACAATGTTACATGCAATTGTTATCAAAATGTTCGATGACCACTGACATCACAATGTTCCATAACCCCTGTCATCAAAATGCTCCATGACCATTTTCATCAAATTGATCCATGACCCCTGACATCACAATGTTCCATAACCCCTGTCATCAAAATGTTCCATGACCCTTTGCATCAAATTGCTCCATGACCCTGTCATCACAATGCTCCCTGCCCTTCTCATCAGAATGCACAACGCCCTTGTCATCAAAATGCTCCATGACATTTGTCAACACAAAGATCCATGAACCTTGGCATCACAATTCTCCATGTTTTGTCATCAAAATGCTCCATGAAAGCTCTCATCACATTGCTCCATTCCCGTGTCATCACAAAGCTCCATGACGCATGTCATCAGAATGCTCCATCCCTTCTCCTCACAATGCTCCATGACCCCTGCCATCACGATGTTCCATGGACTTGTCATCACAAGGCTCCATGACCCTTCTCATCACAATGCTCCATGACATTTGTCATCACAATGCTCAATACTCTTGTCATCACAATGCTCCCTGACACTTGTCATCAGTATGCTCTTTGAACCCTGTCATGACAAGGTTCAATGCCTTTTTCATCACAAAGATCCATGCGGTTTGCATGATAGTGCTCCAAGACCCCTGTAATCAAAATGCTCCATGACCTTGTCATCACAATGCTCCACGACTCATGTCATCAGAATGCTCCATGGCCTTCTCATCACAATGCTCCATGACCTTGTCATCACAATGCTCCAAGACCCCTGTAATCACAGTGCTCCATGTCCCATTTCATCCCAAGGATCCATGAACCCTCTCATCAAATTGCACCATGCCCATCATCATAATGCTTCATGCTATTGTCATCACAATGAAATCAAAATGCTCCATGACCTCTGTCATAACAATGCTCCAAACCCATGTGATCCCAATATTCCATAAAACGTGTCCTCACTATGCCCATGACGCTCGTCATCACAATTATCCATGGTCTTCTCATCACAATGTTCCATGACCTTCGTCATCACAATGCTCAATACACTTGTCATCAAAATGCTCCCTGACACTTGTTGTCTGTATGCTCCTTGAACCCTGTCATGACAAGGCTCCATACCGTTTTCATCACAATGATCCATTCACTTTTCATCACAATGCTCCAAGACCCCTGTAATCACACTGCTCCATGCCCTTGTCATCACAAAGCTCCATGACGCATGTCATCAGAATGCTCCATGGACTTCTCATCACAATGATCCATGCCCTTGCCATCACAATGCTCCATTACCCCTGTCATTACAATGCTACTTGAATCCTGCCATCACGATGTTCCATGGCCTTGTCATAACAAGGCTCCATTACCCTTCTCATCACAATGCTCCAAGACCCCTGTAATCACAATGCTCCATGCCCCTTTTCTTCAGTATGCTCCGTGAGACTTGTCATCACAAGGCTCCATGAATTTCTCATCACAATGCTCCAGGACCTTGTCATCACAATGCTTCATGCCCTTGTCATGAAAATTCTCAATGGCCATTTGCATCATAATGCTGCAAGCCGTAGTCATCACAGTGCTCCATTATATTTGTAATCACAATCCTCTATTACATTTGGCTTCACAATGCTCCCTGCCATTGTCATCGCAATGGACCATGACATATGTCATCACAGTGCTCCCTGACAGCTGTCTTCACAATACTCCATGACCTTCTCATCATAATGCTCCATGCCCTTGTCATTACAATGCACCATGCCCACTGTCATCACAAAAATCTATGAAACATGTCAGACCAATGTTTCATGCCCCTATCATCACAATGCTCCATGCCCTAGTCATCACAATGCTCCATGACCCCTGTCATCACAATGCTCCGTGACTCCAGTCATCACAATGCTACATAACGTTTGCCATCACAATGGGCCATGCCCGCGTCATCACAAGGCTCTGTGACATTTGTAACCACAATGCTCCATGAACTTTTCTTCACAATGCTCCATGACCATTGTCATCACTGTGCTCTATGCCTTTGGCAGAAAAATATTCCATGTCCCTTGTCATCACAATGTGCCACACGCTTTTCCTCACAACGGTCCACAAATTTTCATTCCAATGCTCCATAAATCTTGTAATCACAATGCTCCATGCATTTCTCATCAAAATGCTCTCTCACAAGAGATATCACATTGTTACATCACTAGTCGTCACAATACTCCCTCACACCTGTAATCACAATATTCCATGACCCCTGTCATCAGAATGCTACATCCCCTTATAATCACAATGTTCCATGACCCCTGACATCACAATGTTCCATAACCCCTGTCATCAAAATGCTCCATGATCTTTTTCATCCCAAAGCTCCATGACCCGTGACATCACAATGTTTTATAACCCCTGTCTTCAAAATATTCCATTACACTTTTCATCAAATTCCTGCATAACCTTGTCACCAAAATTCTCCCTGCCCTTCTCATGACAATGCATCACACCCTTGTCATCAAAATGCTCCATGACCTTTGTCATCACAAAGCTCCATGACCCTTGGCATCACAGTGCTGCATGTCATTTTCACCACAAAGCTCCATGACACTTGTCATCACAATGTTCGATGCCCTTCTCATCACAATGCTCCATGTCCTTGTCATTACAAACTTCATTGACACATGTATCACAGCATTCCGTGCCCTTGTCATCACAATGTTCCATGCCCACTCTCATCACAATAATCCATGAAACATTTCAGACCAATGTTCCATGTCCTTCTCATCACAATGCTCCATTACACCTCTCATAACAATGCTCCATAACTACTGCCATCACAATGTTCCACGGCCTTGTCATTCACAAATGTCCATGACACTTGTCATCTCAATGCTCCAAGACCCCTGAAATCAAAATTCTCCATGCCCTTGTCATCACAAATATCCATGACGCATATCATCAGAATGTTCCATGCCCTTGTCATCACAACGCTCCTTGCCCTTCTCATCACAATGCTCCAAGACCCTTGTAATCACAATGTTCCATGCCCGTTTTCGTCTCAATGCTCCATGACACCTGTCAACACAATGCACCATGCCCATCATCATAATGCTTCAGGCTATTGTCATCACAATGGAATCAAAATGCTCGATGACCTCTGTCATCACAATGCTCCAAACTCTTTTGATCACAATGTTCCATAACACTTATCGTCACAACACCCCATGCCGCTCATCATCACAATTATCCATGGTCTTCTCATCACTATGCTCCATAACCCTTGTCATCACAATGCTCTATACACTTGTCATCACAATGCTCCCTGACACTTGTCGTCAGTATGCTCATTGAACCCTATCATGACAAGGCTCCATGCCCTTTTCATCACAATTCTCCAAGACCCCTGTAATCGCAGTGCTCCATGCACTTCTCATCACAAAGCTCCATGACGCATGCCATCAGAATACTCCATGGCCTCCTCACAGTGATCCATGCCCTTGTCATAACAATGTTCCAAGTCTCCTGTAATCACAATGCTCCATGCCCCTTTTCATCAGAATGCTCCATGAGACTTGTCATCACAAGTCTCCTTGGTCTTCTATTCACAATGCTACATTTCCTTGTCATCACAATGTTCCATGACCCCTGTAATCACAATACTCCATGAATATTTTCAGCCCAATGCTCCATGACCTTCTCGTCACAATGCTCCATGACCAATATCATCACAATTCTCCATGACCACTGTCATCACAACACTCCATGACCGCTGACAACACAGTGAAACGGGACTCTTGTCATCACAATGCTCAATTCCCTACTCATCACAATGCTCCTTGATCCCTGTCATCACTATACTCCATGAATATTTTAAGCCCAATGCTCCATGACGCTTGTCATCACAATTATCCATGACCCCTGTATTCACAATGCTCAGTGACGCATGTCACCAAAGTGCTCCATGATACCTGTCATCACAATGCTCCATGCCTTTGTCAGCAAATTGCTACATGACTTTGTCATTAAAATGCTCTATGCGCTAGTCATCACAAAACTGTATTACCATTGTCATCACAATCCTCCATGAACCTTGGGATCACATTGCTTCATACCCTTGTCATCAAAATGCTCTATGCTCCTTGAAATCAAAATGATCCATGACCACTGTCATCACAATGCTCCAAACCCGTGTGATCACAATGTTCCATAACACTTGTCATCACAAAGCTCCATGATGCCTGTCATCACAATATTCCATGTCATTTTCATCACAATGCTCCTTGATCTTTGTTATCACAATTCTCAATACACTTGTCATCACAATGCTCCCTGACTCTTGTCGTCAGAATGCTCCTTGAAACCTCTCACTAAAAGGCTCCATGCCTTTTTCATCACAATGTCCCATGTCATTTTCATCACAATGCTCCACGCCATTGTCATCAAAATACTCCACAATTTTGTCATCAAAATGCTCCATGACCCGTGTCATCACAATTCTCCTTGCACTTGCCAGCAAAATGCTCCCTGACACTTGTCATCAAAAGCTCCATGCCATTGTCATAAAAATACTACACAATTTTGTCATCAAAATGCTCCATGACCCGTGTCATCACAATTCTCCATGCACTTGCCAGCACAATGCTCCCTGAAACTTGGCATCACAATGCTCCATGCCATTGTCATCAAAATGGGACATTACATATGTCATCACAATGCTCCCTGACACCTGTCTTCGCAATACAGCATGACATGGTCTTCACAATGCTCCATGCCCTTGTCATCACAATGTGCCATTCCAACTCTCATTGCAATAATCCATGAAACTTATTATACCAAGGTTCCATTCCCTTGTCATCACAATGCTCCATGGCCTTGTTATCAAAATGCTCCGTGACTCCAGTCATCACAATGCTTCATGAACTTTGTCATCAAAATGGTCCATGCCCTAGTCATCAATAGTCTCTGTGACCATTTTAACCTCAATCCTCCATGAAATTTTCATCACAATTCTCTTTAACCCTTGTCATCAAAATACTCTATGCCTTTCTCAGCTCAATGCTCCATGACATTTGTCATCACAATGCTCCATGCACTTGTCAGCACAATGCTTCAGGACACGTCATCACAATGCACCATGCGCTTCTCATCACAGTGCTGCACAATCATGTCATCACAATGCTCCATGCACTTCTCATCAATATGCTCTCTCACCACTGATATCCAATGTTACATCACTATTTATCACAATACTCCCTCACCCCTGTCAGCACAATGTTCCATGACTCCTGTCATCACAGTGTTACATGCACTTATCATCACAATATTCGATGACCTATGACATCACAATGTCCCATAACCCCTGTCATCAAAATGCTCCATGACCCTTTTCATCAAAATGCTCCATGTCCCCTGACATAACAATGCTCCATAGCCCTTTTCATTACAGTGCTCCATGACGCTCGTCATCTCAATTATCCATGGTCTTCTTATCACAATGCTCCACGGTCTTGCCATCACAATGTTCCATGCCCTGGTCATCACAATGCTCCATGTCCCTTGTCATCACAATTCTCCACGTCCTTGTCATCACAATGCTCCATGACAGTTCTCATCACAATGTTACATGTTTTTGTCATCACAATTCTCCATGCACATGTCATCGCAATGCCCCATGACCTTGTCATAGCAAGCTCCATGCCTCCGGCATCACAATGCTTCACGACATTTTCATCAAAATTCTCAATGGTTGTTGTCATCAAAATGCTCCATGACCCTTGTCATCACAATTCCCCAAGCCCTTGTCATCACAATGCTCCATTACCTTTGTCATCACAATCCTCCAAAACACTTGGCATCACAATGCTCCATGCCATTGTCATCACAATGGAACATGAAATATGTGATCACAATGCTCCCTGACACCTGTCTTCACAATACTCCATGACCTTGTCATCACAATGTGCCATGCCCAATGTCAACATAATTATCCATGAATCTTGTTAAACCAATGCTCCATGCCCCTGTCATCACTATGCTCCATGCACTTGTCATCACAATGCTCCATGACTCCAGTTCTCACAATGTTCCATGACTCCAGTCATCACAAGGCTTCATGACCTTTGTCATCACAATGATCCATGCCCTCATCATCACAGGGCTCTGTGAACTTCGTCACCACAATGCTCCATGAACTTTTCATCACAATGCTCTGTGACCCTTGTTATCACAAGGTTCTGTCCCTTTTTCTACTCAATGCTCCATGAACCTTGTCATCACAATGTTCCATATGCTTGTCAGCGCAGTGCTCCATGACCCATGTCATCACAACACTCCATGACACCTGACATTACAATGATCCGGGACTCTTGTCATCACAATGCCCCATTACATAGTCATCACAATGCTCCATGACCCATGTCATCACAATAATACTTGAATATATTCAGCCCAAACTCCATGACCCCTGTCATCAAAATGATCCATGCCCTAGTCATCCCAATGCTCCATGCTGTCTGTATTCACAATGCTCTGTGACACTTGTCATCACAGTGCTCCATGACACCTGTCATCACAATGCTCCATGCCTTTGGCAGCAAAATGCTACATGACCTTTTCATTACAATGCTCTATGCGCTTGTCATCAAAATACTCCATTACCATTTTCATCACAATCCCTGATGAAACTTGGGTTCACATTGCTTCATGCCCTTGTCATCACAATGCTCCATGCTCCTTGAAATCAAAATGATCCATGACCTCTGTCATCGCAATGCTCCAAAACCTTGTGATCACAAACTACCATAACACTTGTCATCACAACGCTCCATGATGCCTGTCATCACAATACTCCATGCCCTTTTCATCACAATGTTCCATGACCTTTGTCATCACAATTCTCAATACACTTGTCATCACAATGCTCCCTGACTCTTGTCGTCAGAATGATCCTTGAAACCTGTCAAGAAAAGGCTCCATGCTGTTTGAATCACAATGCCCCATGCCATTTTCCTCACAATAATCCATGCCATTGTCATCAAAATACTCCACAAGCTTGTCATCCAAATGCTCCATGACCCGTGTCATCACAATTCTCCATGCACTTGCCTTCACAATGCTCCCTGACCCTTGTCATCACAATGCTCCAAGCCATTGTCATCACAGTGCTCCATTACCTTTTTCATCAGAATCCTCCATGACACTTGGCCTCACAATGCTCCATGCCATTGTCATCACAATGGGACATTACATATGTCATCACAATGCTCCCTGACACCAGTCTTCACAATACTGCATGACCTAGTCTTCACAATGCTCCATGCCCTTTTCATCACAATGTGCCATTCCAACTGTCATTGCAATAATCCATGAAACTTATTAGACCAATGTACCATGCCCTTGTCATCACAATACCCCATGCCCTTGTTATCACAATGCTCCGTGACTCCAGTCATCACAATGCTTCATGACCTTAGTCATCACAATGGTCCATGACCTCGTCTTCAACAGTCTCTGTGATCTTTTTAACCTCAATGCTCCATGAAATTTTCATCACAATGCTCTTTGACCATTGTCATCACAATATTCTATGCCTTTCTCAGCACAATGCTCCATGACCGTTGTCATCACAATGCTCCATGCGCTTGTCATCACAGTGCTCCACAATCTTGTCATCACAATGCTCCAATAACATTGTCATCACAATTCTCCATGCACTTCTCATCAATATGCTCTCTCTCCACTGATATCACAATGTTACATCACTATTCATTACAATACTCCCTCACCCTTGTCATCACAGTTTTCCATGACTCCTGTCATCACAATGCTACATGCACTTATCATCACAATGTTCGATGACCTATGACATCACCATGTTCCATAACCCGTGTCATCAAAATGCTCCATGACCCTTTTCATGAAAATGCTCCATGTCCCCTGACATCACAATCCTCCATAGCCCTTGTCATTACAGTGCTCCATGACGCTCGTCATCACAATTATCCATGGTCTTCTCATCACAATGCTCCACGGTCTTGCCATCACAATGCTCCATGCCCTGTTCATCACAATGCTCCATGTCCCTTGTCATCAAAATTCTCCACGTACTTGTCATCACAATGCTCCATGACAGTTCTCATCACAATGTTACATGCTTTTGTCATCACAATTCTCCATGCACATGTCAGCGCAATGCCCCATGACCCCTGTCATAGCAAGCTCCATGCCTCCATCATCACAATGCTTCACGAAATTTTCATCAAAATTCTCAATGCCCATTGTCATCAAAATGATCCATGTCCCTTGTCATCACAATGCTCCATTCCGTTTGTCATCACAATCCTCTAAAACACTTGGCATCACAATGCTCCATGCCATTGTCATCACAATGGAATATGAAATATGTCATCACAATGCTCCCTGACACCTGTCTTCACAATACCCCATGACCTTTTCATCACCATGTGCATTGCACACTGTCAACACTATTATCCATGAAACTTGTCAGACCAATGCTCCATGACGCTGTCATCACAATGCTCCATGCCCGAGTCTTCACAATGCTCCATGACCCCAGTTCTCAAAATGCTCCATGACTCCAGTCATCACAAGGCTTCATGACCTGTGTCATCACAATGATCCATGCCCTCATCATCACAAGGCTCTGCGAAAATTGTCACCACAATGCTCCATGAACTTTTCATCACAATGCTCCGTGACACTTGTTATCACAATGCTCCGTCCCTTTGTCAACTCAATGCTCCATGACCCTTGTCATCACAATGTTCCATGCGCTTCTCAGCGCAGTGCTCCATGACCCATGTCATCACAATGCTCCATAAACATTGTCATCACAATGCTCCTTGCATGTCTTATCAAAATGCTCTCTCACCAGTGATATCAAAATGTTCCCTCACTAGTCATTACAATACACCCACTCCCCTGTCATCACAATGGTCCATAACCCCTGTCATGAAAATGTTCCATGACCCTTGACGTCACAATGTTCCATAACCCCTGTCATCAAAATGTTCCATGACCCTTTTCATCAAATTGCTCCATGACCCTGTCATCACAGTGCTCCCTGCGCTTCTCATCACAATGTACAGCACCCTTGTCATCAAAATGCTCCATGACTTTGTCATCACAAAGATCCATGACCCTTGGCATCACAATGCTCCATGTCATTGTCATCACAATGCTCCATGATCGCTCTCATCACTATGCTCCATGTCATTGTCATCACAATGCTCCTGACACCTGTCTTCTCAATAATCCATGACCTTCTCATCACAATGATCCATGCCATTGTTATCACAATGAACCATGTCCACTGGCCTCACAATAATCTATGAAACTTGTCAGACAAATGCTCCATGCCCCTGACATCACAATGCTCCATGCCCTTGTCATCACAATGCTCCATGAGCCCTGTCATCACAATGCATCATTCCCATCATCATAATGCTTCAGGCTATTCTCAGCACAATGAAATCAAATTTCTATATGACCTCTTTCATCACAATGCTCCATGACACCAGTCATCACAATACTCCATGAACATTTTCAGCCCAATTCTCTATGACCCTTGTCATTACAATTATCCAAGCCTTCTCATCCCAGTTCTCCATGACCCCTGTATTCCCAATGCTCCGTGACGCTTTTCATCACAGTGCTCCATGACACCTGTCATCACAAAGCTCCATTCTTTTGTCAGCAAAATGCTACATGACTTTGTCATTACAATGCTCTATGCGCTTGTCATCACAATACTCCATTACCATTGTCATCACAATCCTCCATGAACCATGGGTTCACATTGCTTCATGATCTTGTCATCACAATGCTCCATGCTCCTTGAAATCAAAATGATCCATGACCTCTGTCATCCCAATGCTCCAAAACCTTGTGATCACAAAGTTCCATAACACTTCTCATCACGCTCCATGATGCCTGTCATCACAATACTCCATGCCCTTTTCATCACAATTCTCTATGACCTTTGTCATCACAATTCTCAATACACTTGTCATCACAATGCTCCCTGACAATTGTCGTCAGAATTCTCCTTGAACCCTGTCACGAAAAGGCTCCATGCCTTTTTCATCACAATGCCCCATGCCGCTTTCATCAAAATGTTCCATGCCATTGTCATCAAAATACTCCACAGGCTTGTTATCAGAATGTTCCATGACCCTTGTCATCAGATTTCTCCATGGACTTGTCAGCACAATGCTCCCTGACCCTTGTCATCACAATGCTCCAAGCCATTGTCATCACAAGGCTCCATTACCTTTGTCATCAGAATAATCCATGACACTTGGCATCACAATGCTCCATGCCATTGTCAACACAATGGGCCATTATATATGTCATCACAATGCTCCCTGACAACTGTCTTCACAATAATGCATTACCTGGTCATAAATATGCTCCATGCCCTTGTCATCACATTGCGCCATTCCAACAGTTATCACAATAATCCATGAAACTTATTAGACCAATGCTCCATGCCCTTGTCATTACAATGCTCCATGCCCTTGTTATCACAATGCTCCACAACCTTGTCATCACAATCCTCCATAAACCTTGTCATCATAATGCTCCATGCACTTCTTATCAAAATGCTCTCTCTCCACTGTTATCAAAATGTTCCGTCACTAGTCATCACAATACACCCACTCCCCTGACATCACAATGTTCCATAACACCTGTCATCAAAATGTTCCATGACACTTTTCATCAAATTGCTCCATGAAACTTTCATCACAATGTTCCCTGCACTTCACAGCAGAATGCACCACACACTTGTCATCAAAATTCTCCATGACCCCTGACATCACAGTGCTCCATGACCCCTATCATAAAAATACTCCATGACCCATGCCATCACAATGATCCACAGCCTTGTCATCCCAAGGCTCCATGACCCTTGTCATCACAATGTTCCAATACCCCTGTAATCACAATGCTCCATGCCCTTGTCATCACAAAGCTCCATGACATATGTCATCAGAATGCTCCTTGGCCTTCTCATTCACGATGCTCCATGCCCTTGTCATCACAATGCTCGAAGACTCCTGTAATCACAATGCTCCATGCCCCTTTTCATTACAATGCTCCATGAACCCTGTCATCACAATGCACCATGCCCATCCTCAAAATGCTTCATGCTATTTTCATCACAGTGAAATCAAAATGCTCCATGACCTCTGTCATCACAATGCTCCTAATCCTTGTGATCAAAATGTTCCATAACACTTATTATCACAACGCCTCATGACACTCATCATCACAATTATCCATGGTCTTCTCATCACAATGTTCCATGACATTTTTCATCACAATGCTCAATACCCTTGTCATCACAATTCTCCCTGACACTTGTCATTTGTATGCTCATTGAACCCTGTCATGAAAAGGCTCCATGCCTTTTTCATCACAATGTTCCATGCCCTTTTCATCACAATGCTCTAAGACCCCTGTAATCACAATGCTCCATGCCCCTTTTCATCAGACTGCTCCATGAGACTTGTCATCACAAGGCTCCATGGTCTTCTCATCACAATGTTCCATGACATTCTCATCACAATGGTCCATGAACCCTGTCATCACAATATTCCATGAGCACTATCATCACAACGCTCCATGAACCCTGACAACACAATGATCCGGGAACTTTGTCATCAAAATGTTCCATGCCCTTGTCATCCCAATTCTCTATGACCCCTGTAATCACAATGCTCCGTGACGCTTGTCATCACAGTGCTCCATGAAACTTGTCATCACAAATCTCCATGCCTTTGTCAGCAATATGCTACATAAACTTGTCATCACAATGCTCCATTTGCTTTTCATCACAATCCTCCATGACCCTTGGGATAACATTGCTTCATTCCCTTGTCATCTTTCTTCTGCCTTCCTGGTTTTTAGACATTTTCAGATGTCCCAATTGACCGTTGGGAAGTGACAATTCTTTGTAGTGTGGATTTGCATTGTGCGGTTGCTTGATTGGCCAAAAAGTTCATATGTGTTTTCTCCTGAATACATTCAGGAGAAAAGGCATACGCCGTTTTTGGCCAAGTGCATCATTGTCGAAGTTGTGATTCTTTTCCTGTGCTTTAAAGGCGATTACAATTTACCTCTTGAAATATGTTTTGTGCAATTCTGCCTCATTTTCATGTCCACTTCGTTGCCTTCCCTCAACAGATTTTTGGAAGAGAGTAGTCCTTTATAACTCTGCAGCTTTGTGAATTGCTGTGCCCCTGAGCTCCAATTTTCAAATCCCATTTTTGTGAGTTGACCGCAAATCCACAATTTTGCTTCAGGACCTATACTGGTTCCAGGGGTGGCTATACTGTTCCCTGCGGGTGGCTGAGGCTTTGGTTAATTCTTCTTCCTGACGGGAATTTAGAGTGACATGTGCCCGTCCAAATGCCTACATCTACTGTCTGATTGGTTCTCCCTCTTCCCTTTCATCCTCTGCACAATTAGCAAACTGTGCGAACCAGGAGGTTATAGGAGCTGACTCTGCTAAATTGGGAGATTGATAGTAAGGCAGTTGGAATGCCAAACTGGAGCACAAAGAGAGGAAAAATTAGGAGACATTTAGAAACCTTTCGCCATCACAGGGTGTCCATTCTGTAGGTTTCCCATACATGTAATAACTGTATTGATATTCCCTTCTACCTGGAGATTTGGGACCCATGGAATGGTGGCATGCATTACTATTTAAAAGGGTCTGCATTTCTCTCCCAATCTCACCAGTCCTCTCAGTCCCAAGTGTCCAGCCTTATATCTCATCCAGCTGTCTTTGCAGATAGGGTCATTCCAGGTTTCATCAGAACCCCTGAAGGAATTGTGTAAGAATTTCGCTGTTTTTTTGTTTTGTTTTTGAAATTCATTTTTATAATGGGGTTCAGCTGATTTTCACTGACATGTTTATGCCGGTCTAGACACACTTGATTCCCTTACGGAGACATATCAATACATAGGTTTTAAGATTCTTACTAGTCAGATATATTCCTCTGCGGGGAATAGGCGTTGAGTCCCGTTCACTGAGGAAGGTGTAGGTCTTGTCTATTGAGTACTTGGTTTATAGAATGGTACCCGTGCTAATATCAAACTCTGGGTTTATGCATCACCCCACCTCTCCTTTCTCCTTAAGGAGGCATAAGAGTGTTTTCTAAATGTGAGACTCTGTTCTCTTTCTTAATTCATTTCATGTGTTGTGATGTTGACATTCACTCTGTAAGTGATATCTTATGATAAGATTCTTTTTTCTGTGTGACTAATTTCACTTAGAATCATTATACATAAATCCACTCATTATGCTTCTACTGGCATTATGACATTGATTTCACGTCTGAGTGATATTCTGTTGTATAAAATTAACACAATTTCTTTAGGCTTTTCTCTTTATCCTGGGATATTTTAGGTGTTCCAAAGTTGAGGTTCTTGTATGCAGAGCTGCCCTAAACTTTGGGGTGCCTGTGTATTGTTGATATTTAGTCTTCCCAAGTTATATGCCCATGAGTTGAAATCCCCTTTGCTCGGGGGCTTTGTATTTTTGATGTTTTAGGAAACAGCATACACTTCTTCAGAGTGGCTCTTGGATATTTATACCCCACCCTTCAGCGTGAGTAGGTTCCCAGTTCTCTATGGCCTCTCCTGCATTTCTGGTTTGTACACATTTTTTGGATGGCCTTTCTGAGCAGTGGAAATTGAGACTTCTTTGTTGTGCGGATTTGCATTTCCCGCTTGCTTCGTTGGCCAAAAAGTCTGTATGTGTTTTATTTTCCTGAAGATATTCACGAAAAAAACACATACACCCTTTTTTCCCAACTGCATCATTTTAGAAATTCTGCTGCTTTTCATATGTTTTAAATGTGAGTACAATCTACCTTTCGAAATCTGTTTCCTGCAATTCTGCCTCTCATTCAGATCCTCTTCGTTGCCTTACCTGAATGTACTTTTGGACGTTGGTTATCATTTATATCTTTGCAGGTCTTTGAATTGTCTTCTCCTGAGCTCCATTTTGCAACTCGCTTTTTTTGTGAGCTGGCCGCCAAACCATTGGATTGCTTCAGGCCCTATTCTGGTTCTGAGGAGGCAGGCCGAGCCTTTGTTTAATTCTTCTTCCTAATGGGAAATTAGAGTGACATGTGCCTTTGAAAACTCCTACAGCTAATCCCTCATTGTTTCCCCCTCTTCCCATTTATCCTCTGCACAAATTGCAAACTGTGTGAAACAGGAGGTTAAAGGTGCTGATTCTCCAAGTGGGGAGATTGTTAGTAATGTGGCTGGAATGGCGAACCCCAGCACCAAGAGATCAAAAATGAGGTGCATTTTAGACACCTTTCCTGAGCACACAGTGTACATTCATCTCGGTTTACAAGGCATGTTTTTGCTGTCAGAAGATTCCCTTGAACCTGCAGATTTGGGACCCATGGAATGGGTACCAGGCAGTATTACTTTAAAATGTCTGCATTTCCTCACCCAGCCTCTTTAACATCTCTTAGCATGCATAGCTTCCAGCCTTATATATCATCCTGCCTGGGGTCTAAATGTGTTCAATCCATGTTACATCATAGCCGTTCAACAAAAGTTGTAAGAATTTTTGTCTGTCTCACTGTTTTTATAAATATTTTTTAAATTTATTTTTATATTGGATATAGCTGATTTTCAAAGCTCTGTTTTTTGCTGCTGCACATCCACTTGATTCATGTACTGTGAGACAACAATAAATTATTTTTCAGATGCTTACCAGTAATATGTATTATTTTCCAGTTACTTGAGTGAGCTGAGTTCAGTTCTTTGAGGTACTGTGTACGCCTTGTCAGTTATTCAATTTGATACTTGGAATGGTAACTTTGCTAGTTTCAACCTCCTGGAAAATACCTCACCATTCCCCACCTTTCCCATTTAGCAGCCTTATGTCTATTTTCTACATATTTGACTATGTTTCTGTTTTGTAGTTTATTTCATGTGTAGCCATTTTTGATTCCACCTTTAAGTGACATCTTATGATATGTATCTTTTTCTTTCTGACATATGTCACTTAGAATGATCATATGTAACTCCTCCAGAGTTGTTCCAACTGGCCTTATTTCATTGATTTCTGGATGAGTAATATTCCACTCTGCATAAGTAGCCCATCTCTTTTATCCATTTTATCCTTCCAGGGACATTTAGGTTATATCCAAGTGGAGGCCCTTTTTAACAGAGAGGTGGTAAACGTTGGTGTGCCTGTTTCCTGTTGATTTTTGTTTTTCCGAAGGTATACGCCCATGAGTGCAAGTGCCCTATGCTCTGAAGCTCATTTTTTAGATGTTTTAGCAAACACAATACACTTTTGCAGAGTGGCCGTTGGCAAATTACAATTCCACTATCAGCCTCACAGGGCTCCCTTTTCTCCTCGCCCTGTCCTGCCTTTCTGGTGTTTACACTTTATGTGGATGGCCCTTCTGACTGATCTGAAGCGATACATTTTGTAGTATTGATTTTCAGTAACCACCTGTTTGGTTGGATAAAAAGTGTGTATGGCCTTTACTTGAATATATTCAGAAAAAATGCATATGCCCTTTTGGGCCAACTGCATCATTGGCGATGTTCAGCCCGTTTTCTTGTACTTTAATGGGGAGTCTTTTCTACCTCTTCAAATCTGTTTCCTGCCACTCTCCCTTGCTTACAAGTCCTTTTCTGTGACTTACCTCAAGACATTTTTCGACGATATTTTCAACTCTGCAGTTTCATGAATTTTAGTGTCCCTGAGTTCTATTTTTCAACTTGTGTTTTAGGAAACTGGACACAAAAGAGCGGGATTTCCTCTAGCCCTATTCTGTTTCCGTGGGCAATACTAGCCTTTGATGAATTTGTCTTCCGGATTGGAAATTAGAGTGGCATGTGACTGTCTGAACACCTAAGACTTGTCTCTAAATTTTTCTCATCCTTCCGCTTCATCCTCTGGACAAATTCCAAACTGTGTGCAACAGGATGTTGACGGTGCTGATATCCCCAAGTGAGGAGATTGTTAGGAAAGATGCTGGAGGGGTGAACCCGAGCACCAGGCGATAAGGAGATGAGGTGCCTTTTCCAAACTCTTTCCGATCAAACGGTGTACCATCCTCTAGGTGTGACAGGCATGTTTTAGCTGTATCAAGGGTCCCATGCATGTAAGCAGAACACCAGGGATTTTTCCAAATCAGTGCCTCCCCGAACCCCAAACTGGGGAATTTTTAAGCTACGGCTACACGTATGTGCATTAAGGGCCTTGGGAAATAGGCAGAGCCCAAACTTTAGATGATTGAAATCTTCAGGTTCAGAAGCGCTCACCATCGGCCTTACTTAGGTTACATTTTATCTGTCATTGATAGATGATGTCAATAAAAATATCGATTCTTTTTCAGATTATTTCCCCTTATAGGTTATTGCAAAATATTCAGTGTAGTTCCCTGTGCTATACAGTAGTTCCTTGTTGATGATCTATTTTATACATAGCAGTGTGTATGTTTTAATCTCAAACTGTTAATTTATCCCTTCTCCTACCTTTCCCCTTTGGTAATAATAAATTATAAGATTTTATACTTCTCAGAAATGGGGGAACTGAAAGAGAGGTATCATTTTCAATGGAAAAGCACTCAAAACAAGATTGAAGCTTCAGCCAAGAGTATTCGATGTACATCCATGGAAATAAATCACTTCATTTCTCTAATGTTGACCTCACAAGACAGACGTCTTCACTGAACTTGCTTATAGTAAAGTGATGGAAATATCAAATGTAAGTCTTAGAAACATTTTATTTTACCCGAGCATTATACACTGCTCTATGTTAACTACAGTTTGGATCACACATCTGTTCATTGAAATTACAATGTTCTCAATTTCTGTTACTGATTCTCCAGAGTGGACCCCAACAGGATTCCCCGTGCCCAGTGTCATTGGAGCCAACAGATCAAGACTGAGTTTGGTTCAGAAGCAAAGGAATCATTATTTTGAAAACAGAATGGAGAGGTGAGAGCGTGCACTCCCCCACGGGCTGTGGGCTGGGCTGCTGTGTATGGATACTGGCAGCGTCAGTGGGAGGGAGGGGATGGAGCACTCGAGGGCTGGGTTGGCTGCAGCTCAGGCTCTATGCCACGGAGTCTGCATGGGACCCCTCTAGCTGAGTTGTCGACCCAGCCACTCTTCACTAGGATATTGTGTCTGAAGTTCCGGGTGTGGGACCTCTGCATGCGGAACCCTAGGGGCACGTGAAATTATACAAAGCACAAAGGAAAAACAGGATAGACTTTATTTTATTGCCCAGATTCTCATTTTATATCCTAGGAATTTTTATTGAACGTTGCCAGAGACGAACACCTCCTTTGCTTTTCGTTCCATTTCTCATTCTTGGGGTGTTGAGGGTGCTGACCCCTCTTTTGTAACTGCTTCATGCTGTGGTGGGAGCCCTGATACCTTGGGGGAGGCGCAAAACTTCTCTCCACCAGCCTCCAGGTGAGGTTGATTGTCCCAAGGCCTCCTGCCTTACTTCTCGTCTGCCTGAGCACCAGCATTGGAAGTGTTATAGATTCTAATGACCTTTAAGGGTCCAGGAATGAGATGCGCAGAGATGCTGCGTTGGCAGGTTTGACCCCACCCAACATTTGTTCAGCGACCTTAGGACGACGGTTTTTGCCAGCCTAGATGCTCTGACGAATAGTCTGTGCTTTCTTTAATTAGTTTCCTGAATTAATGTACAAACAGCACCATGTGTCAGAGCCCTGCCCGCGCATCTCCCAGATAGTCCAGTGTCAGTGGTGATCCAGGACCATGACGTCCACTGAGTCAACGGCCTTTAGAAGTAGCCAGCAGTCCAGCCGGTCATATTGGCTAACATCACCACGGTGTCTGTAGGGCTTTCTGTGGTGAAAGCGTGATATACGTTTCCCCCACCAAGCTTATTATCTCCCCTCTGGGTGCAGTAAGTCCTGCAAGCAGTAGTCTGCTCTTTCGGGGCACACTCTTGTTGTTTTCTGAGAGAAACTCCAGGTCAAGTGATGGTCACACGAGTCATTTTGGGGCCCCTTGCCCCCGTTTGTCCCTCAGGAGGTAGGAGTTGGAGGGCCTCTTCACTTGATGTAAGTGTGTCCACAGAGCGACCCCTGCAACTTCAGGGCATGATGGGTGGTTAGGATCACCACGTGGTGTCCTTTTACCTTAGGAGGGAGCTGGCCTTGCGGGCTGCTGATTTCCTCCTTTTTAGATACCCCAGTATCCTGGCCTGATGAGTCGTTGGGCAAAGCCCTTGGTGACCATAGTTTATCATACGTGAAGGGCATTCTTCTGTTGCTCCATTTCAAGTGGTCCCAGTTTTTGCACTAAGGCTCCAAGGGCTATTAATCTTTGACTGGGTATGTAAAGGTCAAATGATTTAGCTAAATTAAGGAGTTCCTGGGCAAGGGTCTGAATTGACTGCTCTTTCCATTCTTGAAAGGCTGCTTCTGGATTCTATTCAAAAGGATCATCATCTTTCTGTGTCAGTGTTTCATGTAGAGGCCCAGCTATTAGACTGTAGTTAGGGATCCAGATGCAGAAAATCTTGGCCTCCCCGTGAACCCCTAAGCTGTCTTCTACTTTTAGAAGAGGTAAGGCTGCAAATGGCTTCTTCCCTATCCTGGGATGCATTTCTACAAATATCTGTGAGAATGAAGCCCAGGCATGTCACCTTAGCCTGGGATATTTGAGCCTTTTTCTTGGACACCTTCTATCCTTTATTGGCTAGGTAGTTCAGAGGCGTCTTTAGTAGGCCTGGCGATCAGAATGTCCTCTGCATATTGAAGGATGGTTCCCTTTTACAGAGGTAGAACTTTTAGGTCTTTAGAGGACATTTCCCCAATGATGGAGTGGGGATTTTTGAAAAATTGGGGCAGGACGGCCCAGCATTATTGCTTTTGTTACATGTTGTGTCCTGCCACTCACAAGCCAAAAATTCTTGTGACTCTGAGATGAATGGAATACAGAAGAAGGCATCATTGAAGTCTAATACATTATGCCATGGCCTGGTGGATGGTAGAATGACCAGCAGGGTGTAGGAAATAGGAACTACTGGATGTATATCCTCGGTGGCTTCACTGACTGTCCGGATATCCTTTACCAGGTCTCCAGCAGCCCATGAGGCTCTCGTGGTCAGGCCAATCCCAGGATATGAAGCTCACCTGGGCTGCACTCCCCACACCCACAGCCCACGGGGCTCTCGTGGTCAAGTCCATTCCAGGGTATGGAGCTCACCTGTGCAGCTACCCAGCAGCCCATGGGGCTCTCATAGTCCGGCCCTTCCCAGGATACAGAGCTCCCCTGGGCAAGTACCCGAGCAGGGCAGGACACACAGGGACTGTGCACATAGCCCAACTTGCAGAGAACCCCCAGCTCACCTGACACTCACAGCTGACACAGAACACCTCAGAGCAGGACTTGAGCTAACAAACAGCAGCTCTGACAGGTTTGTGACCCTGGCTATCACTCTGTGCAGCCTGTCTCTGCCTGGTCTTCCAGACACTTCCACTGCAGCCAGGGCACCAGGCCTCTGTCTCCACCCACCATCACTCCTCTCCCTGACTCCTGGGTTCCTCTCATTAGGATAGGGTCTTCTTGAAGTTGTTTTTCACTCATGGACCAGATAAAATGATAAGAAAACAAGCCGCAGCTGCAGCCCCTTGTCTATCCTAACTCTCAAGAGCCCTCACCTGTTCCTTGGGACTGGCTCATTTAGCAAGTTTCATTTTCTGCAACTGTGAGCCCCTGAGGGGTGAGGATTGGCTGATTTGGGCAGCCTGACACTGCCTGCCAGCCCTCCCAAGGTGTGCCTGGGTTGAGGTCAATATAAACACCTCTCCAGTCAGCAAGAGCCCCTGTAGCTGTGCCTGACGCCATATTCTCTGTCCCGTCAGCAGTGTCGGGGCTGGGGTGGAGGGGCGAGTGAGGGGCCGTGTCTTTGTGGGTGGCCCAGTGTGAGTGGGGCTCTGCTGGACTTTCTGCAGGAGTTGCCAGGCTGCCACCTGCTAAAGAAATTCCGCTGGAATTTCTCCCCAGGCAGAGGTGAGGAAGTAAAAAAGCAGTGGGGGCCTTGGCAGGAGGGGTATCTCAGGCAGGGAAATGGAAAGCTTCCAGAAGAGCATCTGGGGCCAGGACCATCCTGGCTGGCCTGCAGTCACCAAGTTGGCCTGCGCGCTGTCGCTGTTGTGGCTCCACAGCCCTTCCTCTAGGCTTGCAAGTGCTTGTACATATTCAGCTGTTTTACCTGGAAAGGGTCGGAAGAGTTCAGCTGCAGCAGGACTGGGCCTCAGCTCATATTTACTCACAGACGCCTCAACACAGTCCCCCAGCTTTGCAATGAGGAAGCTCCTTTTGGAGGGGGGGAGCGCTGCTGACTGCATGGGAGACGATTTCCCACCTCTGACGAACTTAAGATTTTTTTTACCACTGGAGCAATTGCACTGATACGATTTTCCTCTGTATAAATGGTGGGTTCTGTTTTTTTTTTTTTTTTCTTTCATTTTGGTTCAAAGTAGATTATATTTATTCCTCTTTTTCTTAATTTGGAGATATAAACATAGAAATAATGCATTAATATAAAGACATCTATGTGAAGGGAAAAACTTTTTTTGTGTTTTATTTTATTAAATTATTTATTTATTTATTTATTTTTAAAATTTATTTCTTTTATACAGCAAGTTCTTATTGGATATCTATTTTATACATATAAGTGTGCACATGTGAATCCCAGTCTCCCAATTCATCCCACCACTACCCTCACATGGCGTTCCCCCCTTGGTGTCCATATGTTTGTTCTCTACATCTGTGTCTCTATCTCTGCCCTGCAAACCGGTTCACCTGTAGCATTTTTCTAGGTTCCACATATATGCATTAATATACAATATTTGTTTTTCTCTTTCTGACTTACTTCTCTCTGAATGACAGGCTCTAGATCCATCAAGGTCTCTACAAATGACCCAATTTCATTACTATGTATGGCTGAGTAATATTCCATTGTATATATGTACCACATCTTTATCCATTCTTCTGTCTGTGGGCACTTAGGTTGCTTTCATTACCTGGCTATTGTAAATAGTGCTGCAATGAACATTGTGGTGAATGTGTCTTTTTGATTTATGGTTTTCTCTGGGTATATGCCCAGTAGTGGGATTGCTGAATTATATGTTAATTCTATTTTTAGTTTTTTAAGGAACCTCCATACTGTTCTCCATAGAGACTGTATCGATTTACATTCCTAACAATAGTGGAAGAAGGTTCCTTTTCTCCACACCCGCTCCAGCATTTGTTGTTTGTAGATTTTCTGATGATGCCCATTCTAACAGGTGTGACGTGATACCTCATGGTAGTTTCGATTTCCATTTCTCTAATAATTATTGATGTTGAGCAGATTTTCATGTGTGTACTGACCATCTCTATGTCTTCTTGGAAGAAATGTCTATTTAGATCTTCTTCCATTTTTGGATTGGGTTGTTTGTTTTATTAATATTGAGCTTCATGAGCTGTTTATATATATTGGAGATTAATCATTTGTCCATTGATTCGTTTGCAAATATGTTCTGCCATTCTGAGGGTTGTCTTTTCGTCTTGTTTGTAGTTTCCTTTGTTTTGGAAAAGCTTTTATGTTTCATTAGGTCCCATCTGTTTAGTTTTCTTTTTTATTTCATTACTATAGGAGGTGGATCAAAAAAGATCTTGCTGTGATTTACATCAGAGTATCCTTCGTAAGTTTTCCTCTCAGAGTTTTATACTGTCCAGTCTTGCATTAAGGTCTCTAATCCATTTTGAATATATTTTTATGTATGGTGTTGGGGCGTGTTCTAATTTCATTGTTTTACATGTAGCTGTCCATATTTCCCAGCACCAATGATTGAAGAGACGGTCTTATCTCCATTGTATAGTCTTGCCTCCTTTGTCATAGATTAGTTGACCATAGGGGTATAGGTTTATCAATGGGCTTTCTTTTTCTTTTTCCTTTTACACGTTTATTGGAGTATAATTGCTTTACAATGGAGTGTTCTTTTCTGCTGTATAAAAATGTGAATCAGCTATACATACACAAATATCACCAGATCCCCTCCCTCTTGCATCTCCCTCCCACACTCCATATCCCACCCCTTTATGTGGTCACAAAGCACCGAGCTGATCTCCCTGTTCTATGTGGCTGCTTCCCAGTAGCTATCGGTGTTACATTTGGTAATGTATTTATGTCCATGCCACTCTCTCACTTCGTCCCAGCTTAGCCATCCCCCTTCCGGTGTCCTCAAATCCTTTCTCTATGTCTGTGTCCTTAATCCTGTCCTGCCACTAGGTTCTTCAAAATCTTTTTTCTTTTCTTCATTAGATTCCATATATCTCTGTTAACATACAGTATTTGTTTTTCCCTTTCTGACTTACTTCACTGTGTAGGACAGATTCTAAGTCCATCCACCTCAGTACAAATAACTCAGTTTTGCTTCTTTTTATGGCTGAGTAATATTACATTGTATATATGTGCCAGATCTTCTTTATCCATTCATCTGTCGATGGACACTTAGGTTGCCTCCATGTCCTGGCTATTGCAAATAGAGCTGCATTGAACATTTTTGTACATAACTCTTTTTGAATTATGGTTTTCGCAAGGCAAATGCCCAGTAGTTGGATTGTTGTGTCCTATGGTACTTCTATTGTTAGTTATTTAAAGGAACCTTCGTACTGTTCTCCCTAGTGCCCATGTCAATTTACATTACAAACCACAATTCAAATGTGTTCCCTTTTCTCCAGTAAAGGCCTCTCCAGCATTTATTGTTTTGTAGATATTTTGATGATTGCCACTCTGCCTGCTGTGAGGTGATACCTCACGGTAGTTTTGATTTGCATTTCTCTAATGATTAGTGATGTTCAGCATCCTTTCATGTGTTTCTTGGTAATCTGTATATCTTCTTTGGAGAAATGTCTATTTAGGTCTTCTGCCTGTTTTTGGATTGGGTTGTTTGTTTTTGTGATATTGAGTTACATGAGGTGCTTGTAAAGTTTGGAGATTAATCCTTTGTCAATTGCTTCATTTGAAAATATTTTCTCCCATTTAGAGGGTTGTTTTTGAATCTTGTTTATGTTTTCCTGTACTGTGTAAAAGCTTTTAAGTTTCATTAGGACCAATGTGTTGAGTTCCGTTTTTATTTCCATTTCTCTAGGAGGTGGGTCAAAAAGGATCTTGCTATGATTTATGTCATAGAGTGTTCTCCCTTGGTTTCCTCTAAGTGTTTTACAGTGTCTGGTCTTATATTTAGATCTGTAATCAATTTAGAGTTTATTTTTGTGTATGGTGTTATGGAGTGTTCTAATTTCATTCTTTTATGTGTAGGGTTCCAGTTTTCCCAGCACCGATTACTGAAGAGACTGTCTTTTCTCCATTGTATATCCTTAGCTCCTTTGTCATAGATGAGATAGCCATAGGCATGTAGGTTTATCTCTGGACTTTCTGTCCTGTTCCATTGATCTGTGTTTATGCCAATCTACATACACTTGCTTCCATTATGGAGACATATAAATACATGGGTTTCAAAATTATTACCAGGCAGATATATTCATCTTCAGTGAATAGGGTGTTTGGTGTCCAGTTCATTGAGAAAGGAGTAGGTCTTGTCTATTACATTTTTGGTATATGGAATGGTATCTGTGCTAATTTCAACCTCTGCTTTTACACATCACCCCACGTCACCTTTCCCCTTAAGGAGGCATATGTGTTTTTTCTAAATGTGTAACTCTGTTCTCTTTTGAAATTCAGTTCATGTGTAGCCATGTATACATTCCCTCTGTAAGTGATATATTACAATAAGTTTCTTTTTCTTTGTGGCTCATTTCACTTAGCATCATCGTACCTAAAGCCACTCATTATGCTGCTATTGGCCTTATGACATTGATTTTATGTCTGAGTGACATTCCATTGTATATAAGTACCACAACATCTATATCCATTTTTTTTCCTTTCCTGGGATATTTAAAGTGTACCGAAGTCGAGGTTCTTGTAAACAGAGCAGCCCTAAAGTTTGGGCTGTCTGTGTGTTGTGGATTTTTAGTTTTCACAAATACTCGCCCATGAGTGGAAGTGTGCTATGCTCTGTAGCTCTGTTTTAGAAAACAACATACAGTTCTCCAGAGAGGCTGTTGGCAATTTACATCCTGTCCATCAGCGTAACCAGGCTCCCTTTTCTCCATGGTCTCTCCTGCATTTGTGGTTTTTACACTATTTGTGGATGGCCCTTTTGACTGAAGGTAAGGGACACTTCTATGTAGTGAGCATTTGCAATGACTGATGGCTTGCTTGGCCAAAAAGGGCATATGCATTTTTTCCCGAATATATTTAAGAAAATACACATACTCCCTTTTCAGAAAAGGGCAACATTGTCGAAGTTCTGTCGCTTTTCATGTGCTTTAAAGATGACTCCAATCTACCTCTTGAAATCTGTTTCGTTCAATTCTGCCTTGCATTCAAATCCTCTTCACTGCCTTACCTCAATATATTTCTGGATGATAGTTGTCCTTTATAACTCTGCAAGTTTGTGAATTGCTGTGCCCCTGATTTCCATTTTTCAACTCGCCTGTTTGTGAGCTGTCTGCAATACAGCAGGATGGCTTGAGGCCCTAGTCTGGTTCCGGGGCTTCAGGCTGAGCCTTTGGTTAATTCTTCTTCCTGATGGGAAACTAGAGTGACATGTGCCCATCCAAACACCTACAGCTAATCTCTCATTTGTTTCCCCTCTTCCTGTTCATCCTCTGCACAATTTGCAAACTGTGCATAACAGGAGGGTAAAGGCGCTGACACTCCAAGTGGGGAGATTTTTAGTAATGCAGATGGAATGGTGAAGCCGAGCACGACGAAAGGAAAAATGAGGTACCTTTTAGAAAACTTTCCCAATTACACAGTGTACCATCCACTGGGTTTCCCATGCATGTTTTAACTGTAGGAAGATTCCCTTAAACCTGGAGAGTTGGGACCACTAGAATGGGTAGCACACAGTATTGCTCTCAGTGGTGTTCTTTTGCTCACACAACCTCAGCAATCTTGTCAGCCCCATGTGTCCAGTCTTATGTCTCATCCAGCTGTGGGTGTAAAGGTGGTCAATCTAGGTGGCAACACAGGCACTGAAAGTAATTTTTAAGACTTTCTCTCTGTTTTTGCATTTTGCTTTTGAAATTTATTTTTATAAGATGGTTTAGCTGAATTTCAGTGCTGTGTTCATGCCATTATACCCAAACATGATTCCTTTATGGAGACATGAGAATACATATGTTTTAAAATACTTAGAGTCAGACATATACCACAGCAATGAATAGGGGATGTTGAGTCCAGTTCATTGTGCCGGGAGTAGGTGTTGTCTATTACATACTTGGTTTATGTAACGGTATCTGTGCTAATTTAAAACTGTGCATTTATGCATCACCCCACCTCGCCTTTCCCCTTAAGCAGTCAGAAGCTTGTTTTCTAAATGTGTGACACTGTTGTGTTTGCAAATCAGTTCATGTGTAGCCATGTGTACATTCCCCATATGAGTGATATCTTATGATAAGATTCGTTACACTGTTATCTTTCCTAGTTCAGTTCATGTGTAGCCATGTTTAGAGGAGCTTCACAAGTGATATCTTCTGATAAGTTTCTATTTCTGTGTGACTTATTTCCCTTAGAATCATCGTAATTGAATCCACTCATTTTGTTGTTACTGGTCTTATGACATTGATTTCATGACTGAGGGATATTCCATCGTACGTAGGTACCACAATTTTTTGAACCATTTTTATCTTTCATGGGATATTTAAGGTGTACACAAGTTGAGGTTCTTATAAGTAGTGCAACCCTAAATTTTGGGGTGGCTCTGTCTTCTTGATTTTCAGTTTTCCCAAGGTATATTCGCTAGACTGGAAATGCCATTGTCTCTGTAGCTCTGTTGTTTACTTGTTTTAGGGAACACAATGCACTCATCCAGAGAGGCAGTGGGCAACTTACATCCCGCCCATCAGCATAACAAGGCTCCCTGTTCTCCAGGGCCTGTCTTGCCTTTCTGGTTTTTACATATTTTGCAGATGTCCCTTTTGACCGGTGGGAAGTGATATTTCTTTGTAGTGCCGATTTGCATTGCCCGCTTGCCTGCTTGGCCAAAAAGGGTGTTTGTGTTTTCTCCTGAATATATTCAGGAGAAAATGCATATGCCCTTTTTGCCCAAGTGCAACATTGACGAAGTTATTCCCCTCTTCCTGTGCATTAAAGGAGATTCCAGCGTACCTCTTGAAATCTGTTTTCTCCTATTCTGCCTCGCATTCAAGTCCACCTCGTTGCATTCCCTCAACAGATTTTTGAACGATAGTTGTCTTTACATCTCTGCCAGTTGGTGAATTGCTGTGCCCTTGAGCTCCAATTTTCAACTCGTTTATTTGTGAGCTGAATGCAAGTCCAAAATTTTAGGTCAGGACCTATACTGGTTCCCGGTGGGTGGCTGAGACTTTGGTTAATTCTTTTTCCTGCCTTGAAATTAGAGTGGCATGTACCCGTCGAAATGCCTAACAGCTACATGCTCATTGGTTCTCCCTCTTCCCTTTCATCCTCCGCCAAACTGGCAACCGTTGTGAACTAGGAGCTTAAAGGGGCTGTCTCTCCAAGTTGGGAGATTGATAGTAAAGCAGTTGGAAATTCAAACCAGAGCACCAGGAGCGGGACTCTTAGTTGAGTTTTGAAAACCTATAATATTCACAGTGTGTCCATTCTCTAGGTCTACCATACATGTTATAGCTGTATTAATATTCCTTTTAATCTGCAGAGTTGGGACCCATGGAATGGGGGCCATGCATTAATGCTTTAAAGGGTCTGCATTTGCTCACCCAATCTCACCAATCCTCTCATTCCCATGTGTCCAGGCTTATGCCACATGCAGCTGTCATTGTAGATATGGTCATTCCAGGTTTCATCAGAGACCCTGAAGGAATTGGAAAGAATTTCCCTGTTTTTTTGTTTTGTTTTTGTAATTCCTTTTTATAGTGGGTTTGAGCTGATTCTCGCTGCCATGTTTATGCCAGTCTAGACACACTTGATTCCCTTATGGAGACATATCAATACATAGGTTTTAAGATCCTTACTACTCAGATATATTCCTCTGTGGGAAATATGGAGTTTTGAGTCCCTTTCACTGAGTAAGGTGTAGGTGTTGTCTATTCCGTAGTTGGTTTTTGGAACGGTACCTGTGATTATATCAAACTCTGGTTTTATGCATCTCCCCACCTCTCCTTCCCCCTTAAGCAGGCATAAGAGTGTTTTCTAAATGTGAGACTCTGTTCTCTTTCCTAACTCAGTTCAAGTGTAGCCATGTTTACAGGATCTTAATAAGTGATATCTTATAATATGTTTCTTTTTCTCTGTGATGTATTTCACTTAGAATCATCGTACCTGAATCCACTCACTTTGCTGCTACTGGTTTTATGACATTGATTTCATGGCTGAGGGATATTCCAGCGTACATAAGTACCAAAATTTTTGAACCATTTTTATATTTCCTGGGATATTTAAGTTGTACCCAAGTTGAGGTTCTTGTAAACAGTGCAGCCCTAAATTTGGGGGTGGCTCTGTCTTCTTGATTTTCAGTTTTCCCAAGGTATATTCCCTAGACTGGAAGTGTCCTTGGCTCTGTAGCTCTGTTGTTTTCTTGTTTTAGGGAACACAATGCACTCCTGCAGTGAGGCAGTTGGCAATTTACATGCTGCCCATCAGCATAAAAAGGCTCGCTGTTCTCCAGGGCAAGTCTTGCCTTTCTGGTTTTTATACATTTTGTGGATGTCCCTTTTGACTTTTGGGAAGTGATACTTCGTAGTAATGCAGATTTGCATTGTCCGCTTGCTTGCTTTGGGAAAAAGGGCGTATGCGTTTTCTCCTGAATATATTCAAGAGAAAACGCATATGCCCTTTTTGGCCAAGTGCATCATTGTCGAAGTTGTGCCCCTCTTCCTGTGCTTTACAGGCGATTTCAACTCACCTCTTGAAATCTGTTTCCTGCTATTCTGCCTCGCTTTCAAGTCGGCCTTGTTGCTTTCCCTCAACAGATTTTTGCACGATAGTTGTCCTTTATTATTCTGCCAGTTTGTGAATTGCTGTGCCCCTGCGCTCCATTTTTCAACTCGTTTTTTGTGAGCTGAATGCAAGTCCAAATTTTGGTTAAGGACCTATACTGGTTCCAGGCGGGTGGCTGAGACTTCGATTAATTCTTCTTCCTCCCGGGAAATAAGAGTGACATGTGCCCGTCCAAATGCCTAACAGCTACTCTCTCATTGTTTCTCCTACTACACTTCCATCCTGTGCCATATTGGCAACCTGTGCAAACCAGGAGGTTAAAGGGGCTGTCTCTCCAAGTTGAGAGATTGATAGTAAAGCACTTGGAAAGTCAAACCGGAGAACCAGGAGAGGGACTATTCGTTCAGTTTTAGAAACGTTTCATATTCAAAGTGTGTCCTTTCTCTAGGTTTCCCGTACATGTTATAGCTTTAGTAATATTCCCTACTAACTGGAGAGTTGGGACCCATGGAATGGGTGCCATGCATTATTGCTATAAAGGGTCTGCATTTGCTCACCCAATCTCACCAATCCTCTCAGTCCCAAGTGTTCTGCCTTATGCAATATCCAGCTATCATTATAGAGAATGTCATTCCAGGTTTCATCAGAGACCCTGAAGGAAGTGTAAAGAATTACCCTGTTTTTTTGTTTTGTTTTTGAAATTCCTTTTTATAGTGGGTTTGATCTGATTCTCGCTGCCATGTTTATGCCGGTGTAGACACACTTAATTCCCTTATGGAGACATATCAATACATAGGTTTTAAGATCCTTACTACTCACTTATATTCCTCTGTGGGAAATATGGGTTTTGAGTTCCTTTCACTGAGGAAGGTGTACGTCTTGTCTATTCCATAGTTGGTTTTTGGAACGGTACCTATGCTTATATAAACTCTGGTTTTATGCATCACCCCACCTCTCCTTCCCCCTTAAACAGGCATAAGAGTGTTTTCTAAATGTGAGACTCTGTTCTCTTTCCTAACTCAGTTCATGAGTAGCCATGTTTACAGGATCTTCATAAGTGATATCTTATGATAAGTTTCTTTTCCTCTGTGACTTATTTCACTTAGAATCATCGTACCTAAATCCAATCACTTTACTGCTACTGGTCTTATGACATTGATTTAATGGCTGAAGGATATTCCATCGTACCTAAGTACCACAATTTTTGAACCATTTTTATATTTCCTTTGATATTAAACGTGTACCCAAGTTGAGGTTCTTGTAAGCAGTGCAAGCCTAAATTTGGGTTTGGCTCTGTATTTTTGATTTTCAGTTTTCCCAAGGTATATTCCCTAGACTGGAAGTGCCCTTGGCTCTGTAGCTCTCTTGCTTACTTGTTTTAGGGAACACAGTGCACTCCACCAGTGCGACAGTTGGCAATTTACATCCCGCCCATCAGAATAAAAAGGCTCCCTGTTCTCCAGGGCATGTCTTGCCTTTCTGGTTTTTACACATTTTGTGGATCTCCCTTTTGACATTTGGGAAGTGATACTTCTTTGTAATGCAGACTTGCATTGCCCGCTTGCTTGCTTGGGCAAAAGGGGCATATGTGTTTTATCCTGAATATACTCAGGAGAAAATGCATACGCCTTTTTTGGCCAAGTTCATCATTGTCGAAGTTGTGCCCCTCTTCCTGTGCTTTACACGTGATTTGAACACACCTCTTGAAATCTGATTCCTGCTATTCTACCTAGCTTTCACGTCGGCCTCGTTGCCTTCCCTCAACAGATTTTTGGATGATAGTTGTCCTTTATTACTCTGCCAGTTTGAGAATTGCTGTGCCCCTGAGCTCCAATTTTCAACTCGTTTTTTGGGAGCTGAACGCAAGTCCAAAAATTTGATTCAGGACCTATAGTGTATCCCGGTGAGTGGCTGAGACTTTGGTTAATCCTTCTTCTTGCCGGGAAATTAGAGTGATATGTGCCCGTCCAAAAATTTGGTTCAGGACCTCTACTGGTTCCCGGTGGGTGGCTAAGACTTTCGTTAATTCTTCTTCCTGCCTGGAAATTAGAGTGATATGTGCCCATCCATATGCCTAACAGCCACTCTCTCATTGGTTCTACCTCTTCCCTTCCATCCTCTGCCAAACTGGCAACATGTGCGAACCAGGAGGTTAAAGGGGCTCTCTCTCCAACTTGGGAGATTGATAGTAAAGCAGTTGGAATATCAAACCTGAGCACCAGGAGAGGGACTATTCGTTGAGTTTTAGAAACCTTTCGTATTCACAGTGTATCCATTCTCTAGGTTTCCCGTACATGTTAAAACTGTAGTAATATTCCCTTCAAACTGGAGAGTTGGGACCCATGGAATGGGGGCCATGCATTATTGCTTTAAAGTGACTGCATTTGCTCACCCAATCTCACCAATCCTCTCAGTCCCAACTGTCCAGCCTTATGCCTCATCCAGCTGTCATTGTAGATAGGGTCATTCCAGGTTTCTTCAGAGACACTGAAGGAATTGCAAAGGATTTTCCTGTTTTTTGGTTTTGTTATTGTAATTCCTTTTTATAGAGGGTTTGAGCTGATTCTCGCTGCCATGTTTATGCCAGTCTAGACACACTTGATTCCATTACGGAGACATATCAATACCTAGGTTTAAAGATTCTTACTAGTCAGATATATTCCTCTGTGGGAAATATGGGGTATTGATTCCCTTTCACTGAGGAAGGTGTAGGTCTTGTCTATTCCATAGTTGGTTTTTGGAACGGTACCTGTGCTTATATCAAACTCTGGTTTTATGCATCACCCCACCTCTCCTTCCCCCTTAAGCAGGCATAAGAGTGTTTTCTAAATGTGAGACTCTATTCTCTTTCTTAACTCTGTTCATGTGTAGCCATGTTTACAGGATCTTCATAAGTGATATCTTATGATAAGTTTCTTTTTCTGTGTGACTTAATTCACTTAGAATCATCGTAACTGAATCCACTCACTTTGCTGCTACTGGTCTTATGACATTGATTTCATGGCTGAGGGATATTCCATCGTACGTATGTACCCGAATTTTTGAACCATATTTATATTTCCTGGGATATTTAAGGGGTACCCAAGTTGAGGTTCTTGTAATCAGTGCAGCCCTAAATTTGGGGGTGGCTCTGTCTTATTGATTTCCAGTTTTCCCAATGTATATTCCCTAGACTGGAAGTGCCCTTGTCTCTGTAGCTCTGTTCTTTACTTGTTTTAGGGAACACAATGCACTCCTCCAGTGAGGCAGCTGGCAATTTACATCCCGCCCTTCAGCATAACAATGCTCCCTGTTCTCCAGGGCCAGCCTTCCCTTTCTTGTTTTTACACATTTTGTGGATGTCCCTTTTGATTGGTGGGAAGTGATACTTCTTTGTAGTGCAGATTTGCATTGCCTGCTTTCTTGCTTGGCCAAAAAGGGCGTATGCGTTTTCTCCTGAATATATTCAGGAGAAAACGCATACGCCCTTTTTGGCCTAGTTCATCATTCTCGATATTGTGCCTCTCTTCCTGTGCTTTACAGGTGATTCCAACATGCCTCTTGAAATCTGTTTCCTGCTATTCTGCCTCGCTTTCAAATCCTCCTCATTGCCTTCCCTCAACATATTTTTGGAAAATAGTTGTCCTTTATTACTCTGCCAGTTTGTGAATTGCTGTGCCCCTGAGCTCCATGTTTCTACTCGTTTCTTGGGAGCTGAACACAAGTCCAAAATTTTGGTTCAGGACATATACTGGTTCCCGTGGGTGGCTGAGACTTTGGTTAATTCTTCTTCCTCCCAGGAAATAAGAGTGACATGTGCCCGCCCAAATGCCTAACAGCTACTCTCTCATTGGTTCTCCCTCTTCCCTTCGATCCGTTGTCAATTTGGCAACCTGTGGGAACCAGGAGGTTAAAGGGTCTGTCTCTCCAAGTTGGGAGATAGATAGTAAAGCACTTGGAAAGTCAAAGCGGAGCACCAGGAGAGGGACTATTCGTTGAGTTTTAGAAACCTTTCGTATTCACAGTGTGTCCATTCTCTAGGTTTCCCGTACATGTTATATCTGTAGTAATATTCCCTTCTACCTGGAGAGTTGGGACCCAAGGAATGGGGGCCATGCATTATTGCTTTAAAGGGTCTGCATTTGCTCACCCAATCTCACTTATCTTCTCAGTCCCAAGTGTCCAGCCTTATGCCACATCCAGCTGTCATTGTCGATAGGGTCATTCCAGGTTTCATCAGAGACCCTGAAGGAACTGTAAAGAATTTCCCTGTTTTTTTGTTTTGTTTTTGAAATTCCCTTTTATAATGGGTTTGTGCTGATTCTCTCTGCCACATTTATGCCAGTCTAGACACTCTTTATTCCCTTACTGTGACATATCAATACATAGGTTTTAAGACTCTTACTAGTCTGATATATTCCACGTCGGGAAATATGGGGTTTTGAGTCCCTTTCACTGAGGAAGGTGTAGGTCTTGTCTATTTCATAGTTGGTTTTTGGAACTGTGCCTGTGCTTATATCAACTCTGGTTTTATTCATCACCCCACCTCTCCTTCCCCCTTAAGCAGGCATAAGAGTATTTTCTAAATGTGAGACTGTTCTCTTTCCTAACTCAGTTCATGTGTTGCCATGTTTACAGGATCTTCATAAGTGATATCTTATGATATGTTTCTTTTTCTGTGTGACTTATTTCACTTAGAGTCACCGTACCCGAGTCCACTCATTTTGCTTCTACTGGTCTTATGACATTGATTTCATGGCTGAGGGATATTCCATCGTACGTAAGTGACACAATTTTTTGACCCATTTTTATATTTCCTGAAATATTTAAGGTGTACCCAAGTTGAAGTTCTTGTAAGCAGTGAAGCCCTAAATTTGGAGGTGGCTCTGTCTTATTGATTTTCAGTTTTCCCAATGTATATTCCCTAGACTGGAAGTGCCCTTGGATCTATAGCTCTGTTGATTACTTCTTTTAGGGAACACAATGCACTCCTCCAGAGAGGCAGTTGTCAATTTACATCCCTCCCATCAGCATAACAAGGCTCCCTCTTCTCCTGGGCCTGTCTTGCCTTTCTGGATTTTACACATTTTGGGGATGTCCCTTTTGACCGGTGTGAAGAGATACTTCGTTGTAGTGCAGATATGTATTGCCCGCTTGCTTCCTTGGCCAAAAAGGACGTATTCGTTTTCTCCTAAATAAATACAGGGGAAAATGCATACGCCCTTTTTGGCCAAGTGCATCATTGTCGAAGTTATGCCCCTCTTCCTCTGCTTTACAGGCGATTCCTACGTACCTCTTGAAATCTGTTTCCTGCTTTTCTGCCTCACTTTCAAGTCCGATCATTGCCTTCCCTCAACAGGTTTTTGGACGATAGTTGTCCTTTATTATTCTGCCAGTCTGTGAATTGCTGTGCCCCTGAGCTCCATTTTTCAACTTGTTTTTTGTGTGCTGAACGCAAGTCCAACATTTTTGTTCAGCCCCTATACTGGTTCCTATTGGGTAGCTGAGTCTTTGGTTAATTCTTCTTCCTGCCGGGAAATTAGAGTGACATGTGCCCTTCCAAATGCCTAACAGCTACTCTCTCATTGGTTCCCCCTCTTCCCTTTCATCATCTGCCAAATTGGCAACATGTGCGAACCAGGAGGTTAAAGGGGCTGTCTCTCCAAGTTGGGAGATTGATAGTAAAGCAGTTGGAATGTCAAACTGGAGCACCTCTAGAGGGACTATTCGTTGAGTTTTAGAAACCTTTCGTATTCACTTTGTGCCATTCTCTAGGTTTCCCGCACATGTTATATCTGTAGTAATATTCCCTTCAAAATGTAGAGTTGGGACACATGGAATGTGTGCCATGCCTTATTGCTTTAAATGATCTCCATATGCTCACCCAGTCTCACCAAACCTCTCAGTCCCAAGTGTCCAGCCTTATGTCACATCCTGCTGTCATTGTACGTAGGGTCATTCCAGGTTTCATCAGAGACCCTGAAGGAAATGTAAAGAATTTCCCTGTTTTTTTATTTTGTTTTTGAAATTCATTTTTATAGTGGGTTTGACCTGATTCTCGCTGCCATGTTTATACCAGTCACGACACACTTGATTCCCTTATGGAGACATATCAGTGCATAGGTTTTAATATTCTTACTAGTTAGATATAATCCTCTGTGCGGAATATGGGATGTTGCATCCCTTTCACTGAGGAAGGTATAGGTCTTGTGTATTCCATAGTTGTTTTTTGGAACATTACCTGTACTAATATCAAACTCTGGTTTTATGCATCACCCCACCTCTCCTTCCCCCTTAAGCAGGCATAAGAATGTTTTCTAAATATGAGACGCTGTTCTCTTTCCTAACTCAGTTCATGTGTAGCCATGTTTACAGGATCTTCATAAGTGATATCTTATGATTAGGTTCATTTTCTGTGTTACTTATTTCACTTAGAATCATCGTAGCAGAATCCACTCATTTTGCTGCTACTGGTCTTATGACATTGATTTCATGGTTGAGGGATAATCCATCGGACATAGATACCACAAATTTTTGAACAATTTTTATCTTTCCTGGAAATTTAAGGTGTACACAAGTTGAGGTTCTTGTAAGCAGTGCAGCCCTAAATTTTGGGGTGGCTCTGTCTTATTGATTTTCAGTTTTCCCAAGATATATTCCCTAGACTTGAAGCGCCGTTGGCTCTGTAGCTCTGTTGTTTACTTGTTTTAGGGAACACAATGCACTCCTCCAGAGAGGCAGTTGGCAATTTACATCCCGCCCATCAGTATAACAAGGCTCCCTGTTCTCCAGGGCCTGTCTTGCCTTTCTGGTTTTTACACATTTTGTGGATGTACCTTTTTAATGGTGGGAAGTGATACTTCTTTGTAGTGCAGATTTGCATTGCCCACTTGTTTGCTTGGCCAAAAAGGTCGTATGCATCTTCTCCTGAATATATTCACGTGAAAACCCTTACGCTCTTTATGGCCGTTTCCATAATTTTCAAAGTTCTGATGCTTTTCCTGTGTTTAAACGTGATTCCAGTGTACCTCTTGAAATCTGTTTCATGCCATTCTGCCTCATTTTCAATTCTGCCTCGTGGCTTTCCCTCAACAGATTTTTGGAAGAGAGTAGACCTTTTTAACTCTGCAGGTTAGTGAATTGCTGTGGCCCTGAGCTCCATTTTTCAACTCGCGTGTTTGTGAGCCGACCGCAAATCCTCAATTTTGCTTCTGGACCTATACTTGTTCTGGGGGGGCAGGATGAGACTTTTGTTAATTCCTCTTCATGACGGGAACTTAGAGTGACATGTGGCTGTCCAAATGCCTACAGCTACTATCTCATTGGTTCTCTCTCTTCCCTTATATCCTTTGCACAATTTGCCCACTGTGTGAATCATGAATTTATAGGGGCTGACTCTCCAAGTTGGGAGATAGATAGTAAAGCAGTTGGAATGTCAAACTGGAGCACAAGGAGTGAAAAAAGTATTAGAGCTTTAGAAACCTTTCACCATCAGAGTGTTTCCTTTCTCTACATTCCCATACATGTTATAACTGTAGTGATATTCCTTTCTACCTGGAGAGTTGGGAACCATGGAATGGGTGGCAGGCATTATTTCTTTAAAGGGTCTGCATTTTTCAACCCAATCTCACCAGTCCTCTCAGCCCCAAGTGACCAGCCTTATGCCACATCTGGCTGTCATTGTAGATAGGGTCATTCCAGGTTTCATCAGAACCCCTGAAGGAATTGTGTAAGAATTTTACTGTTTTTATGTTTTGTTTTGAAATTCATTTTTATAGTGGGTTTGAGCTGATTCTCACTGCCATGTTTATGTTGTTCTAGACACACTTGGTTCCCTTATGGAGACATATCAATACATAGGTTTTAAAATTCTTACTACTCAGATATATTTCTCTCCGGGGAATAGGGATGGTGAGTTCCGTTCACTGAGGAAGGAGTAGGGCTTGTCTCCTCTCTTTTTGGATTATGGAACGGTTCCTGTGCTAATATCAAACTTTTGTTTTGTGCATCTCTTCACCTCTCTTTCCCCTTAAGTAAGCATAATAGTGTTTTCTAAATCTGAGAATCTGTTCTCTTCCCTAATTCAGTTCATATGTAGCCATGTTTACATTCCCTTCATAAGTGATATCTTTTGTCAGAATGCACCATGGCCCTTGTCATAATAATGCTCCATGACCCCTGTCATCACAATGCTCCATGCCCTGGTTATCACAATGCTCCATGACCCCTGTCATCACAATGCTCCATGCCCTGGTTATCACAATGCTCCATGTCCCTTGTCATCACAATGCTCCACGTCCTTGTCATCACAATGCTACATGACACTTATCATCACAATGTTACATGCTCTTGTCATCACAATTCTCCATGCACTTGTCATTGCAATGCTCAATGCACTTGTCATCACAATGCTCCATGCACTTGTCATCACAGTGTTTCATGCCCTTGTCATCACAATGCTCCATGCTCATTGAAATCAAAATGATCCATGACCTCTGTCATCATAATTCTCCAAACCCTTGTGATCACAATGTTCCATATCACTTGTCATCACAACGCTCCATGCTGCCTGTCATCACAATATTCCATGCCATTTTCATCACAATGCTCCATGGACTTTGTCATCACAATTCTCAATACACTTGTCATCACAATGCTCCCTGACACTTGTCGTAAGAATGCTCCTTGAACCCTGTCACGGAAAGGCTCCATGCCTTTTTCATCACAATGCCCCATGCTTTTTTCATCACAATGCCCCATGCCATTTTCATCACAATTCTCCATGACCTTGTCATCACAATGCTCCATGACCCCTGTCATCACAATGCTCCATGACTCCAGTCATCACAATTCTTCATAACATTTCTCATCACAATGGTCCATGCCCGTGTCATCACAAGGCTCTGTGACCTTTATAACAACAATGCTCCATGAACTTTTCATCACAATGCTCCGTGACACTTGTCATCAATATGCTCCATGCCTTTGTCAGAAAAATGCTCCATGAGCCTTGTCATCACAATGTGCCACACGCTTTTCATCACAACGGTGCACAAATTTGTCATTGCAATGCTCCATAAACCTTGAAATCAAAATGCTCCTTGCACTTCTCATCACAATGCTCCATTATCCCTCTCATAACAATGCTCTACGACCGCTGCCATCACAATGTTCCACGGCCTTGTCTTCACAGGACTCCATGACACTTGTCATCACAATGATCCAAGACCCCTGTAATCACAATGCTCCATACAGTTGTCATCAGAAAGCTCCATGACACATGTCATCAGAATGTTCCATGGCTTTTTCATCAAAATGTTCCATGTCCTTGTCATCACAGAGCTCCAAGACCCCTGTAATCACAATGCTCCATGCCCCTTTTCATCAGTATGCTCCATGAGATTTCTCATCACAAGGCTCCATGGTTTTCTCATAACAATACTCCAGGAACTTGTCATCATAATGCTTCACGACCTTGTCATGAAAATACTCAATGGCCCTTGTCATCACAATGCTCCAAGCCCTAGTCATCACAATGCTCCATGATATTCGTCATCACAATCATCCATTACATTTGGCATCACAGTGCTCCCTGCCATTGTCATCGCAATGGACCATGACATATGTCATCACAATGCTCCCTGACACATGTCTTCACAATACTCCATGACCTTTCATCACAATGATCCATGCCCTTGTCATCACAATGCACCATGTCCACTGTCATCACAATAATATATGAAACTATCCAGACCAATGCTCCATGCCCCTGACATCACAATGCTCCATGCCCTTGTCATCACAATGCTCCATGACCCCTGTCATCACAATGCTCCGTGAATCCAGTCATCACAATGCTTCATAACATTTGTCATCACCGTGGTCCATGCCCGGGTCATCACAAGGCTCTGTGACCTTTGTAACCAAATTGCTCCATGAAATTTCCATCACAATGCTCCGTGACCCTTGTCATCACAATTCTCCATGCCTTTGTCAGAAAAATGCTCCGTGACTCTTGTCATCACTTTGTGCCACGCGGTTTTCATCACAACGGTCCACAAATTTGTCATGGCAATGCTCCATAAATCTTGTAATCACAATGCTCCATGCCCTGCTCATCACAATGATCCATTACCCCTGTCATAACAATGTTCCATGACCACTGCCATCACAATGTTCCACGGCCTTGTCATCATAAGGCTCCATGACACTTTTCATCAAATTGTTCCATGACCCTGTCATCACAATGCTCCCTGCCCTTCTCATCACAATGCACAACGCCCTTGCCATCAAAATGCTCTGTGTCCTTTTTCATCACAAATATTCATGACCCTTGGCATCACAATGCTCCATATCATTGTCATTACAATGGTCCATGAACGCTCACATCACATTGCTCCATGCCCTTGTCTTCACAAAGCTCCATGACACATGTCAACAGAATGCTCCATGGCCTTCTCATCACAATGCTCCTTGCCCTTGCCATCACAATGCTCCATTACACCTGTCATAGCAATGCTCCATGAGCCCTGCCATCACGATGTTCCATGGGCTTGTCATCACATGGCTGCATGACCCTTCTCATAACAATGCTCCAAGAACCATGTAATCACAAAGCTTTATGCCCCATTTCACCTCAATAATCCATGAACCCTGTCATCACAATGCACCATGCCCATCATCATAATGCTTCATGCTATTGACATCACAATGAAATCGAAATGCTCCATGACCTCTGTCATAACAATGTTCCAAACCCTTGTGATCACAATATTCCATAACACTTTTCATCACAATGCCCCATGACGCTCGTCATCACAATTATCCATGGTCTTCTCATCACAATGCTCCATGACCTTTGATATCACAATGCTCAATACAATTGTCATCAAAATGCTTCCTGACACTTGTTGTCTGTATGCTCCTTAAATCCTGTCATGACAAGGCTCCATGTATTTTTCATCACAATGATCCATGCCCTTTTCATCACAATGCTCCAAGACACTTTTAATCACAATGCTCCAAGCCCTTGTCATCACAAAGCTCAATAACGCATGCCATTAGAATGCTCCATGGTCTTCTCCTCACAATGATCCTTGCCCTTGTCATCACAATGCTCCATGACCACAGTCATCACAATGCTCCTTGACTGCAGTCGTCACAAGGCTTCATGACCTGTGTCATCACAATGGTCCATGCTCTCATCATTACAAGTCTCTGGGAACATTGTCACCACAATGCTTCATGAACTTTTCATCACAATGCTCCGTGACACTTGTCATCACAATGCTCCGTCCTTTATCAACTCAATGCTCCTTGTCTCTTGTCATCACAGTTCTCCACAACCTTGTCATCACAATGCTCCATAAACCTTGTCATCACAGTGCTCCTTGCACGTCATATCAAAGTGCTCTCTCACCACTGATATGAAAATGTTCCCTCAGTAGTCATCACAATACACCCACTCCCCTGTCATCACAATGGTCCATAACCCCTGTCATCAAAATGTTCCATGACCCTTTTCATCAAATTGCTCCATGACCCTCTCATCACAATACTCCCTGCCCTTCGCATCACAATGCACAACGCCCTTGGAATCAAAATGCTCCATGACTTTGTCATCACAAAGATCCATGACCCTTGGCATTAGAATGCTCCATGTCATTGTCATCACAATGCTCCATGGCCTTCTCCTCCCAATGCTCCATGTCCTTGTCAACACAGTGATCCACGACCCCTGTAATCACAATGCTCAATGCCCCTTTTCATCAGAATGTTCCATTAGACATATCATCACAAGGCTCCATGGTCTTCTCATCACAATGCTCCAGTACCTTGTCATCACAATGCTCCATGACAACCTTCATCACAATACTCCATGAACATTTTCAGCCCAATGCTCCAAGAACTTCTCATCACAATGCTTCATGACCCCTGTCATCTCAATGCTCCATGTACCTTGTCATCACAATACTCCATGAACACTTTCTTCCCAATGCTCCATGACACTTGCCATCACAATGATCCATGCCCTTGTCATCCCAATGCTCCATGACCCATGTATTCACAATGCTCTGTGACGCTTTTCATCACAATGCTCCATGCCCTTGTTATCACAGTGCTTCATGACCCATGTCATCACAATGCTCCGTGACTCCAGTCATCTCAATGATTCATGACATTTGTCATCACAATGGTCCATGCCCTCGTCATCAACAGTCTCTGTGACCTTTTTAACCTCAATGCTCCATGAAATTTTCATCACAATGCTCTTTGACCCTGGTCATCACAATACTCTATGCCTTTCTCAGCACAATGCTCCATGACCGTAGTCATCACAATGCTCCATGTGCTTGTCAGCACAATGCTCCATGACCTTTGTCATCAAAATTCTCAATACACATGTCATCACAATGCTCCCTGACTCTTGTCGTCAGAATGCTCCTTGAACCCGTCACAAAAAGGCTCCATGCCGTTTTCATAACAATGTCCCATGCCATTTTCATCACAATGCTCCATGCCATTGTCATCAAAATACTCCACAAGCTTGTCATCCAAATGCTCCATGACCCGTGTCATCACAATTCTCCATGCACTTGCCAGCACAATGCTCCCTGACGCTTGTCATCACAATGCTCCAAGCCATTGTCATCACAATGCTCCATTACCTTTGTCATCAGAATCCTCCATGACACTTGGCATCACAATGCTCCATGACATTTTCATCACAATGGGCAATTACATATGTCATCACAATGCTCCCTGACACCAGACTTCACAATACTGCATGAACTGGTCTTCACAATGCTCCATGCCCTTGTCATCACAATGCTCCATGGCCCCTGTATTCACAATTCTCCTTGACGCTTGTCATCACAGTGCTCCATGAAAACTGTCATCACAATGCTCCATGTCTTTGTCAGCAAAATGCTACATGACCTTTTCATTACAATGCTCTATGCACTTCTCATCACAATACTCCATTACCATTGTCATCACAATCCTCCATGAACCTTGGGATCACATTGTTTCATGCCCTTGTCATCACAATGCTCCATGCTCCTTGAAATCAAAATGATCCATGACCTCTGTCATCACAGTACTCCAAACCCTTGTGATCACAATGTTCCATAACACTTGTCATCACAACGCTCCATGATGCCTGTCATCACAATAATCCATGCCCTTTTCATCACAATGCTCCATGACCTTTGTCATCACAATTCTCAATACACTTGTCATCACATTGCTCCCTGACACTTGTCGTTAGAATGCTCCTTGAACCCTGTCACGAATAGGCTCCATGCCTTTTCATTCACAGTGCCCCACGCCGTTTTCATCACAATGCGCCATGCCATTGTCATCAAAATACTCCACAAGGTTGTCATCAGAATGCTCCATGACGTTTGTCATCACAATTCTCCATGCACTTGTAATCACAATGCTCCCTGACCCTTGTCATCAAAATTCTCCAAGCCATTGTCATCACAGTGCTCCATTACCTTTGTCATCAGAATCCTCCATGCCATTGGCATCACAATGGGCCATTCCATATGTCATCAAAATGCTCCCTGACACCAGTCTTCACAATACTGCATGAGCTGGTCTTCACAATGCTCCATGCCCTTGTCATCACAATGCACCATTCCAACTGTCATTGCAATCATCCAGGAAACTTATTAGATCAGTGCTCCGTGCATTTGTCATCACAATGCTCCATGCCCTTGTTATAACAATGCTCCATGGCACTTGTCATCACAATGCTCCTTGACTCCAATCATCTCATGCTTCATGACCTTTGTCATCACAATGGTCCATGCCCTCGTCATCAAAAGTCTCTGTGACCTTTTTAACCTCAATGCTCCATGAAATTTTCATCACAATGCTCTTTGAACCTTGTCATCACAATACTCTAAGCCTTTCTCAGCACAAAGCTCCATGACCGTTGTCATCACAATGCTCCATGCGCTTGTCATCAGAGTGCTCCACAATCTTGCCATCACAATGCTCCGTTAACCTTGTCATCACAATGCTCCGTGCACTTCTCATCAATATGCTCTCTCACCACTGATATCACAATGTTACATCATTATTCACCACAATACTCCCTCACCCCTGATATCACAATGTTCCATGACTCCTGTCATCACAATGCTACATGCACTTATCATCACAATGTTCGATGACCTATGACATCACAATGTACCATTAGCCCTGTCATCAAAATGCTCCATGACCCTTTTCATCAAAATGCTCCATATCCCGTGACATCACAATGCTCCATACACCTTGTCATCACAGTGCTCCATGACGATCTTCATCACAATTATCCATTGTCTTCTCATCACAATGCTCCATGTTCTTGCCATCACAATGCTCCATGCCCTGGTCATCACAATGCCCATGCCCTTGTCATCACAATGCTCCATGACCCCTGTCATCACAATACTCCATGAACATTTTCAGCCCAATGCTCTATGACTTTCTCATCGCAATACTCCTTGACCAATATCATCACAATGCTCCATGACCGCTATCATGACAACACTCCATGACACCTGACAACACAATGATCTGGGACTCTTGTCATCACAATGCCCCATTACCTAGTCATCACAATGCTCCATGACCCCTGTCATCACAATACTCCATGAATATATTCAGCCCAAATTCCATGACCCTTGTCATCAAAATGATCAATTCCCTAGTCATCCCAATGCTCCATGACCTCTGTATTCACACTGCTCTGTGACTCTTGTCATCACAGTGTTCCATGACACCTGTCATCACAATGTTCCATGCCTTTGTCAGCAAAATGCTACATGACCATGTCATTACAATGCTCTATGCGCTTGTCATCACAATACTCCATTACCATTGTCATCACAATCCTCCATGAACCTTGGGGTCACATTGCTTCATGCCCTTGTCATCAAAATGCTCCATGCTCCATGAAATCAAAATGATCCATGACCTATGTCATCACAATGCTCCAAAAACATGTGATCACATTGTTCTATAACACTTGTCATCACAACGCTCCAAGATGCCTGTCATCACAGTACTCCATGCCCTTTTCATCACAATGCTCCATGACCATTGTCATCACAATTCTCAATACACTTGTCATCACAATGCTCCCTGACACTTGTCGTCAGTATGCTCCTTGAACCCTGTCAGGAAAAGACTCCATGCCTTTTTCATCACAATGCCCCATGCCATATTCATCACAATGCTCCATGCCATTGTCATCACAATGGGCCATTACATATGTCATCACAATGCTCCCTGACACCTGTCTTCACAATACTGCGTGACCTGGTCATCACAATGCTCCATGCCCTTTTCATCACAATGCACCAATCCAACTGTCATTGCAACAATCCATTAAACTTATTAGACCAATGCTCCATGCGTTTGTCTTCACAATGCTCCATGCCCTTTTTATCACAATGCTCCATGACCCCTGTCATCATAATGCTCCGTGACTCCAGTCATCACAATGCTTCATGACCTTTGTCATCACAATGATTCATGCCCTCGTCATCAACAGTCTCTGTGACCTTTTTAACCACAATGCTCCATGAACTTTTCATCACAATGCTCTTTGACCATTGTCATCAGAATGCTCTTTGCCTTTCTCAGCAGAATTCTCCATGACCATGACCGTTGTCATCACAAAGCTCCATGCGCTTATCAGCACAATGCTCCATGACACATATCATCACAATGCACCATGCGCTTGTCATCAGAGTGCTCCACAATCTTGTCATCACAATGCTCCATAAACCTTTTCATCACAATGCTCCATGCACTTCTCCACAAAATGCTCTCTCACCACTGATATCACAATGTTACATCACTATTCATCACAATATTCCTTCACCTCTCTCATCACAATGTTCCATGACTACTGTCTTCACAATGCTACATACACTTATCATCAAAATGTTCGATGACCTCTGACATCACAATGTTCCTCAACCACTGTCATCAAAATGCTCCATGACCCTTTTCATCAAAATGCTCCATGACCCCTGATATCACAATGCTCCATGACCCCTGTCATCAAAAAGCTCCATTCTCCTTGAAATCAAAATAATCCATGTCCTCTGTACTCACAATGCTCCAAACACTTGTAATCACAATGTTCCATAACAGTTGTCATCAAAACGCTCCATGATGCCTGTCATCACAATACTTCATGTCCTTGTCGTCACAATGCTCCATGAACTTTGTCATCACAATTCTCAATACACTTGTCATCGCAATGCTCCCTGACACTTGTCATTAGAATGCTCCTTTAACCCTCTCATGAAAATGCTCCATGTCTTTTTCATCACAATGCTCCATGCCCTTTTCATCACAATGCTCCATGCCATTGTAATCAAAATGCTCCACGCCCTTGTCATCAAAATGCTCCATGACCCCTGTCATCACAATGCTCCATGACACCTGTCATCACAATTCTCCATGTCCCTTGTCATTACAGTGCTCCATGATGTTCGTCACCACAATTATCCACGGTCTTCTCATCACAGTGCTCCATGGTCTTGCCATCACAGTGCTCCATGCCCTGGTAATCACAATGCCCATGTCCATTGTCATCACAGTTCTCTACGTCCTTGTCATCACAGTGCTCCATGACAGTTCACATCACAATGATACATGCTCTTGTCATCACAATTCTTCATGCACTTGTCATCACAATGCCCCATGAACCCTGTCATAGCAAGCTGTATGCCTTTGTCATCACAATGCTTCACGAACTTTTCATCAAAATTCTCAATGGCCGTTGTCGTCACAATGCTCCATGCCCTTCTCATCACAATGCTCCGTTACCCTTATCATCACAATGCTCCAAACCCTTGTCATCACAATGCTCCATTACCTTTGTCATCACAATCCTCCATAACACTTGGCATCACAATGCTCCATGCCTTTGTCATCACAATTGACCATGAAATATGTCATCACAATGCTCCCTGACACATGTCTTCACAATACTGCATGACCTTGTCATCACAATGCTCCATGCCCTTGTTATAACAATGTGCCTTGCCCAATGTCAACACAATTATCCATGAAACTTGTCAGACCAGTGCTCTATTCCCATGTCATCACAATGCTCCATGACCCCAGTCATCACAATGCTCCGTGACTCCAGTCATCACAAGGCTTCATGACCTGTGTCATCACAGTGTTCCATGCCCTCACCATCACAAGGCTTTGTGAACTTTGTCACCACAGTGCTCCATGAACTTTTCATCACAATGCTCCTTGACATTTGTCATCACAATGCTCCATCCCTTTGTCAACTCAATGCGCCATGACCCTTGTCATCACAATGTTCCATGCGCTTGTCAGCACAGTGCTCCCTGACAAATGTCATCACAATGCACCATGCTCTTGACATCACAATGCTCCACAACATTGTCATCACAGTGCTCCATAAACCTTTTCATCACAATGCTCCATGCACTTCTTATCAATATGCTCTCTCACCACTGATATTAAAATGTTCCCTCACTAGTCATCAAAATACACCCACTACCCTGTCATCACAGTTGTCCATAACGCCTGTCATGAAAATGATCCATGACCCCTGATATCACAATGTTCCATAACCCCTGTCATCAAAATGTTCCAAGACATTTTTCATCAAATTGCTCCATGACCCTGTCATCACAATGCACCCTGCCCTTCACAACAGAATGCACCACAGCCTTGTCATCAAAATGCTCCCTGACCTTTGTCATCACAATGCTCCAAGACCCTTGTCAACACAATGCCCCAAGACCCCTGTAATCACAATGCTCCATGCACTTGTCATCACAAAGCTTCATGACGCATGTCAGCAGAATGCTCCATGGACGTCTCATTCAGTATGCTCCATGCCCTTGTCATCACAATGCTCCAAGACCCTTGTAATCACAATGCTCCATGCCCCTTTTCATCTCAATGCTCCATGAACCCTGTCATCACAATTCACCATGCCCATCATCGTAATGCTTCATGCTATTGTCATCAAAATGAAATCAAAATGCTCCATGACCTCTCTCATCACAATGCTCCAAATCCTTGTGATCAAAATGTTCCATAACACTTATCATCACAATGTCCCATGATGCTCATCATCTCAGTTATCCATGGTCTTCTCATCAAAATGCTCCATGAACCTTGTCAACATAATGCTCAATACACTTGTCATCACAGTGCTCCCTGACACTTGTCATCAGTATCCTCCATGAACCCTGTCATGACAAGGCTCCATGCCTTTTTCATCACAATGTTCCATGCCCTTTTCCTCACAGGGCTCCAAGCTCCCTGTAATCCCAATGCTCAATGCCCTTGTCATCACAAAGCTCCGTGATGCATAACATCAGAACGCTCCCTGGCCTTCTCATCCCATGCTCCATGCCCTTGTCATCACAATGCTCCACGACCCCTGTAATCACAATGCTCTATGCCCCTTTTCATCAGAATGCTCCATGAGACTTGTCATCACAAGGCTCCATGTTCTTCTCATCACAATGCTCTACTACCTTGTCATCACAATGCTCCATGACACCTGTCATCACAACACTCCATGAACATTTTCAGCCCAATGCTCCATGACCTTTTCATCACAATGCTCCACGACCACTGTCATCACAACGCTCCATGAACCCGGACAACACAATGATCCGGGACTCTTGTCATCAAAATATTCCATGCCCTTGTCATCACACTGCTCCATGACACCTTTAATCACAATGCTCCGTGATGCTTGTCATCACAGTGTTCCATGAACATTGTCATCACAATGCTCCATGCCTTTGTCAGCAAACTGCTACATAATGTTGTCATCACAATGCTCCATGAGCTTGTCATCACAATCCTCCATGACCCTTGGGATCACATTGCTTCATGTCCTTGTCATGTGTCTCTTGCCTTTCTGGTTTTTACAGATTTTCGGATGACCGTTTTGACCGCTGGGTAGTGACAATTCTTTGTAGTGTGGATTTGCATTGCACGCTTGCTTGATTGGCCATGAAGGGTGTATGCGTTTTCTCCTGAATATATTCAGGTGAAAAGCCATACACCGTTTTTGGCCAAGTGCATCACTGTCGAAGTTGTGATGCTTATCCTGTGCTTTAAAAGCGATTCCAATTTAACTCATGCAATATGTTTTGTGCAATTCTGCCTCATTTTAAAGTCTGCTTCATTGCATTCTCTCAACAGATTTATGGAAGAGAGTAGTCCTTTATAACTCTGCAGGTTTGTGAATTGCTGTGCCCCTGAGCTCCAATTTTCAAATCCCATTTTTGGGAGCTGACTGCAAATCCACAATTTTGCTTCAGGAACTATACTGGTTCCAGGGTTGGCTATACTCTTCCCTACGGGTGGCTGAGGCTTTGGTTAATTCTTCTTACTGACGGGAATTTAGAGTGACATGTGCCCGTCCAAATGCCTACATCTACTCTCTAATTGGTTCTCCCTCTTCCCTTTCATCCTCTGCACAATTAGCAAACTTTGCGAACCAGGAGGTTATAGGGGCTAACTCTCCTTAGTTGGGAGATTGATAGTAAGGCAGTTGGAATGCCAACCTGGAGCACAAGGAGAGGAAAAATTAGGAGACTTTTAGAAACCTTTCTCCATCACAGTGGGTCCATTCTCTAGGTTTCCCATACATGTTATAACTATAGTGATATTCCCTTCTACCTGGAGATTTGGGACTCATGGAATGGTGTCATGCATTACTACTTTAAAGGATCTGCATTTTCTCTCCCAATCTCACCAGTCCTCTCAGTTCCAAGTGTCCAGCCTTATGTCTCATCCAGTTGTCTTTGCAGATAGGGTCATTCCAGGTTTCATCAGAACCCCTGAAGGAATTGTGTAAGAATTTCACTGTTTTTTTGTTTGGTTTTTGAAATTCATTTTTATAATGGGGTTGAGCTGATTTTCACTGACGTGTTTATGCCGGTCTAGACACACTGGATTCCCTTACGGAGACATATCAATACATAGGTTTTAAGATTCTTACTAGTCAGATATATTCCTCTGCGGGGAATAGGGGTTTTGAGTCACGTTCACTGAGGAAGGTGTAGGTCTAGTCTCTTCTGTATTTGGTTTATGATATGTTACCTGTGCTAATATCAAACTCTGGTTTTATGCATCACCCCACCTCTCCTTTCCCTTTAAGCAGGCATAAGAGAGTTTTCTAAATGTGAGACTCTGTTCTCTTTCTTAATTCAGTTCATGTGTTGTGATGTTGACATTCCCTCTGTAAGTGCTATCTTATGATAAGATTCTTTTTTTCTGTGTGACTAATTTCACTTAGAATCATCATACCTAAATCCACTCATTATGCTGCTACTGGCCTTATGACATTGATTTCACGTCTGAGTGATATTCCGTTGTACAAAATTACGACAAATTCTTTATGCATTTCTCTTTTTCCTGGGATAATTTAGGTGTACCGAAGTTGAGGTTCTTGTATGCAGAGCAGCCCGAAACTTTGGGGTGCCTGTGTCTTGTCGATATTTAGTCTTCCCAAGTTGTATGCCCATGAGTTGAAGTCCCCTTTGCTCGGGGGCTTTGCATTTTAGATTTTTTAGGCAACAGCATACACTTCTTCAGAGTGGCTCTTGGATATTTATACCCCACCCATTAGCGTGACTAGGCTCCCTGTTCTCTCTTGCCTCTCCTGCATTTCTGGTTTGTACACATTTTTTGGATGGCCTTTCTAAGCAGTGTATATTGACACTTCTTTGTTGTGTGGATTTGCATTTCCCGCTTGCGTGGTTGGCCAAAAACTCTGTAAGAGTTTTATTTTCCTGAAGATTTCACGAAAAAAACACATACACCCTTTTGCCCAACTGCATCATTTTAGAAATTCTGCTGCTTTTCATATGCTTTAAATGTGAGTACAATCTACCTTTTGAAATCTGTTTCCTGCAATTCTGCCTCTCATTCAGATCTTCTTCGTGGCCTTACCTGAATATATTTTTGGACGTTGGTTGTCATTTATATCTTTGCAGGTCTTTGAATTGTCTCCTTCTGAGCTCCATTTTGCAACTTGCTTTTTTTGTGAGCTGGCCGCCAAACCATTGGATTGCTTCAGGCCCAATTCTGGTTCTGAGGAGGCAGGCTGAGCCTTTGGTTAATTCTTGTTCCTAATGGGAAATTAGAGTGGCATGTGCCTGTCCGAACACCTAAGACTTGTCTCTAAATTTTTCTCATCCTTCCGCTTCTTCCTCTGGACAAATTCCAAGCTGTGTGCAAGAGGATGTTGACGGTGCTGATATCCCCAAGTGAGGAGATTGTTAGGAAAGATGCTGGATGGGTGAACCCGAGCACCAGGCGATGAGGAGATGAGGTGCCTTTTCCAAACTCTTTCCGATCAAACGGTGTACCATCCTCTAGGTGTGGCAGGCATGTTTTAGATGTAGGAAGGGTCCCGTGCATGTAAGGAGAACACCAGGGATTTTTCCAAATCAGTGCCTCCCCGAACCCCAAACTGGGGAATTTTTAAGCTACGGCTACACGTATGTCCATTAAGGGCCTTGGGAAATAGGCAGAGCCCAAACTTTAGATGATTGAAATCTTCAGGGTCAGAAGCGCTCACCATCGGCCTTTCTTAGGTTACATTTTATCTGTCATTGATAGATGATGTCAATAAAAATATCGATTCTTTTTCAGATTATTTCCCCTTATAGGTTATTGCAAAATATTCAGTGTAGTTCCCTGTGCTATACAGTAGTTCCTTGTTGATGATCTATTTTATACATAGCAGTGTGTATGTGTTAATCCCAAACTGTTAATTTATCCCTTCTCCTACCTTTGCCCTTTGGTAATAATAACATATAAGATTTTATACTTCTCAGAAATGGGGGAACAGAAAGAGAGGTATCATTTTCAATGGAAAAGCATTCAAAACAAGATTGAAGCTTCAGCCAAGAGTATTCGATGTACATCCATGGAAATAAATCACTTCATTTCTCTAATGTTGACCTGACAAATAAGACAGACGTCTTCACTGAACTTGCCTATAGTGAAGTGATGGAAATATCAAATGTAAGTCTTAGAAACATCTTATTTTACCCGAGCATTATACACTGCTCTATGTTAACTACAGTTTGGCTCACACATCTGTTCATTGAAGTTACAATGTTCTCAATTTCTGTTACTGATCCTCCAGAGTGGACCCCAACAGGAGTCCCCATGCCCAGTGTCATTGGAGCCAACAGATCAAGACTGAGTTTGGTTCAGAAGCAAAAGAAACATTATTTTGAAAACAGAATGGAGAGGTGAGAGCGTGCACTCCCCCACGGGCTGTGGGCTGGGCTGCTGTGTAGGGATCCCGGTAGTGTCAGTGGGAGGGAGCGGATGGAGCTCTCGAGGGCTGGGTTGGCTGCAGTTCAGGCTCTATGCCACGGAGTCAGCATGGGACCCCGCTAGCTGAGGTGTCGACCCAGCCATTCTGTTCTAGGAAATCGGGTCTGAAGTTCCAGGTGTGGGACCTCTGCATGCGGAACCCTAGGACAATGTGAAATTAGACAAAGCTCAAAGGAAAAACAGGTTAGACTTTATTTTATTGCCCTGATTCTCTTTTTATATCCCAGGAATTTTTAATGAATGTTGCCGGAGACAAACACCTCCTCTGCTTTTTGTTCTGTTCCACATTCTTGGGGTGTTGAGGGTGCAGACCCCTCTTTTGTAACTGCTTCATGCTATGGTGGGAGCCCTGATACCTCGGGGAAGTGGGCAAAACGTCTCCCCACCAGCCTCCAGGTGAGGTTGATTGTCCCAAGGCCTCCTGCCTCACTTCTCGTCTGCCTGAGCACCAGCATTGGAAGTGTTATAGATTCTAATGACATTTAAGGTTACAGGAAAGAGATGTGCAGAGATGCTGTGGTGGCAGGTTTCACCCCACACCACATTTGTTCCGCGACCTTAGGAAGATGGTTTTTGCCAGCCTAGATGCTCTGACCAGTAGTCTGTGCTTTCTTTAATTAGGTCCCTGAATTAATGTACAAACAGCACCATGTGTCAGAGCCCTGCCCGCGCAACTCCCAGACAGTCCAGTGTCAGTGGTGATCCAGGACCATGACGTCCACTGAGTCAACGGCCTTTAGAAGTAGCCAGCAGTCCAGCCGGTCATATTGGACACCATCACCGTGTTGTCTGTAGGGTTTTCTATGGTGAAAGCGGGATATACATTTCCCCCGCCAAGCTTATTAGCTCCCCTGTGGGTGCAGTAAGTCCTGCAGGCAGTAGCCTGCTCTTTCGGGGCACAGTCTTGTTGTTTTCTGAGAGAAAATCCAGGTCAAGTGATGGTCACACAAGTCATCTTGGGGGCCCGTTGCCCCTGTTTGTCTCTCTGGAGGTTGGAGTTGGAGGGCCTCCTCACTCGAGGTCAGTGTGTCCACAGAGCGACTCCTGCAACTTCAGGGCATGATGGGTGGTTAGGATCATCACGTGGGGTCCTTTTCCCTTAGGAGGGAGCTGGCCTTTTGGGCTGCTGATTTCCAGCTTTTTAGATACCCCAGTATCCTGGCCTGATGAGTCGGTGGCAAAGCCCTTGGTGACTATAGTTTATCATACCTGAAGGGCATTCTTGTGTTGCTCCATTTCAAGTGGTCCCAGTTTTTGCAGTAAGGCTCCAAGGGCGATTAACCTTTGACCGGGTATGTAAAGGTCAAAGGGTTTAGCTAAATTAGGGAGTTCCTGGGCAAGGGTCTGAATTGACTGCTCTTTCCATTCTTGAGAGGCTGCTTCTGAATTCTACTCAAAAGGATCATCATCTTTTCGTGTCAGTGTTTTATGTAGAAGCCCAGCTATTAGACTGTAGTTAGGGATCCAGATGCAGAAAATCTTAGCCTCCCCAGGAACCCCTAAGCTGTCTTCTAGTTTTAGAAGAGGTAAGGCTGCAAATGGCTTCTTCCCTATCCTGGGATGCTTTTCTCCGAATATCTGTGAGAATGAAGCCCAGGCATGTCACCTTAGCCTGGGATATTTGAGCCATTTTCTTGGACACCTTCTATCCTTTATTGGCTAGGTAGTTCAGAGGTGTCTTTAGTAGGCCTGGCGATCAGAATGTCATCTTCATATTGAAGGAGGGTTCCCTTTTACAGAGGTAGAACTTTTAGGTCTTTAGAGGACATTTTCCCAATGATGGTGTGGGGATTTTTGAACAATTGGGGCAGGACGGCCCATCATTATTGCTTTGGTTGCATGTTGTGTCCTGCCACTCACAAGCCAAAAATTCTTGTGACTCTGAGATGAATGGAATACAGAAGAAGGCATCATTGAAGTCTAATACAGAATGCCATTGCCTGGTGGATGGTAGAATGACCAGCAGGGTGTAGGAAATAGGAGCTACTGGATATATATCCTCGGTGGCTTCACTGAATGTCCTGATATCCTTTACCAGTTCTCCAGCAACCCATGGGGCTCTCGTGATCAGGCCAATCCCAGGATATGGAGCTAACCAGGGCTGCACCCCCCACCCCACAGCCCACGGGGCTCTCGTGGTCAAGTCCCTCCCAGGGTATGGAGCTCACCTGTGCAGCTACCCAGCAGCCCGTGGGGCTCTCATAGTCAGGCCCTTCCCAGGATACGGAACTCCCCTGGTCAGGTACCCCGGCAGGGCTGCAGACACGGGAACTGTGCACATAGCCCACCTTGCAGAGAAACCCCAGCTCACCTGTTGCTCACAGCTGACACAGAACACCTCAGAGCAGGACTTGAACTAACAAACAGCAGCTCTGACAGTTCTGTGACCCTGGATATCACTCTGTGCAGCCTCTTTCTGCCTGGTGTTCCAGACACTTCCACTGCAGCCAGGGCACCAGGCCTCTGTCTCCACCCACCATCACTCCTCTCCCTGACTCCTGGGATCTTCTCGTTAGGATATTGTCGTCTTCAATTTGTTTTCCACTCATGGACCAGATAAAATGGTAAGAAAACAAGCCGCAGCTGCAGCCCCTTGTCTATCCTGACTCTCAAGAGCCCACACCTGTTCCTTGGGCGTGGCCCGTTTAGCAAGGTTCATTTTCTGCAACTGTGAGCCCCTGAGGGATGAGGATTGGCGGATTTGGGCAGCCTGACACTGCCTGCCAGCCCTCCCCAGGTGTGCCTGGGTTGAGGTCAATATAAACACCTCTCCAGTCAGCAAGAGCCCCTGTAGCTGTGCCTGACGCCATATTCTCTGCCCCGTCAGCAGTGTCGGGGCTGGCGTGGTGGGAGGGAGTGAGGGGCCGTGGCTTTGTGGGTGGCCCAGTGTGAGTGGGGCTCTGCTGGACTTTCTGCAGGAGTTGCCAGGCTGCCACCTGCTAAAGAAGAGGATGTGTCACCTATAACTGCCGCTGGAATTTCTCCCCAGGCAGAGGTGAGGAAGTAAAAAAGCAGTGGGGGCCGTGGCAGGAGGGGTATCTCATGCAGGGAAATGGAAAGCTTCCAGAAGAGCATCTGGGGCCAGGACCATCCTGGCTGGCCTGCCGGCACCAAGTCAGTCTGCGTGCTGTCGCTGGTGTGGTTCCACAGCCCTTCCTCTAGGCTTGCAAGTGCTTGTACATATTCATGTGTTTTACCTGGAAAGGGTGGGAAGAGTTCAGCTGTAGCAGGACTGGGGCTCAGCTCACATTTACTCACAGACGCCTCGACACAGTCCCCCAGCTTTGCAATGAGGATGCTCCTTGTGGGGGGGGAGCGCTGCTGACTGCATGGGAGACGATTTCCCACCTCTGACCAACTTAAGAATTTTTTACCACTGGAGCAAGTGCCCTGATACCATTTTCCTCTGTATAAATGGTGGGTTCTGTTTTTTTTTTTTTCTTTCTTTTTTTCTTTTCGGTTCAAGGTAGATTTTATTTATTCCTCTTTTTTTTTTAATTTGGAGATATAAACATGGAAATAATGCATTAATATAAAGACGTCTATGTGAAGGGAAAAACTTTGTTTCTGTTTTATTTTATTAAATGTTATTTATTTATTTTTAATTTTTTCCAATTTATTTATTTATTTTATACAGCAGGTTCTTATTGGATATCTATTTTATACATATAAGTGTGCACATGTTAATCCTAGTCTCCCAATTCATCCCACCACCACACTCACATGGCGTTCCCCCCTTTCTGTCCATATGTTTGTTCTCTACATCTGTGTCTCTATCTCTGCCCTGCAAACCGGTTCTTCTGTACCATTTTTCTAGGTTCCACATATATGTATTAATATACAATATTGGTTTTTCTCTTTCTAAATTTCTTCACTCTGTATGACAGTCTCTAGATCCATCAAGGTCTCTACAAATGACCCAATTTCATTCCTTTGTATGGCTGAGTAATATTCCATTGTATATATGTACCACATCTTTATCCATTCGTCTGTCTGTGGGCACTTAGGTTGCTTTCATTACCTGGCTATTGTAAATAGTGCTGCAATGAACATTGTGGTGAATGTGTCTTTTTGATTTATGGTTTTCTCTGGGTATATGCCCAGTAGTGGGATTGCTGGATTATATGGTAATTCTATTTTTAGTTTTTTAAGGAACCTCCATACTGTTCCACATAGAGACTGTAACAATTTACATTCCCAACAATAGTGGAAGAAAGTTCCTTTTCTCCACACCCGCTCCAGCATTTGTTGTTTGTAGATTTTCTGATGATGCCCATTCTAACAGGTGTGACGTGATACCTCATTGTAGTTTTGATTTCCATTTCTCTAATAATTAGTGATGTTGAGCAGATTTTTATGTGCGTACTGGCGATCTCTATGTCTTCTTGGAAGAAATGTCTGTTTAGATCTTCTTCCATTTTTGTATTGGGTTGTTTGTTTTATTAATATTGAGCTGCATGAGCTGTTTATATATATTGGAGATTAATCATTTATCCATTGATTCGTTTGGAAATATTTTCTGCCATTCTGAGTGTTGTCTTTTCATCTTGTTTGTAGTTTCCTTTGCTTTGTAAAAGCTTTTACGTTTCATTATGTCCCATCTGTTTAGTTTTCTTTTTTATTTCATTACTATAGGAGGTGATCAAAAAAGATCTTGCTGTGATTTACGTCAGAGTATCCTTCGTAAGTTTCCCTCTCAGAGTTTTATACTATCCGGTCTTACATTAAGGTCTCTAATCCATTTTGCATATATTTTTATGTATGGTGTTGGGGAGTGTTCTAATTTCAATCTTTTACATGTAGTTGTCCATATTTCCCAGCACCAATGATTGAAGAGACTGTCTTATCTCCATTGTATAGTCTTGCCTCCTTTGTCATAGATTAGTTGTCCATAGGTGTGTAGGTTTATCCCTGTGCTTTGTTTTTTTTTTTTTCCTTTTACACGTTTATTGGAGTATAATTGCTTTACAATGGAGTGTTCGTTTCTGCTGTATAAAAAAGTGAATCAGCTATACATATACAAATATCACCAGATCCCCTCCCTCTTGCATCTCCCTCCCACACCCCATATCCCACACATTTAGGTGGTCACAAAGCACCGAGCTGATCTCCCAGTTCTATGTGGCTGCTTCCCAGTAGCTATCGGTGTTACATTTGGTAATGTATTTATGTCCATGCCACTCTCTCACTTCGGCCCAGCTTACCCATCCCCCTTCCTGTGTCCTCAACTCCTTTCTCTATGTCTGTGTCCTTAAACGTGTCCTGCCACTAGGTTCCTAAAATCTTTTCTTTTCTTCATTAGGTTCCGTATATCTCTGTTAACATACAGTATTTGTGTTTCCCTTTCTGACTTACTTCACTGTGTAGTACAGATTCTAAGTCCATCCACCTCACTACAAATAACTCAGTTTTGCTTCTTTTTATGGCTGAGTAATATCCCATTGTATATATGTGCCAGATCTTCTTTATCCATTCATCTGTCGATGGACACTTAGGTTGCTTCCATGTCCTGGCTATTGTAAATAGAGCTGCAATGAACATTTTTGTACATAACTCTTTTAAAATTATGGTTTTTGCAAGGCAAATGCCCAGTAGTTGGATTGTTGTGTCCTATGGTACTTCTATTGTTAGTTATTTAAAGGAACCTCCGTACTTTTCTCCCTAGTGCCCATATCAATTTACATTCCCACCCACAGTGCAAGTGTGTTCCCTTTTCTCCAATAAAGGCCTCTCCAGCATTTATTGTTTTGTAGATTATTTTGATGATTGCCACTCTGACTGCTGTGAGGTGATACCTCACGGTAGTTTTGATTTGCATTTCTCTAATGATTAGTGATGTTCAGCATCCTTTCATGTGTTTCTTGGTAATCTGTATATCTTCCTTGGAGAAATGTCTATTTAGGTCTTCTGCCCGTTTTTGGATTGGGTTGTTTGTTTTTGTGATATTGAGCTACATGAGGTGCTTGTAAAGTTTGGATATTAATCCTTTGTCAATTGCTTCATTTGAAAATATTTTCTCCCATTCAGAGGGTTGTTTTTGCATCTTGTTTATGTTTTCCTGTACTGTGTAAAAGCTTTTAAGTTTCATTAGGTTCCATTTGTTGATTTCAATTTTAATTTCCATTTCTCTAGGAGGTGGGTCAAAAAGGATCTTGCTGTGATTTATGTAATAGAGTGTTCTGTCTATGGTTTCCTCTAAGTGTTTTATAGTGTCTGGTCTTATATTTAGATCTCTAATCCATTTAGAGTTTATTTTTGTGTATGGTGTTATGGAGTGTTCTAATTTCATTCTTTTATGTGTAGGGGTCCAGTTTTCCCAGCACCAATTACTGAAGAGTCTGTCTTTTCTCCATTGTATATCCATAGCTCCTTTGTCATAGATGAGATAGCAATAGGTATGTAGGTTTATCTCTGGGCTTTCTGTCCTGTTCCATTGATCTGTGTTTATGCCAATCTACATACACTTGATTCCACTATGGAGCCATATACATACATAGGTTTCAAGATTATTAACAGTCAGATATACTCCTCTTCAGTGAATAGGGTGTTTTGTGTCCAGTTCTTTGAGAAAGGAGTACGTCTGGTCTATTACATATTTGGTATATGGAATGGTATCTGTGCTAATTTCAAACTCTTCTTTTACACATCACCCCACGTCACCTTTTCCCTTAAGGAAGAATAAGTGTGTTTTCTAAATGTGTAACTCTGTTCACTTTTGAAATTCAGTTCATGGGTAGCCATGTTTACATTCCCTCTATAAGTGATATATTACCAAAAGTTTCTTTTTTCTTTGTGGTTCATTTCACTTAGCATCATCGTACGTAAAGCCACTCATTATGCTGCTATTGGCCTTATGACATTGATTTTATGTCTGAGTGACATTCCATTGTATATAAGTACCACAACATCTATATCCATTTTTTTTTCATTTCCTGGGATATTTAAAGTGTACTGAAGTCGAGGTTCTTGTAAACAGAGCAGCCCTAAATTTTGGGCTGGCTGTGTGTTGTGGATTTTTAGTTTTCCCTAAATACACGCCCATGAGTGGAAGTGTGCTGTGCTCTGTAGCTCTGTTTTAGAAAACAACATACAGTTCTCCAGAGGCTGTTGGCAATTTACATCCTGTCCATCGGCGTAATCAGGCTCCTTTTTCTCCATGGCCTGTCCTGCATTTGTGGTTTTTACACTATTTGCAGATGGCCCTTTTGACTGGAGGTAAGGGATACTTCTATGTAGTGTGGATTTGCAATGCCTGATGGCTTGCTTGGCCAAAAAGGGCTTATGAATTTTTTCCCAAATATATTCAAGAAAATACACATACTCCCTTTTGGGCCAAGGGCAACATTGTTGAAGTTCTGTCGCTTTTCATGTGCTTTAAAGATGACTCCAATCTACCTCTTGGAATCTGTTTCCTTCAATTCTGTCTTGCATTCAAATCCTCTTCACTGCCTTAGCTCAATATATTTCTGGATGATAGTTGTCCTTTATAACTCTGCAAGTTTGTGAATTGCTGTCCCCTGATTTCCATTTTTCAACTCGCCTATTTGTGAGCTGGCTGCAATACCGTAGGATGGCTGTAGGCCCTAGTCTGCTTCCGGGGCTTCAGGCTGAGCCTTTGGTTAATTCTTCTTCCTGATGGGAAACTAGAGTGACATGTGCCCATCCAAACACCTACAGCTAATCTCTCATTTGTTTCCCCTCTTCCTGTTCATCCTCTGCACAATTTGCAAACTGTGCATAACAGGAGGGTAAAGGTGCTGACACTCCAAGTGGGGAGATTTTTAGTAATGCAGATGGAATGGCGAAGCCGAGCATGACGAAAGGAAAAATGAGGTACCTTTTACAAAACTTTCCCAATTACACAGTGTACCATCCACTGGGTTTTCCATGCATGTTTTAACTGTAGGAAGATTCCCTTAAACCAGGAGATTTGGGACCACTAGAATGGGTAGCACACGGTATTGCTCTAAGTGGTGTTCTTTTGCTCACACAACCTCAGCAATCTTGTCAGCCCCAAGTGTCCAGTCTTATATCTCATCAGGCTGTGGGTGTAAAGGTGGACAATCCATGTTGCATCACAGGCCCTGAACGTAATTCTTAAGACTTTCTCTCTGTTTCGCTGTTTTTGCATTTTGCTTTTGAAATTTATTTTTATAAGGGGGTTAGGTGAATTTCAGTGCTGTGTTCATGCTGTTATACACACACATGATTCCTTTATGGAGACATGAGAATACATATGTTTTAAAATTCTTGGAGTCAGATATATTCCTCTGCAATGAATCGGGGGTGTTGAGTCCAGTTCATTGTGTCGGCAGTAGGTGATGTCTATTACATACATGGTTTATGTAACGGTATCTGTGCTAATTTAAAACTGTGGTTTGATGCATCACCCCACCTCACCTTTCCCCTTAAGCAGGCAGAATATTGTTTCCTAAATGAGTGACTCTGTTGTGTTTGTAATTCAGTTCATTCGTAGCCATGTGTACATTCCCACTATGAGTGATATCTTATGATAAGATACGTTACTCTATTATCTTGCCTAACTCAGTTCATGTGTAGCCATCGTTAGAGGAACTTCATAAGTGATATCTTATGATAAGTTTATTTTTCTGTGTAATTTATTTCACTTAGAATCATCGTACCTGAATCCACTCATTTCGCTGCTACTGGTCTTATGACATTGATTTCCTGGCTGAGGGATATTCCATCATACGTAAGTACCACAATTTCTTGAACCATTTTTGTCTTTCCTGGGATATTTAAGGTGTACCCAAGTTGAGGTTCTTGTAAGGAGTGCAGCCCTAAATTTTTTGGGTAGCACTATCTTATTGGTTTTCAGTTTTCCCAAGGTATATTCCCTAGATTGGAAGTGCCCTTGGCTCTGTAGCTCTGCAGTTTACTTGTTGTAGGGAACACAATGCACTCATCCCGAGAGGCAGTTGGCAATTTACATCCCGCCAATCAGCATAACAATGCTCCCTGTTCTCCAGGGCCTGTCTTGCCTTTCTGGTTTTTACACATTTTGCGGATGTCCCTTTTGATCGGTGGGAATTGATACTTCTGTGTAGTGCAGATTTGCATTGTCCGCTTGCTTGCTTGGCCAAAAAGGGCGTATGTGTTTTCTCCTGAATATATTCAGGAGAAAGTGCATACACACTTTTTGGCCAAGTGCATCATTGTCGACGTTGTGCCGCTCTTCATGTGCTTTAAAGGTGATTCCAACGTACCTCTTGAAATCTGTTTCCTGCTATTCTGCCTCTCTTTCAAGTCAGCCTCGATGCCTTCCCTCAACAAATTTTTGGATGATAGTTGTCCTTTATTACTCTGCCAGTTTGTGAATTGCAGTGCCCCTGAGCTCCATTTTTCAACTCGTTTTTGTCAGCTGAACACAAGTCTAAAATTTTGGTTCGGGACCTATACTGGTTCTCGGCAGGAGGCTGAGACTTTGGTTAATTCTTCTTTCTGCCAGGCAATTAGAGTGTCATGTTCCCGTCCAAATGCCTAACAGCTACTATCTCATTGGTTCTCCCTCTTCCCTTTCATAGTCTGCCAAACTGGCAACCTGTGAGAACCATTATTTTAAAGGGCCTGTCTCTCCAAGTTGGCAGAATAATAGTAAAGCAGTTGGAAAGTCAAAACGGAGCACCAGGAGAGGGACTGTTACTTGAGTTTTACAAACCTTTCGTATTCACAGTGTGTCCGTGCTCTAGGTTTCCCGTACATGTTATACCTGTAGTAATATTCCCTTCAACCTGGAGAGTTGGGACCCATGGAATGGGTGCCACGCATTATTGCCTTAAGAGTCTGCATTTGCCCACCCAATCTCACCAATCCTCTCAGTCCAAAGTGTACAGCCTTATGCCACATCCAGCTGTCGTTGTAGATAGGGTCATTCCAGGTTTCATCAGAAACCCTGAAGGAATTGTAAAGAATTTCCCGGTTTTTTTGTTTTGTTTTGAAATTCCTTTTTATAGTGGGTTACAGCTGATTCTCACTTCCATGTTTATGCCAGTCTAGACACACTTGATTCCCTTACGGAAACATATCAAGACATAGGTTTTAAAATTCTTACTAGTCAGATATATTCCTCTGCGGGAAATATGGTGTTTTGAGTCCCTTTCACTGAGGAAGGTGTAGGTCTTCTCTGCTCCATAGATGGTTTTTTGAACAGTACCTGTGCTTATATCAAACTGTGGTTTTATGCGTCACCCCACCTCTCCTTCCCCCTTAAGCAGGCAAAAGAGTGTTTCCTAAATGTGCGTCTCTGTTCTCTTTCCTAACTCAGTTCATGTGTAGCCATGTTTACAGGATCTTCATAAGTGCTATCTTATGATAAGTTTCTTTTTCTGTTTGACATATTTCATTTAGAATCATCGTACCTGAATCCACTCATTTTGCTGCTACTGCCCTTATGATATTGATTTCATGGCTGAGGGATATTCCATCGTACGTAAGTACCACAATTTCTTGAAGCATTTTTGTCTTTCCTGGGATATTTAAGGTGTACCCAAGTTGAGGTTCTTGTAAGCAGTGCAGCCGGAAATTTTGCGGTGGTTGTGACTTATTGATTTTCAGTATTCCCATGGTATGTTCCCTAGACTGGAAGTGCCCTTGGCTCTGTAGCTCTGTTGTTTACTTGTTTTAGGGAACACAGTGCACTCCTCCAGAGAGGCAGTTGGCAATTTACATCCCGCCCATCAGCATAACAAAGCTCCCTGTTCTCCAGGGCCTGTCTTGCCATTCTGCTTTTTACACATTTTGTGGATGTCCCTTTTGACCGGTGTGAAGTGATACTCCTTTGTAGTGCAGATTTCCATTTCCTGCTTGCTTGCTTGGCCAAAAAGTGCGTATTCGTTTTCTCCTGAATATATTCAGGAGAAAATGCATACGCCCTTTTTGCCAAGTGCATCATTGTCGAAGTTGTGCCCCTCTTCCTGTGCTTTAAAGGTGATTCCAATGTACCTCTTGAAATATGTTTCCTGCTATTCTGCCTAGATTTCAGGTCTGCATCTTTGCCTTCCGTCAATAGATTTTTGGACGATAGTTGTCCATCATTACTGTGACTGTGTATTGCTGTGCCCCTGAGCTCCATTTTTCAACTCGTTTTTTGTGAGCTGGACGCAAGTCCAAATTTTTGGTTCAGAACCGATACTGGTTCTCAGTGGGTGGCTGAGACTTTGGTTAATTCTTCTTCCTGCCCGGAAATTACAGTGACATATTTCTGTCCAGATGCCTAACAGGTTCTCTCTCATTGCTTCTCCCTCTTCCCTTTCAAACTCTGCCAACTTTGCAACCTATTCGAACAGGAGGTTAAAGAGGCTGTCTCTCCAAGTTGGGTGATTGATAGTAAAGCAGTTGGAAAGTCAAACCGGAGCTCCAGGAGAGGGACTATTCATTGAGTTTTAGAAACATTTCGTATTCACAGTGTGTCCTTTCTCTAGGTTTCCCGTACATGTTATAGCTGTAGTAACATTCCCTTCTACCTGGAGAGTTGGGACCCATGGAATGGGTACCATGAATTATTGCTTTAAAGGGTCTCCATTTGCTCACCCAATCTCACCAATCCTCTCAGTCCCAAGTGTCCAGCCTTATGCCACATCCAACTGTCATTGTAGATACGTTCATTCCAGGTTTCATCAGAGACCCTGAAGGAATTGTAAAGAATTTCCCTGTTTTTTCTTTTGTTTTTGAAATTCCTTTTTATAGTGTGTTTGAGCTGATTCTCGCTACCAGGTTTATGCCACTCTAGACACACTTGATTCCCTTACGCAGACATATCTATACATAGCTTTTAAGATTCTTACTAGTCAGATATATTCCTCTGCGGGAAATATGGGGTTTTGAGTCCCTTTCACTGAGGAAGGTGTAGGTCTTGTCTATTCCATAGTTGGTTTTTGATGCGGTACCTGTGCTTATATCAAACTCTGGTTGTATGCATCACCCCACCTCTCCATCCCCCTTAAGCAGGCATAAGAGTGTTTTCTAAATGTGAGACTCTGTTCTCTTTCCTAACTGAGTTCAAGTGTAGCCATGTTTATAGGATCTTCATAAGTGATATCTTATGATAAGTTTCTTTTTCTGTGTGACTTATTTAACATAGAATCATCGTACCTGAATCCACTCATTTTGCTGCTACTGGTCTTATGACATGGATTTCATGGCTGAGGGATATTCCATCGTACTTAAGTACCACGATTTTTTGAACCATTTTTATATTTCCTGGGATATTTAAGGTGTACCCAAGTTGAGGTTCTTGAAAGCAGTGCAGCCCTAAATTTTGGGGTGGTTCTGTCTTATTGATTTTCAGTTTTCCCAAGGTACATTCCCTAGACTGGATGCGCCCTTGGCTCTGTAGCTCTGTGGTTTACTTGTTTTACGGAACACAATGCACACCTCCAGTGAGGCATTTGGCAATTTACATCCTGCCCATCAGCATAACAAGGCACCCTGTTCTCCATGGCCTGTCTTGCCTTTCTGGTTTTTACACATTTTGTGGAGTTCCGTTTTGACCTGTGGGAAGTGATACTCCTTTGTAGTGCAGATTTGCATTGCCCGCTTGATTGCTTGGCCAAAAAGGGCGTATGCGTTTTCTCCTGAATATATTCAGGTGAAAACGCATATGCCCTTTTTGGCCAAGTGCATCATTGTCGAAGTTGTCCCCCTCTTACTGTGCTTTACAGGCGTTTCCAACTTACATTTTAAAATCTGTTTCCTGCTATTCTGCCTCGCTTTCAAGTCCGCCTTGTTGCCTTCCCTCAACAGATTTTTGAATGATAGTTGTCCTTTATTACTCTGCCAGTTTGTGAATTGCTGTGCCCATGAGCTCCATTTTTCAACTCGTTTTTTTTGAGCTGAACGCAAGTCCAAAATTTTGGTTCAGAACCTATACTGGTTCCCAGTGGGTGGCTGAGACTTTGGTTAATTCTTCTTCCTGCCAGGAAATTAGAGTGACATGTGCCCCTCCAAATGCCTAACAGCTACACTCTCATTGGTTCTCCCTCTTCCCTTTCAACCTCTGCCAAATTGGCAACCTGTGCGAACAGGAGGTTAAAGGGGCTGTCCCTCCAAGTCGGGTGATTGATAGTAAAGCAGTTGAAAAGTAAAACAGGAGCTCCAGGATAGGGACTATTCGTTGAGTTTTAGAAACATTTCGTATTCACAGTGTGTCCTTTCTCTAGGTTTCCCGTACATGTTATAACTGTAGTAATATTCCCTTCAAGCTGGAGAGTTGGGACCCATGGAATGGGTGCCATGAATTATTGCTTTAAAGGGTCTGCATTTGCTCACCCAATCTCACCAATCATCACAGTCCCAAGTGTCCAGTCTTATGACACATCAAGCTGTCATTGTAGATAGGGTCATTCCAGGTTTCATCAGAGACCCTGAAGGAATTGTAAAAAATTCCCCTGTTTTTTTTTTTGTTTGTTTGTTTGTTTTTGAAATTCCTTTTTGTAGTGGGTTTGAGCTGATTCTCGCTGCCAGGTTTATGCCACTCTAGACACACTTGATTCCCTTACGCAGACATATCAATACATAGGTTTTAAGATTCTTACTAGTGAGATATATTCCTGTGCGGGAAATATGGGGTTTTGAGTCCCTTTCACTGAGGAAGGTGTAGGTCTTGTCTATTCCATAGTTGGTTTTTGATGCGGTACCTGTGCTTATATCAAACTCTGGTTTTATGCATCACCCCACCTCTCCATCCCCCTTAAGCAGGCATAAGAGTGTTTTCTAAATGTGAGACTCTGTTCTCTTTCCTAACTCAGTTCATGTGTAACCATGTTTACAGGATCTTCATAAGTGATATCTTATGATAAGTTTCTTTTTCTGTGTGACTTATTTCACTTAGAATCATCGTACCTGAATCCACTCATTTTGCTGCTACTGGTCTTATGACATTGATTTCATGGCTGAGGGATACACCAACATACTTAAGAACCACAATTTTTGAACCATTTTTATATTTCCTGGGATATTTAAGGTGTACCCAAGTTGAGGTTCTTGTAAGCAGTGCAGCCCTAAATTTTGGGGTGGTTCTGTCTTATTGATTTTCAGTTTTCCCAAGGTACATTCCCTAGACTGGAAGCGCCCTTGGCTCTGTAGCTCTGTGGTTTACTTGTTTTAGGGAACACAATGCACACCTCCAGTGAGGCATTTGGCAATTTACATCCTGCCCATCAGCATAACAAGGCACCCTGTTCTCCATGGCCTGTCTTGCCTTTCTGGTTTTTACACATTTTGTGGAGTTCCGTTTTGACCTGTGGGAAGTGATACTCCTTTGTAGTGCAGATTTGCATTGCCCGCTTGATTGCTTGGCCAAAAAGGGCGTATGCGTTTTCTCCTGAATATATTCAGGTGAAAACGCATACGCCCTTTTTGGCCAAGTGCATCATTGTCGAAGTTGTCCCCCTCTTACTGTGCTTTACAGGCGTTTCCAACTTACGTTTTAAAATCTATTTCCTGCTATTCTGCCTCGCTTTCAAGTCCGCCTTGTTGCCTTCCCTCAACAGATTTTTGAATGATAGTTGTCCTTTATTACTCTGCCAGTTTGTGAATTGCTGTGCCCATGAGCTCCATTTTTCAACTCGTTTTTTTTGAGCTGAACGCAAGTCCAAAATTTTGGTTCAGAACCTATACTGGTTCCCAGTGGGTGGCTGAGACTTTGGTTAATTCTTCTTCCTGCCAGGAAATTAGAGTGACATGTGCCCCTCCAAATGCCTAACAGCTACACTCTCATTGGTTCTCCCTCTTCCCTTTCAACCTCTGCCAAATTGGCAACCTGTGCGAACAGGAGGTTAAAGGGGCTGTCCCTCCAAGTCGGGTGATTGATAGTAAAGCAGTTGAAAAGTAAAACAGGAGCTCCAGGATAGGGACTATTCGTTGAGTTTTAGAAACATTTCGTATTCACAGTGTGTCCTTTCTCTAGGTTTCCCATACATGTTATAACTGTAGTAATATTCCCTTCAAGCTGGAGAGTTGGGACCCATGGAATGGGTGCCATGAATTATTGCTTTAAAGGGTCTGCATTTGCTCACCCAATCTCACCAATCATCACAGTCCCAAGTGTCCAGTCTTATGACACATCAAGCTGTCATTGTAGATAGGGTCATTCCAGGTTTCATCAGAGACCCTGAAGGAATTGTAAAAAATTCCCCTGTTTTTTTTTTTTTGTTGTTGTTTGTTTTTGAAATTCCTTTTTGTAGTGGGTTTGAGCTGATTCTCGCTGCCAGGTTTATGCCACTCTAGACACACTTGATTCCCTTACGCAGACATATCAATACATAGGTTTTAAGACTCTTACTAGTGAGATATATTCCTGTGCGGGAAATATGGGGTTTTGAGTCCCTTTCACTGAGGAAGGTGTAGGTCTTGTCTATTCCATAGTTGGTTTTTGATGCGGTACCTGTGCTTATATCAAACTCTGGTTTTATGCATCACCCCACCTCTCCATCCCCCTTAAGCAGGCATAAGAGTGTTTTCTAAATGTGAGACTCTGTTCCCTTTCCTAACTCAGTTCATGTGTAACCATGTTTACAGGATCTTCATAAGTGATATCTTATGATAAGTTTCTTTTTCTGTGTGACTTATTTCACTTAGAATCATCGTACCTGAATCCACTCATTTTGCTGCTACTGGTCTTATGACATTGATTTCATGGCTGAGGGATACACCAACATACTTAAGAACCACAATTTTTGAACCATTTTTATATTTACTGGGATATTTAAGGTGTACCCAAGTTGAGGTTCTTGTAAGCAGTGCAGCCCTAAATTTTGGGGTGGTTCTGTCTTATTGATTTTCAGTTTTCCCAAGGTACATTCCCTAGACTGGAAGCGCCCTTGGCTCTGTAGCTCTGTGGTTTACTTGTTTTAGGGAACACAATGCACACCTCCAGTGAGGCATTTGGCAATTTACATCCTGCCCATCAGCATAACAAGGCACCCTGTTCTCCATGGCCTGTCTTGCCTTTCTGGTTTTTACACATTTTGTGGAGTTCCGTTTTGACCTGTGGGAAGTGATACTCCTTTGTAGTGCAGATTTGCATTGCCCGCTTGATTGCTTGGCCAAAAAGGGCGTATGCGTTTTCTCCTGAATATATTCAGGTGAAAACGCATACGCCCTTTTTGGCCAAGTGCATCATTGTCGAAGTTGTCCCCCTCTTACTGTGCTTTACAGGCGTTTCCAACTTACGTTTTAAAATCTGTTTCCTGCTATTCTGCCTCGCTTTCAAGTCCGCCTTGTTGCCTTCCCTCAACAGATTTTTGAATGATAGTTGTCCTTTATTACTCTGCCAGTTTGTGAATTGCTGTGCCCATGAGCTCCATTTTTCAACTCGTTTTTTTTGAGCTGAACGCAAGTCCAAAATTTTGGTTCAGAACCTATACTGGTTCCCAGTGGGTGGCTGAGACTTTGGTTAATTCTTCTTCCTGCCAGGAAATTAGAGTGACATGTGCCCGTCCAAATGCCTAACAGCTACTCTCTCATTGGTTCTCCCTCTTCCCTTTCAATCTCTGCCAAACTGGCAACCTGTTCGAACAGGAGGTTAAAGGGGCTGTCTCTCCAAGTCGGGTGATTGATAGTAAAGCAGTTGAAATGTAAAACAGGAGCTCCAGGATAGGGACTATTCGTTGAGATTTAGAAACATTTCGTATTCACAGTGTGTCCTTTCTCTAGGTTTCCCGTACATGTTATAGCTGTAGTAATATTCCCTTCAAGCTGGAGAGTTGGGACCCATGGAATTGTTGCCATGAATTATTGCTTTAAAGGGTCTGCATTTCCTCACCCAATCTCACAAATCCTCTCAGTCCCAAGTGTCTAGCCTGATGCCACATCCAGCTGTCATTGTAGATAGGGTCATTCCAGGTTTCATCAGACACCCTGAAGGAATTGTAAACAATTTCCCTGTTTTTTTCTTTTGTTTTTGAAATTCCTTTTTATAGGGGGTTTGAGCTGATTCTCGGTGCCAGATTTATGCCTCTCTAGACACACTTGATTCACTTACACAGATATATCAATACATAAGTTTTAAGATTCTTACTAGTCAGATATATTCCTGTGTGGGAAATATTGGGTTTTGAGTCCCTTTCACTGAGGAAGGTGTAGGACTTGTCTATTCCATCGTTTGTTTTTGGAACGGTACCTGTGCTTATATCAAACTCTGGTTTTATGCATCACCCCACCTCTCCATCCCCCTTAAGCAGGCATAAGAGTGTTTTCTAAATGTGAGACTCTGTTCTCTTTCCTAACTCAGTTCAAGTGTAGCCATGTTTACAGGATCTTCATAAGTGATATCTTATGATAAGTTTCCTTTACTGTGTGACTTATTTCACTTAGAATCATCGTACCTGAATCCACTCATTTTGCTGCTACTGGTCTTATGACATTGATTTCATGGCTGAGGGATATTCCATCGTACTTAATTACCACAATTTTTTGAACAATTTTTATATTTCCTGGGATATTTAAGGTGTACCCAAGTTGAGGTTCTTGTTAGCAGTGCAGCCCTAAATTTTGGTGTGGCTCTGTCTTATTGATGTTCAGTTTTACCAAGGTACATTCCCTAGACTGGAAGCGCCCTTCGCTCTGTAGCTCTGTTGTTTATTGTTTTAGGGAACACAATGCACACCTCCAGAGAGGCCATTGGCAATTTACATCCTGCCCATCAGCATAACAACGCGCCCTGTTCTCCAGGGCCTGTCTTGCCTTTCTGGTTTTTACACATTTTGTGGAGGTCCGTTTTGACCGGTGGGAAGTGATACATCTTTGTAGTGCAGATTTGCATTGCCCGCTTGATTGCTTGGCAAAAAGGGCGTATGCGTTTTCTCCTGAATATATTCTGGAGAAAACGCATACGCCCTTTTTGGCCAAGTGCATCATTGTCGAAGTTGTGCCCCTCTTCCTGTGCTTTACAGACGATTCCAACCTACGTCTTAAAATCTGTTTCGTGCTATTCTGCCTCGCTTTCAAGTCCACCTCTTTGCCTTCCCTCAACAGATTTTTGGATGATAGTTGTCCTTTATTATTCTGCCACTTTGTGAATTGCTGTGCCCCTGAGCTCCATTTTTCAACTCGTTTTTTTTGAGCTGAACGCAAGTCCAAAATTTTGGTTCAGAACCTATACTCGTTCCCAGTGAGGGTCTGAGACTTTGGTTAATTATTCTTCCAGCCAGGAAATTAGAGTGACATGTGCCCGTCCAAATGCCTTACAGCTACTCTCTCATTGGTTCTCCCTCATCCCTTTCAACCTCTGCCAAATTGGCAAAGTGTGCGAACAGGAGGTTAAAGGGGCTGTCTCTCCAAGTCGGGTGATTGATAGTAAAGCAGTTGGAAAGTCAAACAGGAGCTCCAGGAAATGGACTATTGGTTGACTTTTAGAAACCTTTCGTATTCACAGTGTGTCCTTTCTCTAGGTTTCCCGTACATGTTATAGCTGTAGTAATATTCCCTTCAAGCTGGAGAGTTGGGACCCATGGAATGGGTACCATGAATTATTGCTTTAAAGGGTCTGCATTGGCTCACCCAATCTCACCAATCCTCTCAGTCCCAAGTGTCCAGGCTTATGCCTCATCCAGCTGTCATTGTAGATAGGGTCATTCCAGGTTTCATCAGAGACCCTGAAGGAATTGTAAAGAATTTCCCTGTTTTTTTCTTTTGTTTTTGAAATTCCTTTTTATAGTGGGTTTGAGCTGATTCTCTCTGCCAGGTTTATGCCACTCTAGACACACTTGATTCCCTTATGCAGAAATATCAATACATAGGATTTAAGATTCTTACTAGTGAGATATATCCCTCTGCGGGAAAATATGGGGTTTTGAGTCCCTTTCACTGAGGAAGGTGTAAGTCTTGTCTATTCCATAGTTGGTTTTTGAAGCGGTACCTGTGCTTATATCAAACTCTGGTTGTATGCATCACCCCACCTCTCCATCCCCCTTAAGCAGGCATAAGAGAGTTTTCTAAATGTGAGAGTCTGTTCTCTTTCCTAACTCAGTTCAAGTGTAGCCATGTTTACAGGATCTTCATTAGTGATATCTTATGATAAGTTTCTTTTTCTGTGTGACTTATTTCACTTAGAATCATCGTACCTGAATCCACTCATTTTGCTGCTACTGGTCTTATGACATTGATTTCATGGGTGAGGTATATTCCATCATACTTAAGAACCACAATTTTTTGAACCATTTTTATATTTCCTGGGATATTTAAGGTGTACCCAAGTTGAGGTTCTTGTAAGCAGTGCAGCCCTAAATTTTGGGGTGGTCTGTCTTATTGATTTTCAGTTTTCCCAAGGTACATTCCCTAGACTGGAAATGCTCTTGGCTCTGTAGCTCTGTTGTTTACTTGTTTTAGGGAACACAATGCACACCTCCAGTGAGGCAGTTGTCAATATACATGTCGCCCATCAGCATAACAAGGCTCCCTGTTCTCCAGTGCCTGTCTTGCCTTTCTGATTTTTACACATTTTGTGGAGGTCCGTTTTGACCGGTCGGAAGTGATAATTCTTTGCAGTGCAGATTTGCATTACCCGCTTGCTTGCTTGGCTAAAACGGGCGTATGCGTTTTCTCCTGAATATATTCAGGAGAAAACGCATACACCCTTTTTGGCAAAGTGCATCATTGTCGAAGTTGTGCCCCTCTTCCTGTGCTTTACAGGTGATTCTAAAGTACATCTTGAAATCTGTTTCCTTCTATTCGGCCTCGCTTCCAAGTCTGCCTCGTTCCCTTCCCTCAACATATTTTTGGAGGATAGTTGTCCTTTATTACTCGGCCAGTTTGTGAATTGCTGTTCCCCTGAGCTTCACTGTTCAACTCGTTTTTTTTTTAGCTGAACGCAAGTCCAAAATTTTGGTTCAGAACCTATACCGGTTCCCAGTTGGTGGCTGAGACTTTGGTTAATTCTTCTTCCTGCCAGGAAATTAGAGTGACATGTGCCAGTCCAAATGCCTAACAGCTACTCACTCTTTGGTTCTCCCTCTACACTTTCAACCTCTGCCAAATTGGCAACCGGTGCGAACAGGAGGTTAAAGGGGCTGTCTCTCCAATTTGGGTGATTGATAGTAAAGCAGTTGGAAAGTCAAACCGGAGCTCCAGGAGAGGGACTATTTGTTGAGTTTTAGAAACCTTTCGTATTCACAGTGTGTCCTTTCTCTAGGTTTCCCATACATGTTATAGCTGTAGTAATATTCCCTTCAAGCTGGAGAGTTGGGACCCATGGAATGGGTACCATGAATTATTGCTTTAAAGGGTCTGCATTTGCTCACACAATCTCACCAATCCCCTCAGTCCCAAGTGCCCAGCCTTATGCCACATCCAGCTGTCATTGTAGATAGGGTCATTCCATGTTTCATCAGACACCCTGAAGGAATTGTAAAGAATTTCCCTGTTTTTTTCTTTTGTTTTTGCAATTCCTTTTTATAGGGGGTTTGAGCTGATTCTCGCTGCCAGGTTTATGCCACTCTAGACACACTTGATTCACTTACGCAGACATATCAATACATAGGTTTTAAGATTCTTACTAGTCAGATATATTCCTGTGCGGGAAATATGGGGTTTTGAGTCCCTTTCACTTAGGAATGTGTAGGTCTTGTCTATTCCATAGTTGGCTTTTGAAGCGGTACCTGTGCTTATATCAAACTCTGGTTTTATGCATCACCCCACCTCTCCATCCCCCTTAAGCAGGCATAAGAATGTTTTCTAAATGTGAGACTCTGTTCTCTTTCCTAACTCCGTTCAAGTGTAGCCATGTTTACAGGATCTTCATAAGTGATATCTTATGATAAGTTTCTTTTTCTGTGTGACTTATTTCACTTAGAATCATCGTACCTGAATCCACTCATTTTGCTGCTACTGGTGTTATGACATGGATTTCATGGCTGAGGGATATTCCATCATACATAAGAACCACAATTTTTTGAACCATTTTTATATTTCCTGGGATATTTAAGGTGTACCCATGTTGAGGTTCTTGCAAGCAGTGCAGCCCTATATTTTGGGGTGGTTGTGACTTATTGATTTTCAGTTTTCCCAAGGTACATTCCCTAGACTGGAATTGCCCTTGAATCTGTAGCTCTGTTGTTTACTTGTTTTAGGGAACACAATGCACTCCTCCAGAGAGGCCATTGGCAATTTACATCCCACCCATCAGCATAACAAGGCTCCCTGTTCTCCAGGGCCTCTCTTGCCTTTCTGGTTTTTACACATTTTGTGGATGTCCCTTTTTACCGTTGGGAAGTGATACTTCTTTATAGTGCAGATTTGCATTGCCCGCTTACTTGCTTGGCCAAAAAGGGCGTATGCCTTTTCTCCTGAATATATTCAGGAGAAAACGCATACGCCCTTTTTGGCCAAGTGCATCATTGTCGTAGCTGTGCCCCTCTTCCTGTGCTTTACAGGCGATTCCAACGTACCTCTTGAAATCTGTTTCCTGCTATTCTGCCTCGCTTTCAAGTCCGCCTTGTTGCCTTCCCTCAACAGATTTTTGGACGATAGTTGTCCTTTATTACTCTGGAGTTTGTGAATTGCTGGGCCCCTGAGCTCCATTTTTCAACTCGTTTTTTGTGAGCTGACCGCAAGTCCAAAATTTTGGTTCAGGACCTATAGTTGTTCCCGGTGGCAGGCTGAGACTTTGGTTAATTCTTTTTCCGGCCGGGTTATTAGAATGACATGTGCCTGTCCAAATGCCTAACAGCTACTCTCTCATTGGTTCTCCCTCTTCCCTTTCACCCTCTGCCAACCTGGCAACCTGTTCAAAACAGTAGGTTAATGGGGCTGTCTCTCCAAGTTGGGAGATTAATTGTATAGCAGTTGGAAAGTCAAACTTGAGCACAAGGAGAGGGATTATTCGTTGAGGTTTAGAAACCTTTCGTATTCACAGTGTGTCCATTCTCTAGGTTTCCCTTACATGTTATAGCTGTAGTAATATTCCCTTCAATCTGGAGCGTTGGGACTCATGGAATGGGTGCCATGCATTATTGCTTTAAAGGGTCTGCATTTGCTCACCCAATCTCACCAATACTCTCAGTCTCAAGTGTCCAGCTTTATGCCACATCCAGCTGTCATTGTAGATAGGGTCATTCCAGGTTTCATCAGAGACACTGAAGGAATTGTAAAAAAATTCCGTTTTTTTGTTTTGTTTTTGAAATTCCTTTTTATAGTGGGTTTGAGCTGATTCTCGCTGCCATGTTTATGCCAGTCTAGACACACTTGATTCCGTTACACAGACATATCAATGCATAGGTTTTAAGATTCTTACTAGTCAGATATATTCCCTTGCGGGAAATATGGGATTTTGAGTCCCTTTCACTGAGGAAGGTCTAGGTCTTGTCTATTCCAGAGTTGGTTTTTGGAATGGTACCTGTGCTTATATCAAACTCTGATTTTATGCATCACCCCAGTTCTCCTTCCCCCTTAAGCAGGCATAAGAGCGTTTTCTAAATGTGAGACTATGTTCTCTTCCCTAACTCAGTTCAAGTGTAGCCATATTTACAAGATCTTCCTAAATGATATCTTATGATAAGTTTCCTTTTCTGTGTGACTTATTTCAGTTAGAATCGTCGTACCTAAATCCAATCATTTTGCTGCTACTGGTCTTATGACATTGATTTCATGGTTGAGGGGTAATCCATTGGACATAAGTACTACAAATTTTGAAAGATTTTTATCTTTCCTGGGAAAATTAATGTGGACACAAGTTGAGGTTCTTGTAAGCGGTGCAGCCGTAAATTTTGGGGTGCCTGTGTCTTATTGATTTTCAGTTTTCCCAAGGTATATTCCCTACCCTGGAAGCTCTCTTGGCTCTGTAGCTCTGTTGTTTAATTGTTTTAGGGAACACAATGCACTCCTCCAGAGAATCAGTTGGCAATTTACATCCCGTCCACCAGCATAACAAGGCTCCCTCTTCTCCAGGGCCTGTCTTGCCTTTCTGGTTTTTACACATTTTGTGGATGTCCCTTTGGAATGGTGGGGAGTGATATTTCTGTGTAGTGCAGATTTGCATTGCCCGCTTGCTTGCTTGGCCAAAAAGGGCATATGCATCTTCTCCTGAATATATTCAGGAGAAAACACATAGGCAGTTTTTGGCCAGGTGCATCATTGTCAATGATTAGACCCTCTTCCTTTGCTTTCAACGTGATTCCAACGTACCTCTTGAAATCTGTTTCCTGCTATTCTCCCTCGCTTTCAAGTCCACCTCGTAGCCTTCCCTCAACAGATTTTTGGACGAGATATGTCCTTTACTACTCTGCCAGTTGGGAAATTGCTGTGCCCCTGAGCTCCATTTTTCAATATGTTATTTGTGACCAGAATATAAGACCAAATTTTGGTTCAGGACCTATCCTGGTGTCCGGTGGGTGGCTGAGACTTTGGTTAATTCTTCTTCCGCCCGGGAAATTAGAGTGACATGTGCCCATCCAAATGCCTCATGGCCACTCTCTCATTGGTTCTCCCCCTTCCCTTTCATCCTCTGCCAATTTGGCAACCTGTTAGAACCAGAAGGTTAAAAGGTCTGTCTCTCCAAGTTGGGAGATTTATAGTAAAGCAGTTGGAAAGTCAAACCAGAGCACCAGGATACGGACTATTTGTTGAGTTTTGGAAACCTTTCGTATTAACAGTGAGTCCATTCTCTAGGTTTCCCGTACATGTTATAGCTGTTGTAATATTCCCTTCAACCTGCAGAGTTGCGAACCATGGAATGGGTGCCATGCATTATTGCCTTAAAGGGTCTGCATTTTTCCACCCAATCTCACCAATCCTCTCAGTCCCAAGTTTCCAGCCTTATGCCATATCTAGCTGTCATTGTAGATAGGGTCATTCCAGGTTTCATCAGAGACCCTGAAGGATTTGTAAAGAATATCACTGTTTTTTTGTTTTGTTTTTGAAATTCCTTTTTATATTGGGTTTGAGCTGATTCTCACTGCCATGTTTATGCCAGTCTAGAAACACTTGATTCCCTTATGGAGACATATAAATACATAGGTTTTAAGATTCTTACTAGTAAGATATATTACTCTGCGCTGAATATGGGGTTTTGAGTCCCTTTCACTGAGGAAGGTGTAGGTCTTGTCTATTCCGTATTTGGTTTTTGGAACGGTACCTGTACTAATGTCAAACTCTGGTTTTATGCATCACCCCACCTCTCCTTCACCCTTAAGCAGGCATAAGTGTGTTTTATAAATATGAGCCTCTCTTCTCTTTCCTAGCTCAGTTCATGTGTAGCCATGTTTACAGGATCTTCATAAGTGATACCTTATGATAAGTTTATTTTTCTGTGTGACTTATTTCACTTAGAATTATCGTACCTGAATCCACTCATTTTGCTGCCACTGGCCTTATGACATTGATTTTTTGGCTGAGGAATATTCCATCATATGTAAGTACCACAGTTTCTTGAACCATTTTTTTTTCCTGGTATATTTAAAGTATACCCAAGTTGAGGTTCTTGTAAGCAGTGCAGCCCTGAATTTTGGTGTGGACCTGTCTTATTGATTTTCAGTTTTCCCAAGGTATATTCCCTAGACTCGAAGTGCCCTTGGCTCTGTAGCTCTGTTGTTTGCTTGTTTTAGGGAACAGAATGCATTCCTTGAGAGACGCAGTTGGCAATTTACATCCCGCCCATCAGCATAACAGTGTTCCCTGTTCTCCAGGTCCTGTCTTGCCTTTCTGGTTTTTACACATTTTGCGGATGTCCCTTTTGACAGGTGGGAAGTGTTACTTCTTTGTAGTGCAGATTTGCATTGCCCGCTTTCTTGCTTGCCCGAAAAGGCTATATGTGTTTTCTCCTGAATATATTAACGTGAAAACCCATACACTCTTTATGGCTGTTTCCATAATTTCAAAGTTGTGATGCTTTTCCTGTGTTTAAAGGTGATTCCAATGTACCTCTTGAAATCTGTTTCATGCCATTCTGCCTCATTTTCAATTCTGCCTCATGGCTTTCCCTCAACAGATTTTTGGAAGAGAGTAGTCCTTTGTAACTCTGCATGTTAGTGAATTGCTGTGGCCCTGAGCTCCATTTTTCAACTCGCGTTTTTGTGAGCTGACCGCAAATCCACAATTTTGCTTCAGGACCTATACTTGTTCTGGGGGGGCAGGCTGAGACTTTGGTTAATTCCTCTTCGTGACGTGAAATTAGAGTGACATGTTGCCGTCCAAATGCCTACAGCTACTCTCTCATTGGTTCTCCCTCTTCCCTTATATCCTCTGCACAATTTGTCCACTGTGCGAATTAGGAAGTTATAGGGGCTGACTCTCCAATTTGGGAGATTGATAGTAAAGCATTTGGAATGTCAAACTGGTGCACAAGGAGAGAAAAAAAGTAGTAGAGTTTTAGAAACCTTTCACCATCAGAGTGTTTCCAGTCTCTACGTTCCCATACATGTTATAACTGTAGTGATATTTCTTTCTACCTGGAGAGTTGGGAACCATGGAATGGGTGGCAGGCATTATTGCTTTAAAGGGTCTGCATTTTTTCACCCAATCTCACCAATCCTCTCAGTCTCAAGTGACCAGCCTTATGCCACATCCTGCTGTCATTGTAGATAGGGTCATTCCAGGTTTCATCAGAACGCCTGAAGGAATTGTGTAAGAATTTTACTGTTTTTATGTTTTGTTTTGAAATTAACTTTTATAGTGGGTTTCAGCTGATTCTCACTGCCATGCTTATGTTGTTCTAGACACACTTGGTTCCCTTACAGAGACATATCAATACATAGGTTTTAAAATTCTTACTAGTCAGATATATTTCTCTGTGGGGAATAGGGATGTTGAGTTCCGTTCACTGAGGAAGGAGTAGGGCTTGTCTCTTCTGTTTTTGGATTATGGAACGGTTCCTGTTCTAATATCAAACTTTTGTTTTCTGCATTTCCCCACCTCTCTTTCCCCTTAAGCAAGTATAAGAGTTTTTTTCTAAATCTGAGAATCTGTTCTCTTCCCTAATTCAGTTCATATGTAGCCATGATTACATTCCCTTCATAAGTGATATCTTTTGTCAGAATGCCCCATGGCCCTTGTCATAATAATGCTCCATGACCCCTGTCATCACAATGCTCCATGCCCTGGTTATCACAATGCTCCATGTCCCTTGTCATCACAATTCTCCACGTCCTTGTCTTCACAATGCTCCATGACACTTCGCATCACAATGTTACATGCTCTTGTCATCACAATTATCCATGCACTTGTCATTGCAATGCTTCATGCACTTATCATCACAATGCTCCATGCACTTGTCATCACAATGCTTCATGCCCTTGTCATCAGAATGCTACATGACCCCTCTTATCACAATGCTCCCTGACACCTGTCATCACAATGCTTCATGTCCTTTGTGCTTACAGTGCTCCATGATCCTCGACATCACAATTACCTAAGGTCTTCTCATCACAATGCTCCACGGTTTTGCCATCACCATGCTCCATGCCTTGTCATCTCAAAGCTCAATGTCCCTTGTCCTCACAATTCTCCACGTCCATGTCATTACAATTCTCCATGGCACTTCACATCACAATGTTATATGCACTTGTCATCACAATACTCCATGCACTTGTCATCGCGATGCTCCATGACGCCTGTCATAGGAAGCTCCATGTGCTTGTCATCAGAATGTTTCACGACCTGGACATTAAAATTATCAATGGCCCTTGATATCACAATGCTCCATGCCCTTGTCATCACAGTGCTCCTTTATTTTGTCACAACAATCCTCCATGACACTTCGCATCACAATGCTTCATGATATTGTCATCAAACTGGAACATGACATATTTCATCACAATGTTCCCTGACACCTTTCTTCACAATAATCCATGACCTTGTCATCACAGTGCTCCAAACCCTTGTGATCACAATGTTCCATAACTCTTGTCATCACAATGCCCCTGACGCTGGTCATCACAATAATCCATGGTCTTCTCATCACAATGCACCATGATTTTTGTCATCACAATGCTCAATACACTTGTCGTCACAATGCTCCCTGACTATTGCCATCACTATGCACCTTGAACACTTTCATGAAAAGGCTCCATGCCTTTTTCATCACAATGATCCATGCCCTTTTCAACGCAATGCTCCAAGGCCCCTGTGTTCAAAATGGTCCTTGCACTTGTCATCACAAAGCTCCATGACGCATGTCATTGGAATGCTACATGGCCTTCTCATCATAATGTCCCATGCCCTTGTCATCACAATGCTCCAAGACTACTGTGATCACAATGATCCCTGCTCCTTTTCATCAGAATGCTCCATGAGACTAGTCATCACAAGGTTCCATGGTCTTCATATCACTGTGCTCCAGGACGTTGTCATCACAGTGCTCCATTCCCTTTTCATCACAATACTCCATGAACCCTCTCATCACAATACTCCATGAAAGTTTTCAGCCCAATGTTCCATGAAACTTCTCATCACAATGATGCATGCCCTTGTCATCCCAATGCTCCATGACCCCTGTATTCAAAATGCTCCGTGACGCTTGTCATCACAGTGCTCCATGACACCTGTCACCACAATGCTCCATGCCTTTGTCAGCAAAACGCTACATGACCTTATCATTACAATGCTCTATGCGCTTGTCAACAAAATACTCCAGTACCATTGCCATCACAATCCTCCATGAACCTTGGCATCACATTGCTTCATGCCTTTGTCACCACAATGCTCCATGTTCCTTGAAATCGAAATGAGCTAAGACCTCTCTCATCACAATGCTCCAAACCCTTGTGATCGCAATGTACCATAACTCTTGTCATCACAACGCTCCATGATGCGTGTTATCACAATACTCCATGCCCTTTTCATCACAGTGCTCCATGACATTTGTCATCATATTTCTCAATATAGTTGTCATCACAATGCTCCCTGAAACTATTTGTCAGAATGCTCCTTGAACCCTGTCACGAAAAGGCTCCATGCCTTTTTCATCAGAATGCCCCATGCCGTTTTCATCACAATGCTACATGCCATTATCATCAAAATACTCCATAATCTTGTCATCAAAATGCTCCATGACTTTTGTCATCACAGTTCTCCATGAAGTTGTCATCGCAATGCTCCATGACCCCTGTCATAGCAAGATCAATGTGCTTGTCATTAATATGCTTCATGAACTTGTCATCAAAATTCTCAATGGCCCTTGTCATCACAATGCTCCATGACCCTTGTCATCACAATGCTTCTTGACACTTGGCATCACAATGCTCCATTCCATTGTAATCACAATGGACCATGACATATGTCATCACAATGCTTCCTGACACCTGTCTTCACAATACTCCAAGACCTTCTCCTCACAATGCTCCATGCCCTTTCATCACAATGCTCTATGACCCCTGTCATCACAATGCTCCGTGACTCCAGTCATCACAATGCTTCATGACCCTTGTCATCCCAATGGTCCATGCCCTCGTCATGTCAAGGCTCTGTGACCATTGTCACCACAATGCTCCATGAATATTTCACCACAATGCTCGGTGACACTTGTCATCACAATACTCCATGCCTTTGTCAGCACAATACTCCATGACCCATGGCATCACAGTGCACCATGTGCTTGTCATCACGATGCTCCACATCGTTGTCATCACAATGCTCCATAAACCTTGTCATCAGAATGATCCATGCACTTCTCATCAAAATGCTCTCTCACCACTTATATCACAATGTTCCATCAATAATCATCACAATACTCGCTCACACCTGTCATCACAATGATCCATGACCCTATTCACCACAATTCTACATGCCCTTATCATCACAATGCTCCATACCCATGACATCACAATGTTCCATAACCCCTGTCATCACAATGACCCATGACCCATTTATCACAATGCTCCATGACCCCTGATATCACAATGTTCCGTAATCAATGTCATCAAAATGTTCCATGACCCTTTTCATCCAATTGCTCCATGACCCTGTCATCACAATGCTCCCTGCCCTTCTCATCACAATGCACCACGCCCTTGTCATTAAAATGCTCCATGGCCTATGTCATCACAAAACTCCATGACCCTTGGAATCACATTGCTCCATGCCATTGTCATCACAGAGCTCCATGACCCATGTCATCACGATGCTTGATGCCCTTCTAATCACAATGCTCCATGCCCTTGTCATTGCAGTCCTCCATGACACATGTATCACTGTGTTCCGTGCCCTAGACATCACAATGTTCCAAGCCCACTCTCGTCACAATAATCCATGAAACTTTTCAGACCAGTGCTCCATGACCGTGTCATTTCATTCCTCCATGACACATGTATCACTGTGTTCCGTGCCCTTGTCATCACAATGATCCATTACCCCTGTCATAACAATGCTCCATGATCCCTGCCATCACAATGTTCCACGGCCTTGTCATCACAAGGCTCCACGACCCATGTAATCAAATGCTCCATGCCCCTTTTCTTCTCAATGCTCCATGAACCCTGTCATCACAATGCACCATGTCCATCATCATATTGCTTCATGCTATTGTCATCACAATGAAATCAAAATTCTCCATGAACTCTATCATAACAATGTTCCAAACCCTTGTGATCACAATGTTCCATAACACTTGTCAACACAACGCCCCATGACGCTGGTCATCACAATTATCCATGGACTTCTCATCACAATGCTCCATGACCATTGTCATCACAATGCTCAATACCCTTGTCATCACAATGCTCCCTGACACTTGTCATCAGTATGCTCCTTGAACCCTGTCATGACAAGGCTCCATGCCTTTTGCATCACAATGATCCATGCCCTGTTCATCACAGTGCTCCAAGACTCCTGTAATCACAATGCTCCATGATCTTGTCATCACAATGCTCCAAGACCCCTGTAATCACAATGTTCCAAGCCCCTTTTCATAAGAATGCTCCATGAGACTTGCCATCAAAAGGCTCCATCGTCTTCACATCACAATGCTCCAGTACCTTGTCATCACAATGCTCCATGACCCCTGACATCACAATACTTCATGAACGTTTTCAGCCCAATGCTCCATGACCTTCTCATCACAATGCTCCATGACCCCTGTCATCACTATGCTCCATGACCACTGTCATCACAACGCTCCATGAACCCTGACAACAAAATGATCCGGAAATCTTGTCATCAAAATGCTCCCTGACAACAGTCTTCACAATATTCCATGACTTTCTCGTCACAATGCTCCATCCCCTTGTCATCACAATGCTACAAGCCCTTGTTATCACAATGCTCCATGAACCCTGTCATCACAGTGCTCCTTGACTCCAGTCATCACAATGCTTCATGACCTTTGTCATCACAATGGTCCATGCCCTCCTCATTAACAGTCTCTGTGACATTTTTAACCACAATGCTCCATGAACTTTTCATCACAACACTCTTTGACCCTTGTCTTCACAATGCTCTATGCATTTCTCAGCAAAATGCTCCATGCATTTGTCAGAAAAATGCTCCATGACCCTTGTCATCACAATGTGCCACACGCTTTCATTACAATGGTCCACAAATTTGTAATCACATTGCTCCATAAACCTTGTAATCACAATGATCCATGCCCTTTTCATCACAATTTTCCATTACACCTGTAATAACAATGCTCCATGACCCCTGCCATCAAAATGCTCCATGGCCTTGTCATCACAAGGCTCGATGACACTTCTCATCACAATGCTCCAAGACCCTTGTAATCACAATGCTCCATGACCTTGTCATCGCATATCTCCATGACACATGTCATCAGAATGTTCCATGGCCTTCTCATCAAAATGCACGATGCCCTTGTCATCACAATGCTCCAAGACCCCTGTAATCACAATTACCCATGCCCCTTTTCATCTCAATGCTCCATGAACCCTGTCATCACAATGCACCATGCCCGTCATCATAATGCTTCATGCTATTGTCATCACAATGAAATCAAAATGCTCCATGACTTCTGTCATTACAGTGCTCCAAACCCTTGTGACCAAAATATTCCATAACACTTGTCATCACAATGGCCCCTGATGCTCGTCATTACAGTTATCCATGGTCTTCTCATCACAATGCTCCATGAACTTTGTCATCATAATGCTCAATACACTTGTCACCAAAATGTTCCCTGACACTTGTTGTCTGTATGCTCCTTGAACACTGTCATGACAAGGCTCCATGTCTTTTTCATCACAATGATCCATGTCTGTTTTATCACAATATTCTAAGACCCCTGTAATCATAATTCTCCATGCCCTTGTCATCGCAAAGCTCAATGACGCATATCATTAGAATGCTGCTTGGCCTTCTCCTCACAATGCTCCATGCCCTTGTCATCACAATGTTCCAAGACCCCTATAATCACAATGCTCCATGCCCCTTTTCATCAGTATGCTCCATGAGATTTGTCATCACAAGGCTCCATGGTTTTCTCATCACAATGCTCCAGGACCTTGTCATCACAATGCTTCACGAACTTGTCATGAACATTCTCAATGTCCTTTGTCATCATAATGCTTCAAGCGCTAGTCATCACAATGCTCCATTATATTTGTCCTGACAATCCTCCATTACATTTGGCATCACAATGCTCCCTGCCATTGTCATCACAATGGACCATGACATATGTCATCACAATGCTCCCTTACACCTGTCTTCACAATACTCCATGACATTCTCATCACAATGCTCCATGCCCTTGTCATCACAATGCTCCATGACCTTGTCATCAGAATGTTCCATGCCCTTGTTATCACAATGCTCCATGACCCCTGTCACCACAATGCTTCGTGACTCCAGTCATCACAATGCTTTACTATCTTTGTCATCACAGTGGTCCATGCCCTCGTCATCAAGAGTCTCTTTGACGTTTTTAACCACAATGCTCCATGAAATTTTCATCACAATGCTCTTTGACCCTTCTCATCACAATGCTCTATGCCTTTCTCAGCAAAATGCTCCATGACCCTTGTCATCACAATGCTCCCTGCGCTTGTCAGCACAATGCTCCATGACACATGTCATCACAATGCGCCATGTGCTTGTCATCACAGTGCTCCACAATCTTGTCATCACAATGTTCCATACACATTGTCATCACAATTCTCAACGCACTTTTCATCCAAATGCTCTCTCACCAAACATATCACAATGTTATATCACTATTCATCACAATACTCCCTAACCACTGTCGTCACAATGTTCCGTGACTCCTGTCATCATAATGGTACATGCACTTATCATCACAATGTTCGATGACCCCTGACATCACAGTGTTCCATAACCACTGTCATCAAAATGCTCCAAAACCCTTTTCATCAAAATGCTCCATGACCCCTGACATCACAGTGTTCCATAACCACTGTCATCAAAATGTTCCATGACACTTTTCAACAAATTGCTCCATGACCTTGTCATCACAATGATCCCTGCCCTTCTCATCACAATGCACAACGCCTTTGTCATCAAAATGCTCCATGACATTTGTCATCACAAAGAACCATGACCCTTGGCATCACAAGGCTCCATGTCATTGTCATCACAGTGCTCCATGAATGCTCTCATCACAATACTCCATGCCCTTCTCATCACAAAGCTCCATGACACATGTCATCAGAATGCTCCATGGCCTTCTCAACACACTGCTCCATTACACCTGTCATAAGAATGCTCCATGACCCATGCCATTACGATGTTCCATGGCCTTGTCATCACAAGGCCCCATGTCCCTTCTCCTCACAATGCTTCAAAACCCATGTTATCACAATGCTCCAAGACCCTTTTTATCTAAATGACCCATGAACCCTGTCATCACAATGTTCCAAGCCCTTGTGATCACAGTATTCCATAACTCTTGTCATCACAGTTCCCCATGACGCTCGTCATCACAATTATCCATGGTCTTCTCATCACAATGCTCCATGACCTTTGTCATCACAATGCTCAATACACTTGTCATCAAAATGCTCCCTGACACTTGTTGTCTGTATGCTTCTTGAACCCTGTCATTACAAGGTTCCATGTCTTTTTAATTACAATGATCCATGCCTTTTTCATCACAATGCTCTAAGACCCCTGTAATCATAATTCTCCATGCCATTGTCATCACAAAGCTCAATGACCCATATCATTAGAATGCTCCTTGGTCTGCTCCTCACAATGCTCCATGCCCTTGTCATCCCAATGCTCCATGACCCCTGTATTCACAATGCTCCTTGACGCTTGTCATCACAGTGCTCCATGACACCAGTCATCACAGTGCTCCATGACTTTGTCAGCAAAATGCTACATGACCTTGTCATTACAAAGATCTATGCGCTTGTCATCAAAATACTCCAATACTATTTTCATCACAATCCTCCATCAACCTTGGGATCACATTGCTTCATGCCCTTGTCATCACAATGTTCCATGCTCCTTGAAATCAAAATGATCCATGACCTCTCTCATCACAATTCTCCAAACTCTTGTAATCACAGTGTTCCATAACTCTTGTCATCACAACACTCCATGCTGCCTGTCATCACAGTACTCCATGCCCTTGTCATCACAATGCTCCATGACCTTTGTCATCACAATTCTCAATACACTTGTCATCAATATGCTCCCTGACACTTGTCGTCAAAATGCTCCTTGAACCCTGTCACGAAAAGGCTCCATGCCTTTTTCAACACAATGCCCCATGCCTTTTTCATCACAATGCTCCATGCCGTTTTTATCACAATCCTCCATGCCATTGTCATCAAAATAATCCACAAGCTTTTCATCAGAATGTTCCATGACCCTTGTCATCACAAATCTCCATGACCCTTGTCATCACAATTCTCCATGCACTTGTCAGCACAATGCTCCCTGACACTTGTCATCACAATGCTCCAATCCATTGTCATCACAATGCTCCATTACCTTTGTCATCACAATCCTCCATGACACTTGGCATCACAATGCTCCATGCCCTTGTGATCACAATGCGCCTTTCCAAATGTCATCGCTATTATCCATGAAACGTATTAGACCAATGCTCCATGCCCTTGTCATCACAATGCTACATGGCCTTGCTATCACAATGCTCCATGACCCCTGTCATCACAATGCTCCATGCCTTTGTCAGAAAAATGCTACATGACCCTTGTCATCACAATGTGCCACACGTTTATCATTACAACGGTCCACAAATTTGTCATCACAGTGCTCCATAAACCTTGTAATCACAATGATCCATGCCCTTTTCACCACAATTTTCCATTACACCTTTTATAACAATGCTCCATGACCCTGCCATCAAAATGCTCCATGGCCTTGTCATCACAAGGCTCGAAGACACTTCTCATCACAAAGCTCCAAGACCCTTGTAATCACAATGCTCCATGAGCTTGTCATCACATATCTCCATGACACATGTCATCAGAATGTTCCATGGCCTTCTCATCAAAATGGCGATGTGCTTGTCATCACAATGCTCCAAGACTCCTGTAATCACAATGCTTCATGCCCCTTTTCAAATCATTGTTCCATGAACCCTGTCATCACAATGCAACATGCCCATCATCATAATGCTTCAGGATATTGTCAGCACAATGAAATCAAAATTCTCCATGACCTCTGTCATCACAATGCTCCATGACCCCTGTCATAACAATACTCCATGAACATTTTCAGTCCAGAGCTCCATTACCCTTGTGAATACAATGATCCATGCCCTTGTCACCCCTATGCTCCATGAGCAGTGTATTCACAAAGCTCCATGACACTTGTCATCACAGTGCTCCATGACAACTGTCATCACAATGCTCCTGGGCTTTGTCAGCAAAATTCTATATGACATTGTCATAACAATGCTCTATGAGCTTGTCATCACAATACTGCATTACCATTGTCATCACAATCCTCCATGAAACTTGGGATCACATTGCTTCATGCCCTTGTCATCACAATGCTCCATGCTCCTTGAAATCAAAATGATTCATGACCTCTCTCATCACAATTCTCCAAACCCTTGTGATTACAATGTTCCATCACACTTGTCATCACAACACTCCATGCTGCCTGTCATCACAATATTCCATGCCCTTGTCATCACAATGCTCCATGAAATTTGTCATCACAATTCTCAATACACTTGTCATCTTAATGCTCCCTGACACTTGTCGTCAGAATGCTCCTTGAACCCTGTCACGAAAAGGCTCCATGCCTTTTTCATCACAATGCCCCATGTCATTTTCATCACAATGCTCCATGCTATTGTCATCAAAACACACCACAATCTTGTCATCAGAATGCTCCATTACCCTTGTCATCACAATTCTCCATGCACTTGTCAGCACAATGCTCCCTTACCCTTGTCATCACAATGCTCAATTCCATTGTCATCACAAAGCTCCATTACCTTTGTCATCAGTATCCTCCATGACACTTGGCATCACAATGCTCCATGCCGTTGTCATCACAATGGGCCATTACATATGTCACCACAATGCTCCCTGACAACTGCCTTCACAATAATGCATGACCTGCTCTTCACAATGCTCCATGTCCTTGTGACCACAATGCGCCTTTGCAAATGTCATCGCTATAATCCATGAAACTTAGTAGACCAATGTTCCATGCCCTTGCCATCACAATGCTCCATGCCCTTGGTATCACAATGCTCCATGACCCCTGTCATCACAATGCTCCGTGACTCCAGTCATCACAATGCTTCATGACCTTTGTCATCACAATGGACCATGCCCTCGTCATCAACAGTCTCTGTGACCATTTTAACCACAATGCTCCATGAAAATTTCATCACAATGCTTTTTGACCCTTGTCGTCACAATGCTCTATGCATTTCTAAGCACAATGCTCCATGCCCTTGTCACCACAATGCTCCATGACCCCTGTCATCACAATGCTCCATGACTCCAGTCATCACAGTGCTACATAACATTTGTTACCACAATTGTCCATGCCCGCGTCATCACACGGCTCTGTTACCTTTGTAACCACAATGCTCCATGAACTTTTCATCACAATGCTCCGTGACCCTTGTCATCACAATTCTCCATGCCTTTGTCAGAAAACTTCTCCATGACCCTTGTCATCACAATGTGCCACAAGCTTTTCATTAAAACGGTCCACAAATTTGTCATCACAGTGCTCCATAAACTTTGAAATCACAATGATCCATGCCCTTCTCATCACAATGCTCCATTACATCTGTCATAAGAATGCTCCATGACCCCTGCTATCAAAATGTTCCATGGCCTTATCATCACAAGGCTCGATGACACCTCTCATCACAATGCTCCAAAACCCTTGTAATCACAATGCTCCATGCCCTTGTCATCACAAATCTCCATGACACATGTCATCAGAAGGTTCCATGTCCTTCTCATCAAAACGCTTGATGCCGTTGTCATCACAGTGCTCCAAGAACCCTCTAATCACAATGCTCCATTCCCCTTTTCATCTCAATGCTCCATGAACCCTGTCATCACAATGCATCATGCCCCTCATCATAATGCTTCAGGCTATTGTCAGCACAATGAAATCAAAATTCTCCATGACCTCTGCCATCACAATGCTCCATGACCCCTGTCATCACAATACTCCATGAACATTTTTGGCCCAGTGCTCCATGACCCTTGTCATCACAATGATCCATTCCCTTGTCATCCCAATACTCCATGACCCCTGTATTCACAATGCTCCGTGACACATGACATCACAGTGCTCCATGACAACTGTCATCACAATGCTCCTGGCCTTTGTCAGCAAAATTCTATATGACCTTGTCATAACAATGCTCTATGTGTTTGTCATCACAATACTCCATTACCATTGTCATCAGAATCCTCCATGAAGCTTGGGATCACATTGCTTCATGTCCTTGTCATCACAATGCTCCATGCTCCTTGAAATCAAAATGAACCATGACCTCTGTCATCACAATGCTCCAAACCATTTTGATCACAATGTTCCATAACACGTGTCATCACAACACTCCATCCCCTTTTAATCACAATGATCCATGACATTTGTCATCACAGTTCTCAATACACTTGTCATCAAATTGCTTCCTGACACTTGTCGTCAGAATGCTGCTTTATCCCTGTCACAAAATGGCTCCATGCCTTTTTCATCACAATGCTCCATGCCATTGTCATCAAAATACTCCACAAGCTTGTCATCAGAATGCTCCCTGACCCTTGTCATCACAATGCTCCAAGCCATTGTCATCACAATTGTCCATTACCTTTGTCATCAGAATCCTCCATGACACTTGGCATCACAATGCTCCATGCCATTGTCATCACAATGGGCCATTACATATGTCATCACAATGCTCCTTGACACCTCTGTTCAAAATACTGTATGACCTGGTCATCACAATGCTCCATTCCCTTGTCATCACAATGCACCATTCCAACTGTCATCACAATAATCTATGAAACTTATTAGAACTATGTTCCATGCCCTTGTCATCACAATACTCCATGCCCTTGTTATCACAATGCTCCATGACCCATTGTCATCACAATGCTCCTTGATTCCAGTCATCACAATGCTTCATGACCTTTGTCATCACAATTGTACATGCCCTCATCATGAACAGTCTCTGTGATATTTGTAACCACAATGCTCCATGAACTTTTCATCACAATGCACTTTGACCCTTGTTATCACAATGCTCTATGCCTTTCTCAGCACAATGCTCCATGACCCTTGTCATCTCAATGCTCCATGAACTTTGTCATCACAATGCTCCATGCCCTTGTTATCACAATGCTCCATTCCCTTTTCTTCACAATGCTCCATGCCGTTGTCATCACAATAGTCCACAAGCTTGTCATCAGAAAGCTCCATGACCCTTGTCATCACAATGCTCCATAACCCCTCTCATCACAATGCTCCATACACCTTGTCATTACACTGCTCCATGACGCTTGTCATCACAATTATCTATGGTCTTCTCATCACAGTGCTCCTCGCCCTTGTCATCAAAATGCTGCATGACCCTTGTCATCACAATGATCCATGACTCCTCTCATCACAGTGCTCCATGACACCTGTCATCACATTGCTCATTGTCCCTTGTCATTACAGTGCTCCATGATGCTCGTCACCACAAGTATCCATGGTCTTCTCATCAAAGTGCTCCACGTCTTGCCATCACAATGCTCCATGTCCTGGTAATGACAATGCTCATGTCCCTTGTCATCACAATTCTCCACGTCCTTGTCATCACAATGCTCCATGACAATTCTCATCAGAATGTTACATGCTCTTGTCATCACAATTCTCCACGCACTTGTCATTGCAATGCCCCCTTTACCCTGTCATAGCAAGCTCCATGCCTTTGTCATCACAATGTTTCACGAACTTTTCATCAAAATTCTCCATGGCCATTGTCATCAAAATGATCCATGCCCTTGTCATCACGATGCTCCAAGCCCTTGTCATCACAAGGCTCCATTACCTTTGTCATCTCAATCCTCCATAACACTTGGCATCACAATGCTCCATGCCATTGTCATCACAATGGACAATGAAATATGTCATCACTGTGCTCCCTGACACATGTCTTCACAATAATCCATGACCTTGTAATCACAATGCCCTATGCCCTTGTTATCACAATATGCCATGCCCACTTTCAACACAATTATCCATGAAACTTGTCAGAGTAATGCTCCATGCCCCTGTCATCACAAAGCTCCCTGCCCTTGTCATCACAATGCTCCATTGCACCAGTCATCACAATGCTCCGTGAATCCACTCATCACAAGGATTCATAACTTGTGTCATCACAGTGGTCCATGCCCTCATCATCACAAGACTCTGTGAACATTGTCACCACAATTCTCCATGAACTTTTCATCACAATGTTCCGTGACACTTCTCATCACAATCCTCCGTCCTTTTGTCAACTCAATGCTCCATGACCCATGTCATCACAATGAGACATGCGTCTGTCATCACAATGCTCCACAATCTTGTCATCACAATGCTCCATAAACCTTGTCATCACAATGCCCCATGCACTTCTTATCAAAATGCTCTCTCAAAACTGATATCAATATGTTCCCTCACTAGTCAGCACAATACACCCACTACCCTGTCATCACAATGGTCCATAACCCATGTCATGAAAATGTTCCATGACCCCTGACAGCACAATGTTCCATAACCCCTGTCATCAAAATGTTACATGACATTTTTCATCAAATTGCTCCATGACCCTGTCATCACAATGCTCCCTCTCCTTCAGAACAGAATGCACCACAGGCTTGTCAACAAAATTCTACCTGACCTTTGTCATCACAAAGCTCTATGACCATAGGCATCACAATGCTGCATGACATTGTCATCACAATGCTCCATGAGCCATCTAATCACATTGTTCCATGCCCTTGTCATCACAGGCTCCATGATAATTTTCATCACAATGCTCAATGCCATTCTTCTCACAATGCTCCATGCGCTTGACATTACAATCCTCCATGACACATGTATCACAGTGTTCCTTGTCATATCAATGCTCGTTGCCCCCTCTAATCACGACAATCCATGAAACATTTCAGACCAATGCTCCATGCTCTTGTCATCACAGTGCTCCATTACACCTGTCATAACAATGCTCCATGACCCCCGCCATCACAATGATCCACAGCCTTGTCATCACAAGGCTCCATGACCCTTGTCATCACAATGCACCAAGACCCCTGTAATCACAATGCTCCATGCCCTTGTCATGACAAAGCATCATGACACATGTCATCAGAATGCTGCATGGCCTTCTCATTCACGATGCTCCATGCCCTTGGCATCACAATGCTCCAAGACTCTTGTAATCACAATGCTCCATGCCCCTTTTCATCTCAATGTTCCATGAACCCTGTCATCAAAATGCACCTTGCCCATCATCAGAATGCTTCATTCTACTATCATCACAATGAAATCAAAATGCTCCATGACCTCTGTCATCACAATGCTCCAAATCCTTGTGACCAAAATGTTCCATAACACTTTACATCACAACGCCCCATGACGCTTGTCATCACAATTATCCATGGCCTTCTCATCACAATGCTCCATGCCCTTGCCATCACAATGCTCCATTACCACTGTCATAAAAATGCTCCATGACCCCGGCCATCACGATGTTCCATGGCCTTTTCATCACAAGGCTCCAAGATCCCTGTAATCACAATGCTCCATGCCCCTTTTCATCTCAATGATCCATGAACCTGTCATCACAGTTCACCATGCCCATCATCATAATGCTTCATGCTATTGTCATCACAATGAAATCAAATTTCTCCATGACCTCTGTCATAATAATGCTCCAAACCCTTGTGATCACAATATTCCATAACACTTGTCCTCACAAAGCCCCATGAGGCTCGTCATCACAATTATCCATGGTCTTCTCATCACAATGCTCCATGACCTTTTCCATCACAATGCTCAATACACTTGTCATCAAAATGCTCCCTGACACTTGTTGTATGTATGCTCTTTGAACCCTGACATGACAAGGCTCCTTGCCATTTTCATCACAATGATCCATGCCCCTTTCATCACAATGCTCCAAGACCCCTGTAATCACAATGCTCCATGCCTTTCTCATCACTAAGCTCAATGACACATGTCATCAGAATGCTCCTTGGGCTTCTCCTCACAATGCTCCATGCCTTTGTCATTAGAATGTTCCAAGACCACTGTAATCACAATGCACCATGCCCCTTTTCATCAGAATTCTCCATGAGACTTGTCATCACAAGGCTCCATGGACTTCTCATCACAATGCTCCAGGATCTTGTCATCACAATTCTCCATTCCCTTGTCATCACAATGCTCCATGAACTCTGTCATCACCATATTCCATTAACATTTTCAGCCCAATGCTTCATACCCTTGTCATCACAATGCTCCAGGCCCTTGTTATCACAGTGCTCCATGACCCCTGTCATCACAATGCACCGTGACTCCAATCACCACAATGTTTCATGACCTTTGTCATCACAATGGTCCATGCCGTCATCATCAACAGTCTCTGTTACGTTTTTAACCACAATGCTCCGTGAACTTTTCATCACAATGCTCTTTGACCCTTGTCATCACAATGCTCTATGCCTTTCTCAGCACAATGCTCCATGAAACTTGTCATCACAATGCTCCATGCGCTTGTCAGCACAATGCTCCATGACCTTGTCATCAGAATGCTCCATGACCCTTGTCATCACAATGCTCCGTGATTCCAGTCATCAGAATGCTTCCTTAACATTTGTCATCACAATGGTCCATGCCCGTGTCATCACAAGGCTCTGTGACTTTGTAACCACAATGCTCCATGAACTTTTCATCACAATGCTCCATGACCCTTGTCAGGACAATGCTCCATGCCTTTGTCAAAACAATGCTCCATGACCCTTGTCATCACAATGTGCCACACGGTTTTCATCACAAAGGTACACAACCTTGTCATCGCAATGCTCCATAAACCTTGTAATCACAATGCTCCATGCACTTCTCATCAAAATGCTCTCTCACCACTGATATCACAATGTTCCATCACTGGTCATCACAATACTCCCTCACCCCTGTAATCACAATATTCCATGACCCCTGTCTTCACAATGCTACATACCCTTATCATCACAAAGTTCCTTGACCCCTGTCATCAAAATGCTCCATGACCCTTTTCATCCCAAAGCTCCAGGAACCCTGACATCTCAATGATCTATAACACCTGTCAGCAAAATATTCCAATACACATTTCATCATACTGCTCCGTGACCCTGGCATCAAAATGCTCCCTGCCCTTATCATCACAAAGCACCACGCACTTGTCTTCAAAATGCTCCTTGACCCTTGTCATCACATATCTCCATGACACTTGGCATCACAGTGCTCCATGCCAGCACTCATCACAATAATGCATGAAATATTTCAGACCAATGCTACATGCGCTTCTCATCACAATACTCCATTACCCCTGTCTTAACAATGCTCCATGACCCCCGCCATCACAATGATACACGGCCTTGTCTTCACAAGGCTCCATGACACTTGTCATCACAATGCTCCATGACAACTGTCATCACAATGCTCCAAGCCATTTTCATCACTATGCTCCATGACGTTTGTCATCAGAATCCTCCATGACAATTGGCATCACAATGCTCCATGCCATTCTCATCACAATGGGCCATTACATATGTCGTCACAAAGCTCCCTGACACCTCTCTTCACAATACTGCAAGACCTGGTCATCACAATGTTCCATGCCCTTGTCATCACAATGCGCCATTCCAACTGTCATCACAATAATCCATGAAACTTATTAGACCAATGCTCCATTCCCTGGTCATCACAATGCTCCATGCCCTTGTTATCACAATGCTCCATGACCCCTGTCACCACAATGCTCCGTGACTCCAGTTATCAAAATGCTTCATGACCTTTGTCATCACAATTGTCCATGCCCATGTCATCAACAGACTCTGTGACCTTTTTAACCACAATACTCAATGAAATTTTCCTCAAAATGCTCTTTGACCCTTTTCATCACAATACTCTATGCCTTTCTCAGCACAATGATCCATGACATTTGTCATCACTATGTTCCATGCGCTTGTCAGCACAATGTTCCATGACTCATGTCATCAGAATATTCCATGTCCTTCCCATCACAGTGCTCCATTACACCTGTCATAAGAATGCTCCATGACCCCTGCCATCACGATGTTCCATGGCCTTGTCATCACAATGCTCCATGACCCTTCTCATCACAATGCTCCAAGACCCATGTTATCACAATGCTCCATGCCCCTTTTCATCTAAATGATCCATGAACCCCGTCCTCACAATGTTCCAAACCCTTGTGATCAAAATATACCGTAGCTCTTGTCATCACAATGCCCCATGACGATCGTCATCACAGTTATCCAGAGTCTTCTCATCACAATGCTCCATGACCTTTGTCATCACAATGCTCAATACACTTGTCATCAAAATGTTCCCTGACACTTGTTGTCTGTATGTTCCTTGAACCCTGTCATTAAAAGGCTCCATGCCTTTTTCATCACAATGATCCATGCCTTTTTCATCACAATGCTCTAAGACCCCTGTAATCATAATTCTCCATGCCCTTGTCATCACAAAGCTCATGACACATATCATTAGAATGCTCCTTGTCCTTCTCCTCACAATGCTCCATGCCCTTGTTATCACAATGTTCCAAGACCCCTGTAATCACAGTGCTCCATGCCCCTTTTCATCAGTATGCTCCATGAGATTTGTCATCACAAGGCTCCATGGTTTTCTCATCACAGTGCTCCAGGACATTGTCATCACAATGCTTCACGACCTTGTCATGATAATTCTCAATGGCCATTGTCATCATAATGATTCAAGCCCTAGTCATCACAATGCTACATTATATTAGTCATGCCAACCCTCCATTTTATTTGGCATCACAATGTTCCATGCTATTCTCATCAGAATGAACCATGACATATGTCATCACAATGCTCCCTGACACCTGTCTTCACAATACTCCATGCCCTTGTCATCACAATGCTCCATGCCCTTGTCATCACAATGCTCCATGCCCTTGTCATCACAATGCACCATGCCAACTGTCATCACAATAATCTATGAAACTTTTCAGACCAATGCTCCATGCCCCTGTCATCACAATGCTCCATGCCCTTCTCGTCACAATGCTCCATGTCCCCTGTCATCACAATGCTCCGTGACTCCAGTCATCACAATGCTTCATAACGTTTTTCATCACAATGGTCCATGTCCGCATCATCACAAATCTCTGAGACCTTTGTAACCACAATGCTCCATGAAGTTTTCATCACAATGCTCCGTGATCCTTTTCATCACAATGCTCCATGCCTTTGTCAGAACAATGCTCTATGTCACTTGTCATCACAATGTGCCACGTGCTTTTCATCACAACGGTCCACAAATTTTTCATCGTTATGCTCCATAAACCTTGTAATCACAATGCTCCATGCACATGTCAATAAAATACTCTCTCACTAGAGATATCACAATGTTCCATCACTAGACATCATAATACTCGCTGACACCTGTAATCACAATGTTCCATGACCCCTGTCATCAAAATGCTACGTCCCCTTGTAATCACAATGTTCCAAAAACTCTGTAATCACAATGCTTCATGTCCCTTTTCATCAGAATGCTCCATGAGACTTGTCATCACAAGTGTTCATGGTCATCAATCACAATGGTCCAGGACCTTGTCATCAACATGCTCCATTCCCTTGACATCACAATGCTCCATGACCCCTGTCATCACATTACTCCATGAAAATTTTCAGCCCAATGCTCCATGACCTTCTCATGACAATGCTCCATGACCAATATCATCACAATGCTCCATGACCACTGTCATCAAAACACTCCATGACACCTGACAATACAATGATCCGGAACTCTTGTCATCACAATGCTCCATTTCCTAGTCATCACAATGCTCCATGACCCCTGTCATCACAATACTCCATGAACATTTTCAGCCCAATGCTCCTTGACACTAGTCATCACAATGATCCATGCCCTTTTAATCCCAATGCTCCATGACACCTGTATTCACAATGCTCCATGCCTTTGTCAGCAAAATGCTACATGACCTTGTCATTACAATGCTCTATGCGCTTGTCATCACAATACTCCATTACCATTGTTATCACAATCCTCCTTGAACCTTGGGATCACATTGCTTCATGCCCTTGTCATCACAATGCTCTATGCTACTTGAAATCAAAATGATCCATGACCTCTGTCTTCACTATGCTCCAAACCCTTGTGATCACAATGTTCCAGAACACTTTTCATCACAACGCTCCATGATGCCTGTCATCACAATACTCCATGCCCTTTTCATCACAATGTTCCAAGACATTTGTCATCACAATTCTCAATACACTTGTCATCACAATGCTCCCTGACACTTTTCGTCAGAATGCTCCTTGAACCCTGTCACGAAAAGGCTCCATGACTTATTCATCACAGTGCCCCATGCCGTTTTCATCACAATGCTCCATGCCATTGTCATCAAAATACTCCACAAGCTTGTCATCAGAATGCTCCATGACCCTTGTCATCACAATTCTCCATGCACTTGTCAGCACAATCGTCCCTGAACCTTGTCATCACAATGCTCCAAGCCATTGTCATCACAGTGCTGCATTCCCTTTTTATCACAAGGCTCCATGACCCCTGTCATCACAATGGTCCGTGACTCCAGTCATCACAATGCATCATGACCTTTGCAATCACAATGGTCCATGCCCTCGTCATCAACAGTCTCTGTGACATTTTTAACCACAATTCTCCATGAACATTTCATCACAGTGCTCTTTGACCCTTGTCATCACAATGCTCTATGCATTTCTCAGCACAATTCTACATGACCCTTGTCATCACAATGTTCCATGCCTTTCTCAGCACAATGCTCCATGACCCTTGTCATCACAATGCTCCATGTGCTTGTCAGGACAATGCTCCATGACACATGTCATCACAATGCACCATGAGCTTGTCATCACAGTGCTCCACAATCTTGTCATCACAATGCTCCATAAAACTTGTCATCACAATGCTCCATGAAATTCTCATCAAAATGTTCTCTCACCACTGATATCACAATGTTACATCACTATTCGTCACAATACTCCCTCACCCCTGTCATCATAATGATCCATGACTCCTGTCATCACAGTGCTACATGCACTTATCATCACAATGTTCGATAACCCCAGATATCACAATGTTCCAGAAACCCTGTCATCAAAATGTTCAATGACTGTTTTCATCAAATTGCTCCATGACCCTGTCATCACAATGCTCCCTGCCCTACTCAACACAATGCACAACGCCTTTGTCATCCAAATGCTCCATGACCTTTGTCATCACAAAGATCCATGACCCTTGGCATCACAATGATCCATGTCATTGTCATCACAATGCTACATGAACTCTCAAATCACATTGCTCCATGCCCTTGTCATCACAAAGCTCCATGACACATGTCATCAGAATGTTCCATGGCCTTCTCATCACAATGCTCCATGCCCTTGCCATTCCAATGCTCCAATACACCTCTCATAACAATGCTCCATGACCCCTAAAATCACGATGTTCCATGGCCTTGTCATAACAAGGCTCCATGACCCTTCTCATCACAATGATCCAAGACCCATGTAATCACAATGCTCCTTGCCCCTTTTCATCTCAATGTTCTAAAAACCCTGTCATTACAGTTCACCATGCCCATCATCATAATGCTTCATGCTATTGTCATCACAGTGAAATCAAAATGCTCCATGACCTCTGTCATAACAATGCTCCAAACCCTTGTGATCACAATATTCCATAACACTTGTCATCCCAATGCCCCATGACACTCGTTATCACAATTATCCATTGACTTCTCATCACAAAGCTCCATGCCATTGTCATCACAATGCTCCATGACCCCTGTCATCACAATGCTCTGTGAATCCAGTCATCACAGTGTTTCATAACATTTGTCATCACAATGGTCCATGCCCGCATTATCACAAGGCTCTGTTACCTTTGTAACCACAATGCTCCATGAACTTTTCATCACAATGCTTCCTGACTCTTGTCATCACAATGCTCCATTCGTTTGTCAGAAAAATGCTCCGTGACCCTTGTCATCATAATGTGCCACGCGCTTTTCATCACAACGGTCCACATATTTGTCATCACAATGCCCCAGAAACCATATAATCACAATGCTCCATGACATTCTCATCACAATGCTCCATTACACCTGTCATAACAATGCTCCATGACACCTGCCATCACAATGTTCCACAGCCTTGTTATTAAAAGGCTCCCTGACATTTGTCATCACAATGCTCCAAGACCCCTGTAATCACAATACTCCATGCCCTTGTCATCACAAAGCTCCATGACACATGTCATCAGCATGTTCCATGGCGTTCTCATCAAAATGCTCCATGCCCTTGTCATCACAGTGCTCCAAGACCCCTGTAATCACAATGATCCATGCCCCTTTTCATCTCAATGCTCCATGATCCCTGTCATCACAATGCATCATGCCCATCATCATAATGCTTCCGGCTATTGTCAGCACAATGAAATCAAAATTCTCTATGACCTCTGTTATCACAATGCTCCATTACCCCTGTCATCACAATACTCCATGAACATTTTCAGTCCAATACTCCATGACCCTTGTCATCACAATGAATCATGCCCTTGTCATCCCAATGCTCCATGACCCCTGTATTCACAATGCTACATGACACTTGTCATCACAGATCTCAATGACACCTGTCTTCACAATGCTCCAGGGTTTGTCAGCCAAATTCTACATCACCTTCTCATTACAATGCTCTATGCACTTGTCATCACAATGCTCCAAGACCCCTGTAATCACAATGCTCCATGACCTTTTCCATCTCAGTGCTCCATGAACCCAGTCATCACAATGCACCATGCCCATCATCATAATGCTTCAGGCTATTGTCATTACAGTGAAATAAAAATTCTCCATGACCTCTGTCATCACAATCCTCCAAACCCTTGTGATCACAATGTTCCAGAACACTTATCATCACAACACCCCATGACGATCATCATCACAATTATCCATGGTCTTCTCATCACCATGCTCCATGATCTTTGTCATCACAATGCTCAATACACTTGTCATCACAATGCTCCCTGACTCTTGTCGTCAGTATGCTCCTTGAACACTGTCATGACAAGGCTCCATGCCTTTTTCATCACAATGATCCATGCCCTTTTCATCACAATGCTCCAAGACCCCTGTAACCACAATGCTAGATGCCTTTGTCATCACAAAGCTCCATGATGCATGTCATCAGAATGCTCGATGGCCTTCTCCTCACAATGCTCCATGTCCTTGTCATCACAGTGCTCAATGAAACCTCTCATCACATTGCTCCATGCCCTTGTCATTACAATCCTCCATTACGCATGTATCACAGTGTTCCGTGCCCTTGTTATCACAATGCTCCATGCCCACTCTCATCACAATAATCCATGAAATATTTCAGACCAATGCTCAATGACCTTCTCATCACAATGCTCCATTACCTGTGCATAACAAAGCTCCATGACGCCTGCCATCACAATGTTCCACGGCCTTGTCATCACAATGCTCAATGTCCCTTGTCAGCACAATGCTCCAAGACACCTGTCATCAAAATGCTCATTGATTTTGTCATAACAAAGCTCCATGACACATGCCATCAGAAGGTTCCATGGCCTTCTCATCACAATGCTCCATGCCCTTGTCATCACAATGCTCCAAGACCCTTGTAATCACAATGGTCCTTGCCTTTTTTCATCTGAATGATCCATGAACCCTGTCATCACAATGCACCATGCACAACATCATAATTCTTCAGGCTATTGTCATTAAAATGAAATCAAAATTCTCCATGACCTCTGTCATCATAATGCTCCAAACCCTTGTGATCACAATGTTCCATAACACTTATCATCACAACACCCATGACGCTCATCATCACAATTATCCATGGTCTTCTCATCACAATGCTCCATGATCTTTGTCATCACAATGCTCAATAAACTTGTCAACACAATGCTCGCTGACACTTGTCCTCAGAATGCTCCTTGAACCCTGTCATGACAAGGCTCCATGCCTTTTTCATCACAATGATCCATGCCCTTTTCCTCACAATGCTCCAAGACTCCTGTAATCACAATGCTCCATGCACTTGTCATCACAAAGCTCCATGACGCATGTCATCAGAATGCTCCATGGCCTTCTGCTCACAATGCTCCATGCCCTTGTAATCACAATGCACCAAGACCCCTGTAATCACAATGCTCCATGCCCCTTTTCATCAGAATGCTCCATGAGACTTGTCATCACAATTCTCCATGGTCATCTCATCAAAATGCTCCAGGACCTTTTCATCACCATGCTCCATTCCCTTGTCATCACAATGCTCCATGACACCTCTCATCACAATAATCCATGAACAGTTACAATAATCCATGAACAGTTTCAGCCGAATGCTCCATGACATTCTCATCACAATGCTCCATGACCAATATCATCACAATGCTCCATGACCTCTGTCATCACAAGACTCCATGACACCTGACAACACAATGATCCAAGACTCTTGTCATCACAATACTCCATTCCCTAGGCATCACAATGCTCCATGACCCCTGTCATCACAATACTCCATGAACATTTTCAGCCCAATTCTCCATGACACTTGTCATCACAATGGTCCATGCCCTTCTCATCCCAATGCTCCATGACCCCTGTATTCACATTGCTCCTTGTCACTTGTCATCACAGAGCTCTATGACACCTGTGATGACAATGCTCTATGCCTTTGTCAGCAAAATGCTATATGACCTTAACATTACAAAGCTCTATGTGCTTGTCATCAAAATACTCTATTACCATTGTCATCACAATCCTCCATGAACCTTGGGATCACATTGCTTCGTGCCCTTGTCATCACAATATTCCATGCTCCTTGAAATAAAAATGTTCCATGACATCTCTCATCACAATGCTCCAAACCCTTGTGATCACAATGTTCCATAACACTTGTCATCACAACAATCCATGATGCCTGTCATCACAATACTCCATGCCATTTTCATGACAATGCTCCATGACCTTTGTCATCCCAATTCTCAATACACTTGTTATCACAATGCTCCCTGACACTTGTCTTCAGAATGCTCCTTGAACCCTGTCACGAAATGGCTCCATGAATTTTTCATCACAATGCCCCATGCCATTTTCATCACAATTCTCCATGCCATTGTCATCAAAATACTCCACAAGCTTGTCATCCGAATGCTCCATGAACTCTGTACTCACAATTCTCCATGCACTTGTCAGCACAATGCTCCCTGACACTTGTCATCACAATGCTCCAAGATATTATCATCTCAATGCTCCATTACCTTTGTCATCAGAATCCTCCATGACATTTGGCATCACAATGCTCCATGCCAGTGTCATCACAATGGGCCCTTACATATGTCATCACAATGCTCCCTGACAGCTGTCTTCAGAATACTGCATTACCTGTACATCACAAATGCTCCATGATCTTGTCATTACAATGTGCTATTCCAACTATCATCGCAATAATCCATGAAACTTATTAGACCAATGCTCCCGGCACTTGTCATTACAATGTTCCATTCCCTTCTTATCACAATGTTCCAAGACCCCTGCAATCAGAATGCTCCATACCCCTTTTCATCAGTATGCTCCATGAGACTTGTCATCACAAGGCCCCATGGTTTTCTCATCACAATGCTCCAGGAACTTGTCATCACATTGCTTCACAACCTTGTCATGAAAATTCTCAATTTCTCTTGTCATCATAATGCTCCAAGCCCTAGTAATCACAATGCTCCATTATATTTCTCATCACAATCCTCCATTACATTTGGCATCACAATGGTCCTTGCCATTGTCATCGCAATGGACCATGACATATGTCATCACCATGCTCCCTGACAACTGTCTTCACAATACTCCATGACTTTCTCATCACAATGATCCATGCTCTTGTCATCAAAATGCACCATGTCCAGTGTCATCACAATAATCTATGAAAATTGTCAGACCAATGCTCCATGCCCTTGTTATCACAATGCTCCATGACCCCTGTCATCACAATGCTCCATGACTCCAGTCATCACAATGCTTCATAACGTTTGTCATCACAATGGTCCATGTCCGCATCATCACAAGGCTCTGTGACCTTTGTAACCACAATGTTCCATGCCTTTGTCAGAACAATGCTCTATGACCCTTGTCATCACAATGTGCCACGTGCTTTTCATCACAATAATCGACAACCTTGTCATCACTATGCTCCATATACCCTGTAATCACAATGCTCCATGCACTTCTCATCCAAATGCTCTCTCACCTGAGATATCACAATGTTCCATCACTAATCATCACAATCCTCCCTCAACCCTGTAATCACAATATTCCATGACCCCTGTCATCACAATGCTACATCCACTTATCAGCACAGTGTTCCATGACCACTGACATCATAATTTTCCATAACCACTGTTATCAAAATGCTCCATGACCCTTTTCATCCCAAAGGTCCATGACACCTGGCATCACAATGTTCTATAACCCCTGTCATCAAAATGTTCCGTTACACTTTTCATCAAATTGCTGCATGGCCCTGTCATCAAAATGCTCCCTGGCCTTCTCATCACAATGCACCACACCCTTGTCCTAAAAATGCTCCATGACATTTGTCATCACAAAGCTCCATGACCCTTGGCATCACAGTGCTCCATGTCCTTGTCATCACAATGCTCGATGTCATTGTCATCACAATGCTCCATGCCCTGGTCATTACAATCCTCCATGACCCATGTATCACAGTGTTCCGTGCCAGTGTCATCACAAAGCACCATGCCCACTCTCAAACAATAAACCATGAAACATTTCAGACCAATGCTCAATGCCCCTCTCATCACAATGCTCCATTACCTCTCTCATAACAATGCTCCATGACACCTGCCATTAAAATGTTCCACGGCCTTGTCATCAGAAGGCTCTATGACGCATGTCATCAGAATGTCCCATGGCCTTCTCATCACAATGCTCCATGCCCTTGTCATCACAATGCTCCAAGACCCCTGTAATCACAATGCTCCATGCCCCTTTTCATCTCAGTAATCCATGAACCCTGTCCTTACAATGCACCATGCCTATCATCATAATATTTAAGGCTATTTTCATCACAATGAAATCAAAATGCTCCATGACATGTTTCATCATAATGCTCCAAACACTTGTTATCACAATGTTCCATAACACTTGTCATCACAACACCCCATGTTGCTCATCATCACAATTATGCATGGTCTTCCCATCACAATGCTCCATGAACTTTTTCATCACAATGCTCAATACACTTGTAATCACAATGCTCCCTGACACTTGTCGTGAGTATGCTCCTTGAACCCGGTCATGACATGGCTCCATGCCTTTTTCATCACAATGATCCATGCCCTTTTCATCACAATGCTCCAAGACCCCTGTAATCACAATGCTACATGCACTTGTCATCACAAAGCTCCATGACGCATGTCATCAGAATGCTCAATGGCATTCTCATCACAATGCTCCATGCCCTTGTCCTCACAATGCTCCAAGACCACAGTAATCACAATGCTCCATGCCCCTTTTCATCAGAATGCTCCATGAGACTTGTCATCACAGGTCTCCATGATCTTCTCATCACAATGCTCCAGGACCTTGTCATCACCATGCTCCATTCCCTTGTCATCACAATGCTCCATGACCCCTGTCATCACAGTAATCCATGAACATTTTCAGCCCAGTGTTCCACGACCTACTCATCTCAATGCTCCATGGGCAATATCATCACAATGCTCCATGACCACTGTCATCACAACACTCCAAGACACCTGACAACACAATGATCCAGGACTCTTTTCATCACAATGCTCCAATCCCTAGTCATCACAATGCTCCATGAAACCTGTCATCACTACACTCCATGAACATTTTCAGCCCAGTGCTCCATGACCCTTGTCATCACAATGATCCATGCACTTGTCAACCCAATGTTCCGTTACCACTGTATTCAAAATGCTCCGTGACGCTTGTCATCACAGTGCTCCAAGACACGTGTCATCACAATGCTCAATTCCTTTGTCAGCAAAATGCTACATGACCTTGTCATTACAATGCTCTATGCACTTGTCATCACAATACTCCAATACTATTTTCATCACAATCCTCCATGAACCTTTGGATCACATTGCTTCATGCCCTTGTCATCACAATTCTCCATGCTCCTTGAAATCAAAATGATCCATGACCTCTGTAATCAAAATTCTCCAAACTCTTGTGATCACAATGTTCCATAACACTTGTCATCACAATGTTCCATGCTGCCTGTCATCACAATACTCCATGCCCTTGTCATCACAGTGCTCCATGACCTTTGTCATCACAATTATCAATACACTTGTCATCACAATGCTCCCTGACACTTGTCGTCAGAATGCTCCTTGAACCCTGTCACGAAATGTCTCCATGCCTTTTTCATCACATTGCCCCATGCCATTTTCATCACAATGCCCCATGCCCTTTTCATCACAATGCTCCATGCCATTATCATCAAAACACACCACAAGCTTCTCATCAGAATGCTCCATGACCCTTGTCATCACAGTTCTCCATGCAATTTTCAGCACAATGCTCCCGGACCCTTGTCATCACAATGCTCCAAGCCATTGTCATCACAATGCTACATTACCTTTGTCATCAGAATCCTCCATGACACTTGGCATCACAATGCTCCATGCCATTGTCATCACAATGGGCCATTACATATGTCATCACAATGCTCCCTGACAACTGCCTTCACAATATTGCATGACCTGGTCATCAAAATGCTCCATGCCCTTGTCATCAAAATGCGCCTTTCCAAATGTCATCACTATAATCCATGAAACTTATAGGACCAATGCTCCATGTCCTTGTCATCACAATTATCCATGCCCTTGTTATCACAATGCTCCATGTCTTTGTCGCAACAATGCTTCCTGACCATTGTCATCACAATGTTCCACGCGCATTTCATCACAACGGTCCACATCCTTGTCATTGAAATGCTCCAAAAACATCGTAATCACAATGGTCCATGCACTTCTCATCAAAATGCTCTATCACCAGAGATATCGCAATGTTCCATCACTAGTCATCCCAATACTCCCTCACCCCTGTAATCACAATGTTCCATGACCCTGTCATCACAATACTCCATGAACATTTTCAGCCCAATGCTCCAGGACCCTTGTCATCACAATGCTCCATGCCCTTTTCATCACAAAGCTCCATGACACATGTCATTACGGTGTTCCTTGGCCTATTCCTCACAAGGCTCCATGCCCTTGTCATGACAATGCTCCAAAACCCATGTAATCACAATGCTCCATGCCCTTTTTCATGTCAATGCTCCATGAACCCTCTCATCACAATGCACCATGCCCATCATCATAATGCTTCAGGCTTTTGTCATCACAATGAAATCAAAATGCTCCATGACCTCTGTCATCATAATGCTCCAAATCCTTGTTATCACAATGTTCCATAACACTTATCATCACAAAACCCCATGACGCTCATCATCACAATTATCCATGGTCTTCTCATCACAATGCTCCATGATCTTTGTCATCTCAATGATCAATACACTTGTCATCACAATGCTCCCTGACTCTTGTCATCAGTATGCTCCTTGAACCCTGTCATGACAAGGCTCCATGCCTTTTTCATCACAATGGTACATGCCCTTTTCATCACAATGCTCCAAGATCCCTGTAATGACAATGCTCCATGCACTTGTCATCACGAAATTCCATGATGCATGTCATCAGAATGATCCATGGCCTTCCAATCACAATGCTCCAATCCCTAGTCATCACAGTGTTAAAAGACTCCTGTAATCAGAATGCTACATGCCCCTTTTCATCAGAATGCTCCAGGAGACTTGTCATCAGAAGTCTCCATGGACTTCTCATCACAATGCTCCAGGACCTAGTCATCACCATGCTCCATTCCCTTGTCATCACAATGCTCCATGACCCCTGTCATCACAATATTCCATGAACAATTTCAGACCAATGATCCATGACCTACTCATCACAATTCTCCATGACCAATATCATCACAATGCTCCATGGCCACTATCATCGCAACACTTCCTAACACCTGACAACACAATGATTCGGGACTCTTGTCATTACAATGCTCCATTCCCTAGTCATCACAATACTTCATGACCCCTGTCATCACAATACTCCATGAACATTTTCAGCCCAATGCTCCATGACCCTTGTCATCAAAATGATCCATGCCCTTGTCATCCCAATGCTCCATGACCCCTGTATTCACAATGTTCCGTGACACTTGTTATCACAGTGCACCATGACACCTGTCATCACAATGCTCCATGCCTTTGTAAGCAAAATGCTACATGACCTTGTCATTACAATTCTCTATGTGCTTGTCATCACAATACTCCATTACCATTGTCATCACAATCCTCCATGAAACTTGGGATCACATTGCTTCATGCCCTTGTCATCACAATGCTCCATGCTCCTTGAAATCAAAATGATCCATGACCTCTGTCATCGCAGTGCTCCAAACACTTGTGATCACAATATTCCATAACACTTGTCGTCACAACTCACCCTGATGACTGTCATCACAATACTCCATGCCATTTTCATCACAATGCTCCATGACCTTTGTCATCACAATTCTCTATACACTTGTCATCACAATGCTCCCTGACAATTGTCGTCAGAATGCTCCTTGATCCCTTTCTCAGAAAGGTTCCATGCCGTTGTCATCACAATGCCCCATTCCATTTTCATCACAATGCTCCATGCCATTGTCATCAAAATACACCTCAAGCTTGTCATCTGAATGCTCCATGACCCTTGTCATCACAATTCTTCATGCACTTGTCAGCACAATGCTCCCTGACCCTTGTCATCACAATGCTCCAAGCCATTGTCATCACAATGCTCCATTACCTTTGTCATCAGAATCCTCCATGACACTTGGCATCACAATGCTCCATGCCGTTGTCATCACAATGGGCCATTACATATGTCATCACAATGCTCCCTGACACCAGTCGTCACAATACTGAAGGACCTGTTCATCACAATGCTCCATGTCCTTGTCATCAAAATGTGCCATTCCAACTGTCATCGCAATAAACTATGAAACTTATTAGACTAATGCTCCATGTCCTTGTCATCACAATGCTCCATGCCCTTGTTATCACAATGCTCCATGACCACTGTCATCACAATGCTCTGTGACTCCAGTCATCACAATGCTTCATGACCTTTGTCATCACAGTTCTCCATGCCCCGTCATCAACAGACACTGTGACCTTTTTAACCACAATGCTCCATGAACTTTTCATCACAATGCAATTTGACCCTTGTCATCACAATGCTCTATGCCTTTCTCAGCACAATGCTGATTGACCCTTGTCATCACAGTGCTCCACAATCTTGTCATCACAATGCTCCATAAACCTTGTCATCACAATGCTCCATGCATTTCTCATCAAAATGCTCTCTCACCACTGATATCACAATGTTACATCACTATTCATCACAATACTCCATCACCCCTGTCAAAACAATGTTCAATGACTCCTGTCATCACAATGCTACATGCATTTATCATCACAATATTCGAGGACCCCTGACATCACAAGTTCCTTAACCCCTGTCATCAAAATTCTCCATGACCCTTTTCATCAAAATGCTCCATGACCGCTGACATCACAGTGTTCCATAAACCCTGTCATCAAAATATTCCATGACCGACTTCCGGGTAAGATGGTGGAAGAGTAAGACGCGGAGATCATCTTTCTCTCCACGGATACACCAGAAATACAGCTACATGTGGAACAACTCCTACAGAACACCTACTGAATGCTGGCAGAAGACCCCAAACCTCCCAAAAGTCAAGAAACTCCCCACATACCTGGGTAGGGCAAAGCGGAGACATTCCCGCACAGAGGATCGGTGCCGAGCGGCACTCACCAGCCCAAGAGGCTTGTCTGCTCGCCCGCCAGGGCAGGCGGCGCTGGAAGCTGAGGCTCGGGCTTCGGTCAGAGCTCAGGGAGAGGACTGGGGCTGGCGGCGAGAACTCAGCCTGAAGGGGGTTAATGTGCCACAGCTAGCCGGCAGTGTGTCCGGGAAAACTCTGGAGCTGCTGAAGAGGCAAGAGACTTTTTCTTCCCTCTTGGTTTCCTGCTGCACGGGGCGAGGGGATTAAGAGCGCTGTTTAAAGGGGCTCCACAGACAGGCGTGAGTCATGACGGAAAGCGCGGAGCCCAGTGACCTGCGTGGGACACTGGGGCAGCTGCTGCCGCCGCCAAGAAGACTGTGTACGAGCGCAGGTCACTGTCCACACCGCCCTGCAAGGAGCCTGTGCAGCCCACCACTGCCGGTGTCCCGGGATCCAGGTGCGGCTTCCCTGGGAGAACGCACGGCATGCCTCGGGCAGGTGCAATGTCACGCTGACCTCTGCTGCTGCAGGCTCGCCCTGCACTCCGTGCCCCTCCTTCCCTCCTGGTCTGAGTGAGCCAGAGTCCCCGAAGAGGCTGCTCCTTTTACCCTGTTTTGTCTGAGCGAAGAACAGATGCCTTCCGGCGACCTACACGCAGAGGTGGGGCCAAATCCAAAGCTGAGACCCAGGAGCTGTGAGAACAAAGAAGAGAAAGGGAAACCTCTCCCAGCAGCCTCAGAAGCAGCGGATTAAAGCTCCACAATCAACTTGATGTACCCTGCGTCTGTGGAATACATGAATAGACAACAAATCATCCCAAATTGAGGAGCCAGGAGTCAGTGCTGTGCCTCTGAGGTGGGAGAGCCACCTTCAGGACACTGGTCCACAAGAGACGTCACATCTCCACATAATATCAAACGGAGAAAATCTTCCAGAGAACTCCATCTCAACAACAGCACCCAGCTTCACTCAACGACCAGCAAGCTAAAGTGCTGGACACCCTATGCCAAACAACTAGCAAGACAGGAACACAACACCACCCATTAGCAGAGAGGTGGCCTAAAATCATAAAAAGTCCGCAGACACCCCAAAACACACCACCAGACGTGGACCTGCCCACCAGAAAGACAAGATCCAGCCTCATCCACCAGAACACAGGCACTAGTACCCTCCACCAGGAAGCCTACACCCACTAAACCAACCTTAGCCACTGGGGACAGACACCAAAAACAACGGGAACTACGAACCTGCAGCCTGCAAAAAGGAGACCCCAAACACAGTAACATAAGCAAAATGAGAAGACAGAAAAACACACAGAAGGAGAAGGAGCAAGATAAAAAACCCACCAGAACTAACAAATGAAGAGGTAATATGCAGTCTACCTGAAAAAGAATTCAGAATAATGATGGTAAAGATGATCCAAGATTCTATTTCCCAGATCCAAAATCTTGGAAATAGAATAGACAAAATGCAAGAAACAGTTAACAAGGACCTAGAAGAACTAAAGATGAATCAAGCATCAATTAAAAATAAAATAAATGAAATAAAAAAAAATACTCTAGATGGGATCAATAGCAGAATAACTGAGGCAGAAGAACGGATAAGTGAGGTGGAAGATAAAATAGTGGAAATAACTGCTGCAGAGCAAAATAAAGAAAAAAGAATGAAAAAAACAGAGGACAGTCTCAGAGACCTCTGGGACAACATTAAACACACCAACATTCGAATTATAGGGGTTCCGGAGGAAGAAGAGAAAAAGAAAGGGACTGAGAAAATATTTGAAGAGATTATAGTTGAAAACTTCCCTAATATGGGAAAGGAAATAGTTAATCAAGTCCAGGAGGCACAGAGAGTCCCATATAGAATAAATCCAAGGAGAAATACGCCAAGACACATATTAATCAAACTGTCAAAAAGTAAACACAAAGAAATCATATGAAAAGCAGCAAGGCAAAAACAACAAATAACACACAAGGGAATCCCCATCAGGATAACAGCTGATCTCTCAGCAGAAACTCTACAAGCCAGAAGAGAGTGGCAGGACATAATTAAAGTGATGAAAGAGAAAAACCTGCAACCAAGATTACTCTACCCAGCAAGGATCTCATTCAGATTTGATGGAGAAATTAAAACGTTTACAGACAAGCAAAAGCTGAGAGGGTTCAGCACCACCAAACCAGCTTTACAACACATGCTAAAGGAACTTCTCTAGGCAAGAAACACAACAGAAGGAAAAGACCTACAATAACGAACCCAAAATAATTAAGAAAATGGGAATAGGAACAAACATATCGATAATTACCTTAAATGTAAATGGACTAAATGCTCCCACCAAAAGACACAGATTGGCTGAATGGATACAAAAACAAGACCCATATATATGCTGTCTACAAGAGACCCACTTCAGACCTAGAGACACATACAGACTGAAAGTAAAGGGATGGAAAAAGATATTCCATGCAAATGGAAACCAAAAGAAAGCTGGAGTAGCAATTCTCATATCAGACAAAATAGACTTTAAAATAAAGACTACTAGAAGAGACAAAGAAGGACACTACATAATGATCAAGGGATCGATCCAAGAAGAAGATATAACAACTGTAAATATTTATGCACCCAACATAGGAGCAGCTCAATACATAAGGCAAATACTAACAGCCATAAAAGGAGAAATCGACAGTAACACAATCATAGTAGGGGACTTTAACACCCCACTTTCACCAATGGACAGATCATCCAAAATGAAAATAAATAAGGAAACACCAGCTTTAATTGACACATTAAACAAGATGGACTTAATTGATATTTATAGGATATTCTATCCAAAAACAACAGAATACACATTTTTCTCAAGTGCTCATGGAATATTCTCCAGGATAGATCATATCTTGGGTCACAAATCAAGCCTTGGTAAATTCAAGAAAATTGAAATTGTATCAGGTATCTTTTCCGACCACAATGCTATGAGACTTGATATCAATTAAAGGAAAAGAGCTGTAAAAATAAAAACACATGGAGGCTAAACAATACAGTACTTAATAACGAAGTGATTACTGAAGAAATCAAAGAGGAAATTAAAAAATATCTAGAAACAAATGACAATGGAGACACGACGACCCAAAACCTATGGGATGCAGCAAAAGCAGTTCTAAGAGGGAAGTTTATAGCAATACAATCCCACCTTAGGAAACAGGAAACATCTCGAATAAACAACCTAACCTTGCACCTAAAGCAATTAGAGAAAGAAGAACAAAAACATCCCAAAGTTAGCAGAAGGAAAGAAATCATAAAAATCAGATCAGAAATAAATGAAAAAGAAATGAAGGAAACAATAGTAAAGATCAATAAAACTAAAAGCTGGTTCTCTGAGAAGATAAACAAAATTGATTAACCATTAGCCAGACTCATCAAGAATTAAGGCAGAAGACTCAAATCAATAGAATTAGAAATGAAAAAGGAGAAGTAACAACTGACACTGCAGAAATACAAAAGATCATGAGAGATTACTACAAGCAACTCTATGACAATAAAATGGACAACCTGGAAAAAATGGAAAAAATCTTAGAAATGCACAACCTGCCAAGAGTGAATCAGGAAGAAATGGAAAATATGAACAGACCAATCACAAGCACTGAAATTGAAACTGTGATAAAAAATCTTCCAACAAACAAAAGCCCAGGACCAGATGGCTTCTCAGGCGAATTCTATCAAGCATTTAGGGAAGAGTTAACACCTATCCTCCTCAAACTCTTCCAAAATATAGCAGAGGGAGGAACACTCCCAAACTCATTCTACGAGACCACCATCACCTTGATACCAAAACCAGGCAAGGATGTCACAAAGAAAGAAAACTACAGGCCAATATCACTGATGAACATAGATGCAAAAATCCTCAACAAAATCCTAGCAAACAGAATCCAACAGCACATTACAAGGATCATACACCATGATCAAGTGGGGTTTATTCCAGGAATGCAAGGATTCTTCAATATACGCAAATCAATCGACGTGATACACCATATTAACAAATTGAAGGAGAAAAACCATATGATCATCTCAATAGATGCAGAGAAAGCTTTCGACAAAATTCAACACCCATTTATGATAAAAACCCTGCAGAAAGTAGGCATAGAGGGAACTTTCCTCAGCATAATAGAGGCCATATATGACAAACCCACAGCCAGCATCGTCTTCAATGGTGAAAAAGTGAAACCATTTCCACTAAGATCAGGAACAAGACAAGGTTGCCCACTCTCACCACTCTTATTCCACATAATTTTGGAAGCTTTAGCCTCAGCAATCAGAGAAGAAAAGGAAATAAAAGGAATCCAAATCGGAAAAGAAGAAGTAAAGCTGTCACTGTTTGAAGATGGCATGATACTATACATAGAGAATCCTAAAGATGCTACCAGAAAACTGCTAGAGCTAATCAATGAATTTGGTAAAGTTGCCGGATACAAAATTAATGCACAGAAATCTCTGGCATTCCTATATACTAATGATGAAAAATCTGAAAGTGAAATCAAGGAAACACTCCCATTTACCATTGCAACAAAAAGAATAAAATATCTAGGAATAAACCTACCTAAGGAGACAAAAGACCTATATGCAGAAAATTATAAGACACTGATGAAAGAAAATAAAGATGATACAAATAGATGGAGAGATGTACCATGCTCTTGGATTGGAAGAATCAACATTGTGAAAATGACTCTACTACCCAAAGCAATCTACAGATCCAGTGCAATCCCTATCAAACTACCACTGGCATTTTTCACAGAACTAGAGCAAAAAATTTCACAATTTGTATGGAAACACAAAAGACCCCGAATAGCCAAAGCAATCTTGAGAACGAAAAATGGAGCTGGAGGAATCAGGCTCCCTGAGTTCAGACTATACTACAAAGCTACAGTAATCAAGACAGTATGGTACTGGCACAAAAACAGAAAGATAGATCAATGGAACAGGATAGAAAGCCCAGAGATAAACCCGTGGACATATGTTCACCTTATCTTTGATAAAGGAGGCAGGAATGTACAGTGGAGAAAAGACAGTCTCTTCAATAAGTGGTGCTGGGAAAACTGGATAGGGACATGTAAAAATATGAGATTAGATCACTCCCTAACACCATACAAAAAATAAGCTCAAAATGGATTAAAGACCTAAATGTAAGGCCAGAAACTATCAAACTCTTAGAGGAAAACATAGGCAGAACACTCTATGACATAAATCACAGCAAGATCCTTTTTGACCCACCTCCTAGAGAAATGGAAATAAAGACAAAAATAAACACATGGGACATAATGACACTTAAAAGCTTTTGCACAGCAAAGGAAAACATAATCAAGACGAAAAGACAACCCTCAGAATGGGAGAACGTATTTGCAAATGAAGCAACTGACAAAGGATTAATCTCCAAAATTTATAAGCAGCTCAGGCAGCTCAATAACAAAAAAACAAACAACCCAATCCAAAAATGGGCAGAAGACCTAAATAGACATTTCTCCACAGAAGATATAGAGACTGCCAACAAACACATGAAAGGATGCTCAACATCTTTACTCATCAGAGAAATGCAAATCAAAACTACAATGAGATATCATCTCACACCAGTCAGAATGGCCATCATCAAAAATCTAGAAAAAATAAATGCTGGAGAGGGTGTGGAAAAAAGGGAACACTGTTGCACTGCTGGTGGGAATGTGAATTGGTACAGCCACTATGGAGAATGGTATGGAGGTTCCTTAAAAAACTACAAATAGAACTACCATATGACCCAGCAATCCCACTACTGGGCATATACCCTGAGAAAACCATAATTCAAAAAGAGACATGTACCAAAATGTTCATAGCAGCCCTATTTACAATAGCCCGGAGATGGAAACAACCTAAGGGTCCATCATCGGATGAATGGGTAAAGAAGATGTGGCCCATATATACAATGGAATATTACTCAGCCATAAAAAGAAATGAAATTGACCTATTTGTAATGAGGTGGATGGACTTAGATTCTGTCATACAGAGTGAAGTAAGTCAGAAAGAGAAAGACAAATACTGTATGCTGACACATATATATGGAATTTAAGAAAAAAATAATGTCATGAAGAACATAGGGGTAAGATAGGAATAAAGAAACAGACCTACTAGAGAATGGACTTGAGGATATGGGGAGGGTGAAGGGTAAGCTGTGACAAAGTGAAAGAGCGGCATGGACATATATACACTACCAAACGTAAGGTAAATAGCTAGTGGGAAGCAGCCGCATAGCAGAGGGAGATGAGCTCGGTGCTTTGGGACCGCCTGGAGGGGTGGGATAGGGAGGGTGGGAGGGAGATGCAAAAGGGAGGGGATATGGGAACATATGTATATGTAAAACTGACTTAAATTGTTATAAACAAAAAATTAAAAAAAAGATGTTAAAAAATATTCCATGACACTTTTCATCAAATTTCTCCATGACACTGTCATTACAATGCTCCCTGCCCTTCTCATCACAATGCATAATGCCCTTGTTATCAAAATAGTCCATGAACTTTGTCATCACAAAGATCCATGACCCTTGGCATCACAATGCTCCATGTCATTGTCATCACAATGCACCATGAACGCTCTCATCACATTGCTCCATGCCCTTGTTATCACAAGGCTCCATGACGCATGTCATCAGAAAGCTCCATGGCTTTCGCATCACAATGTTCCTTGCCCTTGCCATCACAATGCTCCATTATCCCTGTCATCACAATGCTTCATGACCCCTGACATCACGATGTTCCATGGTCTTGTCATCACAAGGCTCCATGACCCTTCTCATCACAATGCTCCAAGAACACTGTAATCAAAATGCTCCATGCCCCTTTTCATCTCAATGATCCATGAACCCTCTCATCAGAATGCACCATGATCATCATCATAATGCTTCATGCTATTTTCATCACAATGAAACCAAAATGCTCCATGACCTCTGTCATAACAATGCTTCAAACCGTTGTCATCACAATATTCCATAATACTTGTCATCACAATGCCCCATGACGCTCGTCACCACAATTATCCGTGGTCTTCTCATCACAGTTCTCCATGACCTTTGTCATCACAATGCTCAATACACTTGTCATCAAAATGCTCCCTGAAACTTATTGTCTGTATGATCCTTGAACCCTGTCATGACAAGGCTCCATGCCTTTTTCATCACAATGATCCATGCCCCTTTCATCACAATGCTCCAAGACCACTGTAATCACAATGCTCCATGCCCTTGTCATCAGAAAGATCAATGACACATGTCATCAGAATGCTCCTTGGACTTCTCTTCACAATGCTCCATGCCCTTGTCATCACAAGGTTCCAAGACCCCTGTAATCACAATGTTCCAAGTCCCTTTTCATCAGTATGCTCCATGAGACTTGTCATCACAAGGCTCCATGGTTTTCTCAACACAATGCTCCAGGACATTGTCATCACAATGCTTTACGACCATGTCATCAAAATTCTCAATGGCCCTTGTCATCATAATGCTCCAAGCCCTAGTCATCACAATGCTCCATTATATTTGTCATCACAATCCTCCATTACATTTGGCATCACAATGCTCCATGCCATTGTCATCGCAATGGACCATGACATATGTCATCACAATGGTCCCTGACAAGTGTCTTCACAATACTCCATGACCTTCTCATCACATGCTCCATGCACTTGTCACCACAATGCACCATGCCCACTGTCATCACAATAATCTATGAAACTTGTCAGACCAATGTTCCAGGCCCCTGTCATCACCAAGCTCCATGCCCTTGTCATCACAATGCTCCATGACCCCTGTCATCACAGTGCTCCGTGACTCCAGTCATCACAATGATTCATAAAATTTGTCATCAAAATGGTCCATACCCGCGTCATCACAAGGCACTGTGACCTTTGTAACCACAATGCTCCACGAACTTTTCATCACAATGCTCCGTGACCCTTGTCATCACAATGCTCCATGTCTTTGTCAGAACAATGCTCCATGACCCTTGTCATCACAATATGTCACACGATTTTCATCAAAACGTTCCACAACCTTGTCATTGCAATGCTCCATAAACCTTGTAATCACAATGCTCCATGCACGTCTCATCAAAATGCTCTCTCACCAGAGATATCACAATGTTCCATCACTAGTCATCACAATATTCCCTCACCCCTGTAAACACAATGTGCCATGACTCCTGTCATCACAGTGCTACATCCCTTTATCATCCCAATGTTCCATGACCCTTGACATCACAATATTCCATAACCCCTGTCATCAAAATGCTCCATGACCATATTCATCCCAAAGCTCCATGACCCCTGACATCACAATGTTCTATAACCCCATTCATCAAAATATTACATTACACTTTTCATCAAATTGCTGCATGACCCTGTCCTCAAAATGCTCCCTGCCCTACTCATCACAATGCACCACACGCTTGTCATCAAAATGCTCCATGACCTTTGTCATCACAAAGCTCCAAGACACTTTGCATCACAGTGCTCCATGTCATTGTCATCACAATGCTCCATGAACCCTCTCACCACATTGCTCCATGCCCTTGTCATCACAAAGCTCCATGACACTTGTCATCACAATGCTCGATGCCCTTCTAATCACAATGCTCCATGCCCTTGTAATTACAAACCTCCATGACCCATGTATCACAGAGTTCAGTGCCCATGTCATCACAATGTTCCATGCCCACTCTAATCACAATAATCCATGAAATATTTCAGACCAATGCTCCATGCACTTCTCATCACATTGCTCCATTACCCCTGTCGTAACAATGCTCCATGAACCCTGCCTTCACAATTTTCCATGGCCTTGTCATCACAAGGCTCCATGACACTTGTCATCACAATGCACCAAGACCCCTTTAATCACAATGCTCCCTGAGTTTGTCATCACAAAGCTCCATGACGCATGTAATCAGAATGTTCCATGGTCTTCTCATCATAATGCTCCATGCCTTTGTCATCACGATGCTCCATGACACATGTAATCAGAATGCTCCATGCCTCTTTTCATCTCAATGCTCCATGAAACCTGTCATCACAATGCACCATGCCCATCATCATAATGCTTCAGACTATTGTCATAACAATGACATCAAAATGCTCAAAGACCTCTGTCATCAGAGTGCTCCAAAATATTGTGATCACAATCTTCCATAAAACTTATCATCACAACACCACATGACGCTCATGATCACAATTACCCATTGTCTTCTCATCACAATGCTCCATGACTTTTGTCATCACAATGCTCAATACACTTGTCATCACAATGCTCCCTGACATTTGTCGTCAGTATGCTCCTTGAACCCTGTAATGACAAGGCTCCATGCCTTTTTCATCACAACGATCCATGCAGTTTTGATGATAATGCTCCAAGATCCCTGTAATCAAAATGCTCCATGCCCTTGTCATCACAAAGCTCCATGACGCATGTCGTCAGAATGCTCCATGTCATTCTAATCACAGTGCTCCGTTCCCTTGTCATCACAATGCTCCAAGACTCCTGTAATCACAATGCTCCATGCACCTTTTCATCAGAATTCTCCATGAGACTGCTCATCACAAGTCTCCATGGTCTTCTCATCACAATGCTCCAGGACATTGTCATCAAATTGCTCCATTCCCTAGTCATCACAATGCTCCATGATACCTGTCATCACAATGATCCATGCCTTTGTCAGCAAAATGCTAAATGACATTGTCATTACAATGCTCTATGTGCTTGTCATCACAACACTGCATTTCCATTTTCATCACAATCCTCCTTGAAACTTGGGATCACATTGCTTCATGCACTTGTCATCACAATGCTCCCTGCCCTTCTCATCACAATGCACAATGCCCTTGTCATCAAAATGCTCCATGTTGTTGTCATCACAAAGATCCATGACCCTTGACATCACAATGCTCCATGGCATTGTCATCACAATTCTCCATAAACGCTCTCATCACATTGCTCCATGCCCTTGTCATCACAAGGCTCCATGACGCATGTCATCAGAAAGCTCCATGGCTTTCTCATCACAATGTTCCTTGCCCTTGCCATCACAATGCTCCATTATCCCTGTCATCACAATGCTTCATGACCCCTGACATCACGATGTTCCATGGACTTGTCATCACAAGGCTCCATGACCCTTCTCATCACAATGATCCAAGAACCCTGTAGTCACAATGCTCCATGCCCCTTTTCATCTCAATGATCCATGAACCCTCTCATCAGAATGCACCATGCCCATCATCATAATGCTTCATGCTATTGTCATCACAATGAAATCAAAATGCTCCATGACCTCTGTCATAACAATGCTCCAAACCGTTGTATCACAATATTCCATAACACTTGTCATCACAATGCCCCATGACGCTCGTCTCCACAATTATCCGTGGTCTTCTCATCACAGTTCTCCATGACCTTTGTCATCACAATGCTCAATACACTTGTCATCAAAATGCTCCCTGAAACTTATTGTCTGTATGATCCTTGAACCCTGTCATGACAAGGCTCCATGCCTTTTTCATCACAATGATCCATGCCCTTTTCATCCCAATGCTCCAAGATCACTTTAATCACAATGCTCCATGCCCTTGTCGTCAGAAAGATCAATGACGCATGTCATCAGAATGCTCCTTGGCCTTCTCTTCACAATGCTCCATGCCCTTGTCATCACAAGGTTCCAAGACCCCTGTAATCACAATGTTCCAAGTCCCTTTTCATCAGTATGCTCCATGAGACTTGTCATCACAAGGCTCCATGGTTTTCTCATCACAATGCTCCAGGACATTGTCATCACAATGCTTTACGACCATGTCATCAAAATTCTCAATGCCCTTGTCATCATAATGCTCCAAGCCCTAGTCATCACAATGCTCCATTATATTTGTCATCACAATCCTCCATTACATTTGGCATCACAATGCTCCATGCCATTGTCATCGCAATGGACTATGACATATGTCATCACAATGGTCCCTGACAAGTGTCTTCACAATACTCCATGACCTTCTCATCACATGCTCCATGCGCTTGTCACCAAAATGCACCATGCCCACTGTCATCACAATAATCTATGAAACTTGTCAGACCAATGTTCCATGCCCCTGTCATCACAATGCTCCATGCCCCTGTCATCACAATGCTCCATGACCCCTGTCATCACAATGCTCCGTGATTCCAGTCATCACAATGATTCATAAAGTTTGTCATCAAAATGGTCCATACCCGCGTCATCACAAGGCTCTGTGACCTTTGTAACCACAATGCTCCATGAACTTTTCATCACAATGCTCCGTGACACTTGTCATCACAATGCTCCATGTCTTTGTCAGAACAATGCTCCATGACCCTTGTCATCACGATATGTCACACGATTTTCATCAAAACGTTCCACAACCTTGTCATTGCAATGCTCCATAAACCTTGTAATCACAATGCTCCATGCACGTCTCATCAAAATGCTCTCTCACCAGAGATATCACAATGTTCCATCACTAGTCATCACAATATTCCCTCACCCCTGTAAACACAATGTGCCATGACTCCTGTCATCACAGTGCTACATCCCTTTATCATCCCAATGTTCCATGACCCTTGACATCACAATATTCCATAACCCCTGTCATCAAAATGCTCCATGACCATATTCATCCCAAAGCTCCATGACCCCTGACATCACAATGTTCTATAACCCCATTCATCAAAATATTCCATTACACATTTCATCAAATTGCTGCATGACCCTGTCCTCAAAATGCTCCCTGCCCTAGTCATCACAATGCACCACACGCTTGTCATCAAAATGCTCCATGACCTTTGTCATCACAAAGCTCCATGACACTTTGCATCACAGTGCTCCATGTCATTGTCATCACAATGCTCCATGAACCCTCTCACCACATTGCTCCATGCCCTTGTCATCACAAAGCTCCATGACACTTGTCATCACAATGCTCGATGTCCTTCTAATCACAATGCTCCATGCCCTTGTCATTACAATCCTCCATGACCCATGTATCACAGTGTTCAGTGCCCATGTCATCACAATGCTCCATGCCCACTCTCATCACAATAATCCATGAAATATTTCAGACCAATGCTCCATGCACTTCTCATCACATTGCTCCATTAACCCTGTCGTAACAATGCTCCATGAACCCTGCCTTCACAATGTTCCATGGCCTTGTCATCACAAGGCTCCATGACACTTGTCATCACAATGCACCAAGACCCCTTTAATCACAATGCTCCATGAATTTGTCATCACAAAGCTCCATGACGAATGTAATCAGAATGTGCCATGGCCTTCTCATCATAATGCTCCATGCCCTTGTCATCACGATGCCCCATGACACATGTAATCAGAATGCTCCATGCCTCTTTTCATCTCAATGCTCCATGAACCCTGTCATCACAATGCACCATGCCCATCATCATAATGCTTCAGGCTATTGTCATAACAATGACATCAAAATGCTCAAAGACCTCTGTCATCACAGTGCTCCAAAACCTTGTAATCACAATCTTCCATAAAACTTATCATCACAACACCACATGACGCTCATCATCACAATTATCCATGGTCTTCTCATCACAAAGCTCCATGACTTTTGTCATCACAGTGCTCAATACACTTGTCATCACAATGCTCCCTGACATTTGTCCTCAGTATGCTCCTTGAACCGTGTAATGAGAAGGCCCCATGCCTTTTTCATCACAATGATCCATGCAGTTTTGATGATAATGCTCCAAGATCCCTGTAATCAATATGCTCTATGCCCTTGTCATCACAAAGCTCCATGACGCATGTCATCAGAATGCTCCATGGCATCCTAATCACAGTGCTCCATTCCCTTGTCATTACAATGCTCCAAGACCCCTGTAATCACAATGCTCCATGCACCTTTTCATCAGAATTCTCCATGAGACTGGTCATCACAAGTCTCCATGGTCTTCTCATCACAATGCTCCAGGACATTGTCATCAAAATGCTCCATTCCCTAGTCATCACAATGTTCCATGATACCTGTCATCACAATGATCCATGCCTTTGTCAGCAAAATGCGAAATGACATTGTCATTACAATGCTCTATGTGCTTGTCATCACAACACTGCATTTCCATTTTCATCACAATCCTCCATGAATCTTGGGATCACATTGCTTCATGCACTTGTCATCACAATGCTCCCTGCCCTTCTCATCACACTGCACAATGCCCTTGTCATCAAAATGCTCCATGTTGTTGTCATCACAAAGATCCATGACCCTTGACATCACAATGCTCCATGTCATTGTCATCACAATTCTCCATAAACGCTCTCATCACATTGCTCCATGCCCTTGCCATCACAATGCTCCATTATCCCTGTCATCACAATGCTTCATGACCCCTGACATCACGATGTTCCACGGTCTTGTCATCACAAGGCTCCATGACCCTTCTCATCACAATGCTCCAAGACCTCTATAATCACAATACTCCATGCCCCTTTTCATCTCAATAATCCATGAACCCTATCATCACAATGCACCATGACCATCATAATAATGTTTCATGCTATTGTCATCACAATGAAATCAAAATGTTCCATGACCTCTGTCAAAACAATACTCAAAACCCTTGTGATCACAATATTCCATAACACTTGTCATCACAATGCACATTGACGCTCACCATCACAATTTTCCATGGTCTTCTCATCACAATGCTCCATGACCTTTGTCATCACAATGCTCAATACACTTGCAATCAAAATGCTCCCTGACACTTGTTGTCTGTATGCTCCTTGAAACCTGTCATGACAAGGCTCCATGCCTATTCCCTGACAATGATCCATGCCCTTATCATCACAATGCTCCAAGAACACTGTAATCACATTGCTCCATGCCCTTGTCATCACAAAGCTCAATGACACATGTCATTAGAATGCTCCTTGGCCTTCTCCTCAAAATGCTCCAGGCCCATGTCATCACAATGTTCCAAGACCCCTGTAATCATAATGGTTCATGTCCCTTTTCATCAGTGTGCTCCATGAGATTTGTCATCACAGGCTCCATGGTTTTCTCATCACAATGCTCCAGGACCTTGTCATCACAATGCTTCATGACCTTGTCATGAAAATTTTCAATGGCCCTTGTCATCATAATGCGCCAAGCCCTAGTCATCACAATGCTCCATTATATTTGTCATCACAATCCTCCATTACATTTGGCATCACAATGCTCCCTGCCATTCTCATCACAATGGACCATGACATATGTCATCACAATGCTCCCTGACACGTCTTCACAAAATTCCCTGACCTACTCATCCCAATGCTCCATGCCCTTGTCATCACAATGCTCCATGACCCCTTTCATCACAATGTACCGTGACTCCAGGCATCACAATGCTTCATAATATTTGTCATCACAGTGGTCGATGCCCACGTCTGCATAAGGCTCTGTGACCTTTGTAACCACAATGCTCCATGAACATTTCATCACAATGCTCCGTGACACGTGTCATCACAAAGCTCCATGCCTTTGTAAGAAAAATTCTCTATGACCGTTGCATGATACTTGTCATCCCAACGGTCCACAAATTATTCATTGCAGTGCTCCATAAACCTTCTAATCACAATGTTCCATGCCCTTCTCATCACAATGCTCCATTACCCCTCTCATAACAATGCTCCATGACACCCGCCATCACAATGTTCCACGGCCTTATCACAAGTCTCCATGACACTTGTCATCACAATGCTCCAAGACCCCTGTAATCACAATGCTCCATGCCCCTTTACATCTCAATGCTCCATGAACACTGTCATCACAATGCATCCTTCCCATCATCATAATGCTTCCGGCTATTGTCACCACAATGAAATCAAAATTCTCCGTGACCTCTGTCATTACAATGCTCCATGAACCCTGTCATCACAGTACTCCATGAATATTTTCAGCCCAATGCTCCATGACCCTTGTCATCAAAATGATCCATGCCCTTGTCATCCCAATGCTCCATGACCCCTGTATTCACCATGCTCCGTGATGCTTGTCATCACAGTGCTCCATGACACCTGTCATCACAATGCTCCATGCCTTTGTCAGCAAAATGCTACATGACCTTGTCATTACAATGCTCTATGCGCTTTTCAACACAATACTCCATTACTATTGTCATCACAATCCTCCATGAACCTTAGGGTCGTATTGCTTCATGCTCTTGTCATCACAATGCTCCATGCTCCTTGAAATCAAAATGATCCATGACCTGTGTCTTCACAATGCTCCAAACATTTGTGATCACAAAGTTCAATAACCTTTGTCATCACAACGCTCAATGATGCCTGTCATCACAAATCTCCATGCCCTTATCATCAATATGCTCCATGAACTTTGTCATCACAATTCTCAATACACTTGTCATTACAATGCTCACTGACACTTGTCGTCAGAATGCTCCTTGAACACTGTTACGAAAAGGCTCCATGCCTTTTTCATCACAATGTCCCATGCCATTTTCATCACAATGCTCCATGCCATTGTCATCAAAATACTCCACAAGCTTGTCATCAGAATGCTCCATGACCGTTGTCATCACAATTCTCAATGCACTTGTCAGCACAATGCTCCCTGACCCTTGTCATCACAATGCTCCAAGCCATTGTCATCACAATGCTCCATTACCTTTGTCATCAGAATCCTCCATGACACTTGGCATCCCAATGCTCCATGTCATTGTCATCAAAATGGGCCATTACATATGTCATCACAATGCTCCCTGACACCTGTCTTCACAATACTGCATGACCTGGTCATCACAATGCTCCACGCCATTGCCATCACAATGCGCCATTCCAACTGTCATCGCAATAATCCATGAAACTTATTAGACCAATGCTTCATGCTGTTTCATCACAATGCTCTATGAACCCTCTCATCACAATGCTATGTGACTCCAGTCATCACAATGCTTCATGACCTTTGTCATCACAATGGTCCATGTCCTCGTCATCAACAGTCACTGTGAACATTTTAACCACAATGCTCCATGAACTTTTCAGCACAATGCCCTTTGACCCTTGTCATCACAATTCTCTATGCCTTTCTCAGCACAATGCTCCATGACCCTTGTCATCACAATTCTCCATGTGCTTGTCAGCACAATGCTCCATGACACATGTCATCAAGATGAACCATGCGCTTGTCATTACAGTGCTCCACAATCTTGTCATCACAATGCTCCATAAACCTTGTCATCACAATGCTCCACGCATTTCTCATCAAAATGCTCTCTCACCACTGATATCACAATGATACATCACTATTCGTCACAATACACCCTCACCCCTGTCATCATAATGTTCCATGACTCCTGTCATCACAATGGTACATGCACTTATCATCACAATGTTCGATGACCCCTGACATCACAATGTTCCATAACACCTGTCATCAAAATGTTCCATGACACTTTTCATCAAATTGCTCCATGACCTCTCTCATCACAATGATCCATGACACCTATCATCACAATACTCTATGAACATTTTCAGCACAATGCTCCATGACCCTTGTCATCACAATGCTCCATGACCCCTGTATTCAAAATGATCCGTGACGCTTGTCATCACAGTGCTCCATGACACCTGTCATCACAATGCTCCATGGCTTTGTCAGCAAAATGCTACATGACCTTGTCATTACAATGCTCTATGCCCATGTCATCACAATACTCCATTACCATTGTCATCACAATCCTCCATGAACCATGGGTTCACATTGCTTCATGCCCTTTTCATCACAATGTTCCATGCTCCTTGAAATTAAAATTATCCATGACCTCTGTCATCACAATGCTCCAAAACCTTGTGATCACAACGTTCCATAACGCTTGTCATCAAATCGCTCCATGATTCCTATCATCACAATACTCCATGCACTTTTCATCACAATGCTCCATGATCTTTGTCATCACAATTCTCAATACACTTGTCATAACAATGCTTCCTGACACTTGTCGTCAGAATGCTCCTTGAACCCTGTCACAAAAAGGCTCCATGCCTTTTTCATCACAATGCCCCATGCAATTTTCATCACAATGCTCCATGCCAACGTCATCAAAGTACTCCACAAGCTTGTCATCAGAATGCTCCATTACCCTTGTCATCACAATTCTCCATGCACTTGTCAGCACAATGTTCCCTGACCCTTGTCATCACAATGCCCCAAGCCATTGTCATCAAAATGCTCCATTACCTTTGTCATTAGAATCCTCCATGACACTTGATATCACAATGCTCCATGCCATTGTCATCACAATGGGCCATTACATATGTCATCACAATGCTCCATGACCCCTGCCATCACAATGTTCCACGGCCTTGTCATCAAAAGACTCCATGACACTTGTAATCACAATGCTCCAAGACCCCAGTATACACAATGCTCCATGTCCTTGTCATCACAAAGCTCCATGACACATGTCATCAGAATGTTCCATGGCCATCTCATCAAAATGCTCCATGTCCTTGTCATCACCGTGCTCCAACACCCCTGTAATGACAAGGCTCCATGCCCCTTTTCATCAGTATGCTCCATGAGATTTGTCATCACAAGGCTCCATGGGTTTCTCATCACAATGCTCCAGGATTTTGTCATCACAATGCCTCACGAACTTGTCATGAAAATTCTCAATGGCCCTTGTCATCATAATGCTCCAAGCCCTAGTCATCACAATGCTCCATTATATTTGTCATCACAATCCTCCATTACATTTGGCATCACCGTGCTCCCTGACATTTTCATCGCAATGGACCATGACATATGTCATCACAATGCTCCCTGACACCTGTCTTCACAATACTCCATGCCCTTTTCATCACAATGCTCCATGCCATTGTCATCAAAATACTCCACAAGCTTGTCATCACAAATCTCCATGACCCTTGTCATCACAATTCTCCATGCACTTGTCAGCACAATGCTCCCTGACACTTGTCATCACAATGCTCCAAGCCATTGTCATCACAATGCTCCATTAACTTTGTCATCAGAATCCTCCATGACCCTTGGCATCACAATTCTCCATGACCCCTGTATTCATAATGCTCCGTGACGCTTGTCATTACAGTGCTCCACAATCTTGTCATCACAATGCTCCATAAACCTTGTCATTACAATGCTGCATGCACTTCTCACCAAAATGCTCTCTCACCACTGATATCACAATATTACATCACTATTCATCACAATACACCCTCACCCCTGTCATCACAATGTTCCATGACTCCTGTCATCATAATGCTACATGCAATATCATCACAATGTTCAATGAGCCCTGACGTCACAATGTTCCATAACCCCGGTCATCAAAATGCTCCATGACCCGTATCATCAAAATGTTCCATGACCTCTGACATCCCAATGTTCCATAACCCCTGCCATCAAAATGTTCCATGACCCTTTTCATCATATTGCTCCAGGACCCTGTCATCACAATGCTCCCTGCCATTCTCATTACAATGCACAACACCCTTGTCATCAAAATGCTCCATGACCTTTGTCATCACAAAGATCTATGACCCTTGGCATCACAATGCTCCATGTCATTGTCATCACGATGCTCCATGAACGCTCTCATCACATTGCTCCATGCCCTTGTCATCACAAAGATCCATGACACATGTCATCAGAATGCTCCATGGCCTTCTCATCACAATGCTCCACGCCCTTGCCATCACAATGCTCCATGACCCCTGTCATAACAATGCTCCATGACCACTGCCACAACGATTGTCCATGGCCTTGTCAGCACAAGGCTCCAAGACGCTTCTCATCACAATGCTCCTTGCCGCTTTTCATCTCAATGATCCATGAACACTGTCATCACAATTCACCATGCCCATCATCATAATGCTTCATGCTATTGTCATCACAATGAAATCAAAATGCTCCATGACCTCTGTCATAACAATATTCCAAACCCTTGTGATCACAATATTCCATAACACTTGTCATCACAATGCCCCGTGACACTCGTCATCACAATTATCCATGGCCTTCTCATCACAATGCTTCATGACCTTTGTCATCACAATGCTCAATACACTTGTCGTCAAAATGCTCCCTGACACTTGTTGTCTATATGCTCCTTGAATCCTGTCATGACAAGGCTCCATGCCTTTTTCATCACAATGATCCATGCCCTTTTCATCACAATGCACCAAGACCCTTGTAATCACAATGCTCCATGACCTTGTCATCACAAAGCTCAATGACGCATGTCATTAGAATTCTCCTTGGCCTTCTCCTCACAATGCTCCAGTCCCATGTCATCACAATGTTCCAAGACCCCTGTAATCACAATGGTTCATGTCCCTTTTCATCAGTATGCTCCATGATATTTGTCATCACAGGCTCCATGGTTTTCTCATCACAATGCACCAGGACCTTGTCATCACAATGCTTCATGACCTTGTCATGAAAATTCTCAGTGGCCCTTGTCATCATAATGTGCAAAGCCCTAGTCATCACATTGCTCCATTATATTTGTCATCACAATCCTCCATTACATTTGGCATCACAATGCTCCCTGCCATTCTCATCGCAATGGGCCATGCCATATGTCATCACAATGCTCCCTGACAAGTTTCCTCAAAATATACCATGAAATTCTCATCACAATGCTCCTTGCCCTTTTCATCACAAGGCTCCATGACCCTTGTCATCACAATGCTCCGTGACTCCAGTCATCACAATGCTGCATAACATTTGTCATCACAGTGGTCCATGCCCACATCATCACAAGGATCTGTGACCTTTGTAACCACAATGCTCCATGAATTTTTCATCACAATGGTCCGTGACCCTTGTCATCACAATTTTCCTTGCCTTTGTCAGAAAAATGCTCCATGACCCTTGTCATCACAATGTGCCACACGCTTTTCATCACAACGGTCCACAAATTTGTCATCACAATGCTCCATAAACCTTGTTATCACAATGCTCCTTGCCCTTCTCATCAGAATGCTCCATTACCCCTATCATAACAATAATCCATGATCCCTGACATCACAATATTCCACGGCCTTGTCATCACAAGGCTCCATGACACTTGTCATCACAATTCTCAAGATCCCTGTAATCACAATGCTCCATGCACTTGTCACCCCAAAGCTCCATGACACATGTCATCAAAAAGTTCCATGTCCTTCTCATCAAAATGATCCATGCCCTTGTCATCACAGTGCTCCAAGACCCCTGTAATCACAATGGTCCATGTCGCTTTTCATCAGAATGCTCCATGAGACTTGTCATCACAAGGCTCCATGGTTTTCTCATCAGAATGTTCCAGGACGTTGTCATCACAATGATTCACGACCTTGCCATGAAAATTATCATTTGCCCTTGTCATCATAATTCTCAAAGGCCTAGTCATCAAAATGCTCCATTATATTTGTCATCACAATCCTCCATTACATTTGGCATCACAATGCTCCCTGCCATTGTCATCACAATGGACCATGACATATGTCCTCACAATGCTCCCAGACACCTGTCTTCACAGTACTCAATGACCTTCTCATCACAGTGCTCCATGCCCTAGTCATCAAAATTCAACATGTCCACTGTCATCACAATAATCTATGAAACTTGTCAGACCAATGCTCCATGCCACTGTCATCAGAATGCTCCATGCCCTTTTCATCACAATGCTCCATGAACCCTGTCATCACAATGCTCGGTGACTCCAGGCATCACAATGCTTCATAACGTTTGTCATTACAGTGATCCTTGCCCACGTCATCACAAAGCTCCATTACACATGTCATCAGTATTTTCCATGGCCTTCTCATCACAGTGCTCCACGCCCTTGCCATCACAATGCTCCAAGACCCCGGTAATCACAATGCTCCATGCCCCTTTTCATCTCAATGATCCATGAACCCTGTCATCACAATGCACCATGTCCATCATCATAATGCTTCATGCTATTGTCATCACAATGGAATCAAAATGCTCCATGAGCTCTGTCAAAACAATGCTTCATACACTTGTGATCACAATTTTCCATAACACTTGTCATCACAATGCCCCTTGACGCTCGTCATCACAATTATCCATGGTCTTCTCATCACAATGCTCCATGAACTTTGTCATCACAATGCTCAATACACTTGTCATCAAAATGCTCCCTGACACCTGTTGTCTGTATTCTCCTTGAAACCTGTCATGACAAGTCTCCATGCCTTTTCCATCACAATGATCCATGCCCTTTTCATCACAATGCTACAAGACCACTGTAATCACAATGCTCCATGCCCTTGTCATCACAAAGCTCAATGACGCATGTCATTAGAATGCTCCTTGGCCTTCTCCTCACAATGCTCCATGCCCATGTCATCACAATGTTCCACGACCCCTGTAATCACAATGGTCCCTGTCCCTTTTCATCACTATGCTCCATGACATTTGTCATCACAAGGCTCCATGGTTTTCTCATCACAATGCTCCAGGAACTTGTCATCACAATGCTTCATCACCTTGTCATGAAAATTCTCAATGGCCCTTGTCATCATAATGCTCCAAGCCCTAGTCATCACAATGGTCCAAAATCTTTGTCATCACAATCCTCCATTACATTTGGCATCACAATGCTCCCTGTCATTGTCATCGCAATGGACCATGCCATATGTCATCACAATGCTCCCTGACAACTTTCTTCAAAATACTCCATGAAATTCTCATCACAATGCTCCATGCCCCTGTCATCACAATGCTCCATGCCCTTGTCATCACAATGCTCCATGACCCCTGTCATCACAGTGCTCCGTGACTCCAGTCATCACAATGCTTCATAACATTTGTCATCACAGTGGTCCATGCCCGCATCATCTCAAAGATCTGTGACCTTTGTAACCACAATGCTCTATGAACTTTTCATCACAAAGCTCTATGACCCTTGTCCTCACAATGTTCCATGCCTTTTTCTGAAAAATTCTCCATGACACTTGTCATCACAATGCTCCAAGATCACTGTAATCAAAATGCTCCATGCACTTGTCACCACAAAGCTACATGACACATGTCATCAGAATGTTCCATGGCCTTCTCATAAAAATGCTCCATGCCCTTGTCATCACAGTGCTCAAAGACCCCTGGAATCACAGTGGTCCATTCCACTTTTCATCAGTATGCTCCATGAGATTTGTCATCACAAGGCTCCATGGTTTTCTCATCAGAATGCTCCAGGACCTTGTCATCACAATTCTTCACGACCTTGCTGTGAAAATTCTCAATGTCCCTTGTCATCATAATGCTCCAAGGCCTAGTCATCACAATGCTCCATTATATTTGTCATCACAATCCTCCATTACATTTGGCATCACAATGCTCCCTGACATTGTCATCGCAATGGACCATGACATATGTCCTCACAATGCTCTCTGACACCTGTTTTCACAATACTCAATGACCTTCTCATCACAATGCTCCATGCCCTAGTCATCAAAATGCACCATGTACACTGTCATCACAATAATCTATGAAAATTGTCAGACGAATGCTCCATGCCCCTGACATCACAATGCTCCATGCCCTTGTCATCACAATGCTCCATGACCCCTGTTATCACAATGCTCCGTGACTCCAGGCATCACAATGCTTCATAACACTTGTCATCACTGTGATACTGGCCTGCATCATCACAAGGCTATGTGACCTTTGTAACCACAATGCTCCATGAACATTTCATCAAAATGCTCCGTGACCCTTGTCATCACAATGCTCCAAGCATTTGTCAGAAAAATGCTCCATGACTCTTGTCATTACAGTGTGCCAAGCGCTTTTCATCACAACTGTCCATAAATTTGTCATCGCAATGGTCCATATACATTGTAATCAAATTTCTCCATGCCCTTGTCATCACGATGCTCCATTACCTCTGTCATAACAATGCTTCATGACCCCTGCCATCACAATGTTCCATGGGCTTGTCATCACAAGACTCCATGAAACCTGTCATCACAATGTTCCAAGTCCCCTGTAATCACAATGCTCCATGCCCTTGTCATCACAACGTTCCATGACACATGTCATCAGAATGTTCCATAACCTTCTCATCAAAATGCTCCATGCCCTTCTCATCACAATTCTCCAAGACCCCTGTAATCACAATGCTCCATGCCCCATTTCATCTCAATGCTCCATGATACCTGTCATCACAATGCATCTTGCCCATCATCATAATACTTCAGGCTATTGTTAGCACAATGAAACCAAAATTCTCCATGACCTCTGCCATCTCAATTCTCCATGACCCCTGTCATCACAATACACCATGAAAATTTTCAGCCCAATGCACCATGACACTTGTCATCACAATGATCCATGCCTTTGTCATCCCAAAACTCCATGACCCATGTATTCACAATGCTCCGTGACGATTTTCATCACAGTGCTCCATGACACCAGTCATCACAATGCTCCATGCCTTTGTCAGCAAAATGCTACATGACCTTGTCATTGCAATGCTTTATGCGCTTGTCATCACAATACTCCATTACCATTGTCATCGCAATCCTCCATGAACCTTGGGATCACATTGCTTCATGCTCTTGTCATCACAATGCTACATGCTACTTAAAATCAAAATGATGCATCACCTCAGTCATCACAATGCTCCAAACCGTTGTGATCACAAAGTTCCATAACACTTGTCATCACAACGCTCCATGATGCCTGTCATCACAATACTCCATGCCCTTTTCATCATAATGCTCCATGATCTTTGTCATCACAGTTCTAAATACACTTATCATCAAAATGCTCCCTGACACTTGTCGTCAGAATGCTCCTTTAACCCTGTCACGAAAAGGCTCCATGCCTTTTTCATCACAATGCCCCATGCCATTTTCATCAAAATGCTCCATGTCATTGTCATCAAAATACTCCACAAGCGTGTCATCAGAATGCTCCATGACCATTGTCATCACAATTCTCCACGCACTTGTCAGCACAATGATCCATGACCATTGTCATCAGAAATCTCCAAGCCATTGTCATCACAATGCTCCATTACCTTTGTCATCAGAATCCTCAATGACACTTGTCATCACAATGTTCCATGCCATTGTCATCACAATGGGCCATTACATATGTCACCACAATGCTCCCAGACAACTGCCTTCTCAATAATGCATGACCTGGTCATCACAATGCTCGATGCCCTTGTCATCACAATGCGCCATTCCAACTGTCATCGCGATAATCCATGAAACTTATTAGACCAAAGCTCCATGCCATTGTTAACACAATGCTACATGCCCTTGTTATCACAATGCTCCATGACCCCTGTCATCACAATGCTCAATACACTTGTCCTCAAAATGCTCCCAGACACTTGTTGTCTGTATGCTACTTGAACGCTGTCATGACAAGGCTCCATGCCTTTTTCATCACAATGTTCCAGGCCTTTTCATCACAATGCTACAAGACCCCTGTAATCACAATGCTCCATGCCCTTGTCATCAAAAATCTCACTGATGCATGTCATTAGAATGCTCGTTGGCCTTCTCCTCACAATGCTCCATGCCCTTGTCATCACAATGTTCCAAGACCCCTGTAATCACAATGGTCCATGAACCTTTTCATCAGTATGCTCCATGAGAACTGTCATCACAAGGCTCCATGGATTTCTTATCACAATGCTCCAGGACCTTGTCATCACAATGCTTCATGACATTGTCATGAAAATTCTCAATGTCCCTTGTCATCATAATGCTCCAAGGCCTAGTCATCACAATGCTCCATTATATTTGTCATCACAATCCTCCATTACATTTGGCATCACAATGCTCCCTGACATTGTCATCGCAATGGACCATGACATATGTCCTCACAATGCTCTCTGACACCTGTTTTCACAATACTCCATGACCTTCTCATCACAATGCTCCATGCCCTAGTCATCAAAATGCACCATGTACACTGTCATCACAATAATCTATGAAAATTGTCAGACGAATGCTCCATGCCCCTGACATCACAATGCTCCATGCCCTTGTCATCACAATGCTCCATGACCCCTGTCATCACAATGCTCCGTGTCTCCAGGCATCACAATGCTTCATAACACTTGTCATCACTGTGATACTGGCCCGCATCATCACAAGGCTATGTGACCTTTGTAACCACAATGCTCCATGAACATTTCATCAAAATGCTCCGTGACCCTTGTCATCACAATGCTCCAAGCATTTGTCAGAAAAAATGCTCCATGACTCTTGTCATTACAGTGTGCCAAGCGCTTTTCATCACAACGGTCCATAAATTTGTCATCGCAATGGTCCATATACATTGTAATCAAAATTCTCCATGCCCTTGTCATCACGATGCTCCATTACCTCTGTCATAACAATGCTTCATGACCCCTGCCATCACAATGTTCCACGGGCTTGTCATCACAAGGCTCCATGAAACCTGTCATCACAATGCTCCAAGTCCCCTGTAATCACAATGCCCCATGCCCTTGTCATCACAACGTTCCATGACACATGTCATCAGAATGTTCCATAACCTTCTCATCAAAATGCTCCATGCCCTTCTCATCACAATTCTCCAAGACCCCTGTAATCACAATGCTCCATGCCCCATTTCATCTCAATGCTCCATGATACCTGTCATCACAATGCATCTTGCCCATCATCATAATACTTCAGGCTATTGTCAGCACAATGAAACCAAAATTCTCCATGACCTCTGCCATCTCAATTCTCCATGACCCCTGTCATCACAATACACCATGAAAATTTTCAGCCCAATGCACCATGACACTTGTCATCAAAATGATCCATGCCTTTGTCATCCCAAAGCTCCATGACCCATGTATTCACAATGCTCCGTGACGATTGTCATCACAGTGCTCCTTGACACCAGTCATCACAATGCTCCATGCCTTTGTCAGCAAAATGCTACATGACCTTGTCATTACAATGCTTTATGCGCTTGTCATCACAATACTCCATTACCATTGTCATCGCAATCCTCCATGAACCTTGGGATCACATTGCTTCATGCTCTTGTCATCACAATGCTACATGCTACTTAAAATCAAAATGATGCATCACCTCAGTCATCACAATGCTCCAAACCGTTGTGATCACAAAGTTCCATAACACTTGTCATCACAACGCTCCATGATGCCTGTCATCACAATACTCCATGCCCTTTTCATCATAATGCTCCATGATCTTTGTCATCACAGTTCTAAATACACTTATCATCAAAATGCTCCCTGACACTTGTCGTCGGAATGCTCCTTTAACCCCGTCACGAAAAGTCTCCATGCCTTTTTCATCACAATGCCCCATGCCATTTTCATCAAAATGCTCCATGCCATTGTCATCAAAATACTCCACAAGCGTGTCATCAGAATGCTCCATGACCATTGTCATCACAATTCTCCACGCACTTGTCAGCACAATGATCCATGACCCTTGTCATCAGAAAGCTCCAAGCCATTGTCATCACAATGCTCCATTACCTTTGTCATCAGAATCCTCCATGACACTTGTCATCACAATGTTCCATGCCATTGTCATCACAATGGGCCATTACATATGTCACCACAATGCTCCCAGACAACTGCCTTCTCAATAATGCATGACCTGGTCATCACAATGCTCGATGCCCTTGTCATCACAATGCGCCATTCCAACTGTCATCGCGATAATCCATGAAACTTATTAGACCAAAGCTCCATGCCATTGTTAACACAATGCTACATGCCCTTGTTATCACAATGCTCCATGACCCCTGTCATCACAATGCTCAATACACTTGTCCTCAAAATGCTCCCAGACACTTGTTGTCTGTATGCTACTTGAACGCTGTCATGACAAGGCTCCATGCCTTTTTCATCACAATGTTCCAGGCCTTTTCATCACAATGCTACAAGACCCCTGTAATCACAATGCTCCATGCCCTTGTCATCAAAAATCTCACTGATGCATGTCATTAGAATGCTCGTTGGCCTTCTCCTCACAATGCTCCATGCCCTTGTCATCACAATGTTCCAAGACCCCTGTAATCACAATGGTCCATGAACCTTTTCATCAGTATGCTCCATGAGAACTGTCATCACAAGGCTCCATGGATTTCTTATCACAATGCTCCAGGACCTTGTCATCACAATGCTTCATGACATTGTCATGAAAATTCTCAATGTCCCTTGTCATCATAATGATCCAACCATAGTCATCACAATGGTCCATTATATTTGTCATCACAATCCCCCATTACATTTGGCATCACAATGCTCCCTGCCATTGTCATCGCAATGGACCATGACATATGTCATCACAATGCTTCCTGACACCTTTTTCAATATACTCCATGAAATTCTCATCACAATGCTCCATGCCCCTTTCATCACAATGCTTCTTGCTCTTGTCATCACAATGCTCCATGACGCATTTCATCAGAATGTTCCATGACCTTCTCATCACAATGCTCCATGCCCTTGTCATCACAATGCTCCTAGACCCCTGTTATAACAATTCTCCATGCACCTTTTCATCTCAATGCTCCATGAACCCTGTCATCAAAATGCACCATGCCCATCATCATAATGCTTCAGGCTATTGTCATCACAATTAAATCAAAATTCTCCATGACCTCTGTCATCATAATGCTCCAAACACTTGTGATCACAATGTTCCATAACACTTATCATCATAACACCCCTGATGCTCATCATCAAAATTATCGATGGTCTTCTCATCACAATGCTCCATGAAATTTGTCATCACAATGCTCAATACATATGTCATGAAAGTGCTCCCTGACACTTGTTGTCTGTATGCTCTTTAAACCCTGTCATGACAAGGCTCCATGCCTTTTTCATCACAATGATCCATGTCCTTTTAATAACAATGCTCCAAGACCCCTGTAATCACAATGCTCCATGCCCCTTTTCATCAGAATGCTCCATGAGACTTGTCAACATAAGTCTCCATGATCTTCTCATCACAGTGCTCTAGGACCTTGTCAACACTATGCTCCAATCCCTTGTAATCACAATGCTCCATGAACACTGTCTTCACAATACTCCATGAGCATTTTCAGTACAATGCTCCATGACCTTCTCATCACAATGCTCCATGAACAATATCATCACAATGCCCCATGACAACTGTCATCACAAAACTCCATGACACCTGACAGCACAATGATCCGAGACTCTTGTCATCACAATGCTCCATGACACCTCTCATCAAAATACTCCATGAACATTTTCAGCCCAATGCTCCATGACACTTCTCATCACAATGATCCATGCCCTTGTCATCCCAATGATCCAAAACCCCTGTATTCACAATGCTCCATGACGCTTGTCTTCACAGTGCTCCATGGCACCTGTCATCACAGTGCTCCAATACACTTGTAATCACAATTATCCATGCCCTTCTCATCACAATGCGCCATTACCCCTGTCATAACAATGCTCCATGACCCCTGCCATCACAATGTTCCACGGGCTTGTCATCACAATGCTCCATGACACTTGTCATCACAATGCTCCAAGACCCCTGTAATCACAATGCTCCATGCCCTTGTCATCTCAAAGCTCCATGACACATGTCACCAGAATGTTCCATGGCCTTCTAATCAAAAGGCTCCATGCCCTTGTCATCAAAATGCTCCAAGACCCCTGTAATCACAATGCTCCATGCCCCTTTTCATCTCAGTGCTCTATGTACCCTGTCATCACAATGCATCATGACCATCATCATCATGATTCCGGCTATTGTCAGCACGATGAAATAAAAATTCTCCATGACCTCTGTCATCTCAGTGCTCCATGATCCTTGTCATCACAAAATTCCATGAACATTTTCAGCCCAATGCTCCATGACATTTGTCATTACAATGATCCATGCCCTTGTCATCCCAATGCCCCATGACCCCTGTATTCACAATGCTACGTGACGCTTGTCATCACAGTGCTCCATGGCACCTGTCATCACAATGCTCCATGCCTTTGTCAGCAAAATGCTACATGACCTTGTCATTACAATGCTCTATGCGCTTGTCATCAGAATACTCCATTACCATTGTCATCACAATGCTCCATGAAACTTGGGATCACATTGCTTCATGCCCTTGTCATCAAAATGCTCCATGCTCCTTGAAATCAAAATGATTCATGACCTCTGTCATCGCAATGCTCTAAACCCTTGTGATCACAATGTTCCATATCACTTGTCCTCACAACGTTCCATGATGCCTGTCATCACAATACTCCATGCCCTTTTCATCACAATGCTCCATGACCTTTGTCATCACAATGCTCAATACACTTGTCGTCAGAATGCTCCCTGACACTTGTTGTCTGTATGCTCATTGAACCCTGTCATGACAAGGATCCATGCCTTTTTCATCACAATGATCCATGCCTTTTTCATCACAATGCTCTAAGACCACTGTAATCATAATTCGCCATGCCCTTGTCATCACAAAGCTCAATGACACATATCATTAGAATGCTTCTTGGTCTTCACCTCACAATGTTCCATGCCCTTGTTATCCCAATGCTCCATGACCCCTGTATTCACAATGCTCTGTGACGCTTGTCATCACAGTGCTCCATGACACCTGTCATCACAATGCTTCATGCCTTTGTCAACAAAATGCTACATGACCTTGTCATTACAATGCTCTATGTGCTTGTCATCACAATACCCCATTACCATTGTCATCACAATCCTCCATGGACAATGGGATCACATTGATTCATGCCCTTGTCATCAGAATGCTCCATGCTCCTTGAAATCAAAATGATCCATGACATCTCTCATCACAATTCTCCAAACTCTTGTGATCACATTATTCCATAACACTTGTCATCACAACGCTCCATGCTGCCTCTCATCACAATACTCCATGCCCTTGTCATCACAATGCTCCATGAACTTTGTCATCACAATGCTCCAAACCATTGTCATCACAATGCTCTCTTTCCATTGTCATCAGAATCCTCCATGACACTTGGCATCACAATGCTCCATGCCATTGTTGTCATTGGGCCATTAAATATGTCATCACAATGCTCCCTGACACTTGTCGTCAAAATGCTCATTGAACCCTGTAACGAAAAGGCTCCATGCCTTTTTCAACACAGTGCCCCATGCCTTTTTCATCACAATGTCCCATGCCATTTTCATCACAATGCCCCATGCCATTGTCATCAAAACACACCACAAGCTTGTCATCAGAATGCTCCATGACCCTTGTCATCACAATTTCCCATGCACTTGTCAGCACAATGCTCCGTGACCCTTGTCATCACAATGCTCCAATCCATTGTCATCACAATGCTGCATTACCATTTTCATCAGAATCCTCCATTACACTTGGCATCACAATGCTCCATGCCATTGTTGTCGACGGGCCATTACATATGTCATCACAATGCTCCCTGACAACTGCCTTCACAATAATGCATGACCTGGTCATCACAATGATCCATGCCCTTGTGATCACAATGCGCCTTTCCAAATGTCATTGCTATAATCCATGAAATTATTAGGCCAATGCTCCATGCACTTTTCATCTCAATGCTCCATTACACCTGTAATAACAATGCTCCATGACCCCTGTCATCACAATGCTCCGTGCCTCCAGTTATCACAGTGCTTCACGACGTTTGCATCACAATGTTCCATGCCCTCGTCATCAACAGTCTCTGTGACCATTTTAACCACAATGCTCCATGAACATTTCATCACAATGCTCTTTGACCCTTGTTATCACAATGCACTATGCCTTTCTCAGCACAATGCTCCATAACCCTTGTCATCAAAATGCTATGTGCGCTTGTCAGCACAATGCTCCATGACACATGTCATCACAATGCACCATGCGCTTGTCATCACAGTGCTCAACAATCTTGTCATCACAGTGCTCCATAAAATTTGACATCACATTGCTCCATGCACTTCTCATCAAAATGCTCTCTCACCACTGATATCAAAATGCTACATGCATATATCATCACAATGTTCGATGACCCCTGAGATCACAATGTTCCATAACAGCTATCATCAAAATGTTCCATGACACTTTTCATCAAATTGCTCCATGACCCTGTAATCACAATGCTCCCTACCCTTCTCATCAAAATGCACAACACCCTTGTCATCAGAATGCTCCATGACCTTTGTCATCAGAAAGTTCCATGACCCTGGCATCACAAAGCTCCATGTCATTTTCATCACAATGCTCCATGAACACTCTCATCACATTGTTCCATGCCCTTGTCTTCACAAAGCTCCATGATACATGTCATCAGAAAGCCTCATGGACTTCTCATCACAAGGCACCATGACCCTTCTCATCACAATGCTCCATGCCCCTTTTTTTTTTTTTTTTTTTGCGGTACGCGGGCCTCTCACTGCTGTGGCCTCTCCCGTTGCGGAGCACAGGCTCCGGACACACAGGCTCCGCGGCCATGGCTCGCGGGCCCAGCCGCTCCGCGGCATGTGGGATCTTCCGGGATCGGGGCACGAACCCGTGTCCCCTGCATCGGCAGGCGGACTCTCAACCACTGTGCCACCAGGGAAGCCCTCCATGCCCCTTTTAATCTCAATGATCCATGAACCGTGTCATCACTATGCACCATGCCCATCAACATAATGCTTCATGCTATTGTCATCACAATGAAATCAAAATGCTCCATGACCTCTGTCATAACAATTCTCCAAACCCTTGTGATCACAATATAGTATAACACTTGTCATCACAATGTCCCTTGACGCTTGTCATCAGAGTTATCCATGGTCTTCTCATGACAATGCTCCATGTCCTTTGTCATCACAGTGCTCAATACACTTGTCATCAAAATGCTCCTTGACACTTTTTGTCTGTATGCTCCTTGAACCATCTCTTGACAAGGCTCCATGCCTTTTTCATCACAATGATCCATGCCCTTTTCATCACAATGCTCCAAGACACATGTAATCACAATGCTCCATGCTCTTGTCATCACAAAGCTCAATGACGCATGCCATTAGTATGCTCCTTGGTCTTCTCCTCACAATGCTCCATGCCCTTGTCATCACAAAGTTGCAAGAGCCCTGTAATCACAGTGCTCCATGCCACTTTTCATCATTATGCTCCATGAGACTTGTCATCTCAAGGCTCCATGCTTTTATCATCACAGTGCTCCAGGACCTTGTCATCACAATGCTTCACGACATTGTCATGAAAATTTTCAATGGCCCTTGTCATCATAATGCTCCTAGCCCTAGTCATCACAATGTTCCACTATATTTGTCATCACAATCCTCCATTATATTTGGCATCACAATTCTCCATGCCATTGTCATCACAATGGACCATGACATATGTCATCACAATGCTCCCTGACACCTGTCTTCACAGTATTTGATGAACTTCTCATCACAATGCTCAATGCCCTTGTCATCAAAGTGCTCCAAGACCCCTGTCATCACAATACTCCATGAACATTTTCAGCCCAATGCTCCATGACCTTCTCATCACAATGCTCCATGACCAATATGATCACAATGCTCCATGACCACTGTCATCACAACACTCCATGACACCTGGCAATACAATAATCCTGGACTCTTGTCATCAAAATGCCCGATTACCTAGTCATCACAATGCTTCATGACCCCTGTCATCAAAATATCTCATGGACATTTTCAGCCCAAAGCTCCATGACACTTGTCCTCACAATGATCCATGCCCTAGTCATCCCAATGCTGAATGACCCCAGTATTCACAATGGTTTGTGACGCTGGTCATCACAGTGCTGCATGACACCTGTCATCACAATGCTCCATGCCTTTGTCAGCAATATGCTACATGACCTTGTCATTACAGTGCTCTATGTGCTTGTCATCACAATACTCCATTACCATTGTCATCAAAATCCTCCATGAAACATGGGATCACATTGCTTCATGCCCTTGTCATCACAATGCTCCATGCTCCTTGAAATCAAAATGATCCATGACCTCTGTCATCACAATGCTCCAAAACCTTGTGATCACAAAGTTCCATAACTCTTGTCATAACAACGCTCCATGATGCCTGTCATCACAATACTCCATGCCCTTTTCATCACAATGCTCCATGACCTTTGTCATCACAATTCTCAATACACTTGTCATCACAATGCTCCCTGACACTTGTTGTCAGTATGCTCCTTGAACCCTGTCACGAAAAGGCTTCATGCCTTTTTCATCACAATGCCCCATGCGGTTTTCATCACAATGCTCTCTGCCATTGTCATCAAAATTCTCCACAAGCTTGTCATCAGAATGCTCCATGACCGTTGTCATCACAATTCTCCATGCACTTGCCAGCACAATGCTCCCTGACCCTTGTCATCACAATGCTCCAAGCCATTGTCATCACAATGTTCCAATACCTTTGTCATCAGAATCCTCCTTGACACTTGGCATCACAATGCTCCATGCCATTGTCATCACAATGGACCATTACATATGTCATAACAATGCTCCCTGACACATGTCTTCTCAATACTTCATGACCTGGTCATCACAATGCTCCATGCCCTTGTCATTACAATGCAGCATTCAAGCTGTCATTGCAATAATCCATTGAACTTTTTAGAACAATGCTCCATGCCTTTGTCTTCACAATGCTCAATGCCCTTGTTATCACAATGCTCCATGACCCCTGTCATCACAATGCTCCGTGGCTCCAGTCATCACAATGCTTCATAACCTTTGTCATAACAATGGTCCATGCCCTCGTCATCAACATTCTCTGTGACCATTTTAACCACAATGCTCCATGAACTTTTCATCACAATGCTCTTTGAGCCTTGTCATCACAATGCCCTATGCCTTTCTCAGCACAATGCTCCATGACCGTTGTCATCACAATGCTCCATGCACTTGTCAGCACAATGCTCCTTGACATATGTCTTCACAGTTCACCATGCGCTTGTCATCAGAGTGCTCCACAATCTTGTCATCACATTGCTCCATAAACCTTGTCATCACAATGCTCCATGCACTTCTCATCATAATGCTCTCTCACCACTGATATCTCAATGTTACATCACTGTTCATCACAATATTCCCTCACCCATCTCATCCCAGATTTCCATGACTCCTGTCATCACTATGCTACATGCAATTATCATCACAATGTTCGATACCCCTGACATCACAATGTTCCATAACTCCTGTCATCAAAATGCTCCATGACCCTTTGCATCAAAATGCTCCGTGATCCCTGATATCACAATGCTCCATGACCCCTGTCATCACAATGCTCCATGCACCTTGAAATCAAAATGATCCATGACCTCTCTCATCACAATGCTCCAAACCCTTGTGATCACAATGTTCCATAACACTTTTCATCACAACGCTCCATGACGCCTGTCATCACAATTCTCCATGCCCTTTTCATCACAATGCTCCATGACCGTTGTCATCACAATTCTCAATACACTTGTCATCACAATGCTCCCTGACACTTGTCGTCAGAATGTACCTTGAACCCCGTCACGAAAAGGCTCCATGCCTATTCCATCACAATGCCGCATGCCATTTTAATCACAATGTTCCATGCCATTGTCATCAAAATACTCCACAAGCTTGTCGTCAGAATGCTCCATGACATTTGTCATCAGAATTCTCCATGCACTTGTCCGCACAATGCTCCCTAACCATTGTCATCACAATGCTCCAAGGCATTGTCATCACAATGCCCCATTACCTTTTTTATCAGAATGCTCCATGACACTTGGCATCACAATGCTCCATGCCATTCTCATCACAATGGGCCTTTACATATGTCATCACAATGCTCCCTGACACCTGTCTTCACAATACTGCATGACCTGGTCATCACAATGCTCCATGCCCTTGTCATCACAATGCACCATTCCAACAGTCATCGCAATAATCCATGAAACTTATTAGACCAATGGTCCATGCCCTGGTCATCACAATGCTCCATGCCCTTATTATCACAATGCTCCATGACCCCTGTCATCACAATATTCCGTGACTCCAGTCATCACAATGCTTCATGACCACTGTTATCACAGTGGTCCATGCCCTCGTCATCAACAGTCTCTGTGACCATTTTAACCACAATGCTCCATGAGCTTTTCATCACATTGCTCTTAGACCCTTGTCATCCCAATGCTCTATGCCTTTCTCTGCACAGGGCTCCATGACATTTGTCATCACAATGCTCCATGAGGTTGTCAGCACAATGCTCCGTGACACATGTCATCACAGTGCGCCATGCACTTGTCATCACAGTGCTCCACAACCTGGTCATCACAGTGCTCCATAACCATAGTCTTCACAATGCTCCATGCATTTATCTTCAAAATGATCTCTCACCACTGATATCACGATGTTACATCACTATTCATCACAATACTCCCTCCCCCGTCATCCCAATGCTCCATGACTCCTGTCATCACAATGCTACATGCACTTATCATCACAATGTTCGATGACTACTGACATCACAATGTTCCTTAACCCCTGTCATCAAAATTCTCCATGACCATTTTCATCAAAATGCTCCATGACCACTGACATCACAGTTTTCCAAAACCCTTGTCATCAAAATATTCCATAACACTTTTAATCAAATTGCTCCATGACGCTCTCATCACAATGCTCCCAGTCCTTCTCATCACATTGCCAACGCACTTGTCATCAAAAGGCTCCATGATTTTGTCATCACAAAGATCCATGACGCTTTGCATCACAATGCTCCATGTCAGTGTTATCACAATGCTCCATGAACACTCTCATCACATTACTCCATGCCCATGTCATCACAAAGCTCCATGACGCATGTCATCAGAATACTCCATGGCCTTCTCATCACAGTGCTCCATGCAGTTGCCATTACAATGCTCCATTATACCTGTCATAAAAATGCTCCATGAACCCTGCCATCACGATGTTCCATGGCATTGTCATCACAATGCTCCAAAACCCCTGTAATCACAGTGCTCCATGTCCCTTTTCATCTCAATGATCCATGAACCCTGTCATCAAAATGCACCATGCCCATCATCATAATGCTTCAGGCTATTGTCATCACAATGAAATCAAAATGCTCCATGACCTCTGTCATAACAATGCTCCAAACCCTTGTGATCACAATATTCCATAACACTTGTCATCAGAATGCCCCATGACGCATGTCATCAGAATACTCCATGGCCTTCTCATCACAGTGCTCCATGCAGTTGCCATTACAATGCTCCATTATCCCTGTCATAAAAATGCTCCATGAACCCTGCCATCACAGTTCCATGGCCTTGTCATCACAATGTTCCAAGACCCCTGTAATCACAATGCTCCATGCCCATTTTCATCTTAATGATCCATGAACCCTCTCATCAAAATGCACCATGCCCATCATCATAATGCTTCATGCTATTGTCATCACAATGAAATCAAAATGCTCCATGACCTCTGTCATAACAATGCTCCAAACCCTTGTGATCACAATATTCCATAACACTTGTCATCACAATGCCCCATGACACTCGTCATTACAATTATCCATGGTCTTCTCATCACAATGCTCCATGACCATTGTCTTCACAATGCTCAATACCCTTGTCATCAAAATGCTCCCTGACTCTTGTTGTCTGTATGCTCCTTGAACCCTGGCATGAACAGGCTGCATGCCTTTTTCATCACAATGATCCATGCCCTTTTCATCACAATGCTCCAAGACCCCTGCAATCACAATGCTTCATGCCTTTGTCATCAGAAAGCTCAATGACACATGTCATCAGAATGCTCCTTTGCCTTCTCCTCACAATGCTCCATGCCCTTGTCATCACAATGATCCAAGAGCCCTGTAATCACAATGTTCCATGCCCCTTGTCATCAGTATGCTCCATGAGACTTGTCATCACAAGGCTCCAGGGTTTTCTCATCGCAATGCTCCAGGACATTGTCATCACAATGCTTCACGACCTTGTCATGCAAATTCTCAATGGCAATTGTTATCATAATGCTCAAAGCCCTAGTCATTACGATGCTCAATTATATTTGTCATCACAATCCTCCATTAGATTTGGCATCACAATGCTCCATGCCATTGTCATCGCAATAGACCATGACATATATCATCACAATGCTCCCTGACACCTGTCTTCACAATATTCCATGACCTTCTCATCACAATGGTCCATGTGCTTGTCATCACAAAGCACCATGCCCACTGTCATCACAATAATCTATGAAACTTGTCAGAACAATGCTCCATGCCCCTGTCATCACAATGCTCCATGCCCTTGTCATCACAAAGCTCCATGACGCATGTCATCAGAATGTTCAATGGCCTTCTCATCACATTGCTCCATGCCCTTGTCATCACAATGCTCCAAGACCTCTGTAATCACAATGCTCCATGCCCCTTTTCATCTCAATGCTCCATGAACCCTGTCATCACAATGCACCATGACCATCATCAAAATGCTTCAGGCTGTTGTCATCACAATGAAATCAAAATGCTCAATGACCTGTGTCATCATAATGCTCCAAACCCTTGTGATCACAATGTTCCATAACACTTATCATCACAACACACCTGACGCTCATCATCAGGATTATCCATGGTCTTCTCATCACAATGCTCCATGAAATTTGTCATCACAATGCACAATACACATGTCATCACAATGTGCCCTGACACTTGTTGTCTGTATGCTCCTTGAACCCTGTCATGGAAAGGCTCCATGCCTTTTTCATCACAATGATCCATGCCCTTTTCATCACAATGCTCCAAGACCCCGTTAATCACAATCCTCCATGCCCTTGTCATCACAAAGCTCCATGACGCCTGTCAGCAGAGTGCTCCATGGCCTTTTCGTCACAATGCTCCAAGCCCTTGTTTTCACAATGCTCCAAGACCCCTGTAATCACAGTGCTCCATGCCCCTTTTCATCAGAATGCTCCATGAGACTTAACATCACAAGTCTCCATGTTCTTCTCATCACAATGCTCCAGGACCTTGTCATCACTATGCTCCATTCCATTGTCATCACAATGCTCCATGAAAACTGTCTTCACAATATTCCATGAGCATATTCAGCCCAATGCTCCATGACCTTCTCATCACAATGCTCCATGACCAATATCATCACAATGCTCCATGACCACTGTCATCACATAACTCCATGACACCTGACAACACAATGATCCGAGAGTCTTGTCATCACAATGTTCCTTTCCCTAGACATCACAATGCTCCATGACCACTCTCATCACAATATTCCATGAACATTTTCAGCCCTATGCTCCATGACACTTGTCATCACAATGATCCATGCACTTGTCATCCCAATGATCCATGACCCCTGTATTCACAATGCTCCATGACGCTTGTAATCACAGTGCTCCATGACACCTGTCATCAAAATGCTCCATGTCTTTGTCAGCAAAAAGCTACATGACCTTGTCATTACAATGCTCTATGCGCTTGTCATCACAATATTCGATTACCATTGTCATCACAATCCTCCATGAACTGTGAGATCACATTGTTTCATGTCCTAGACATCACAATGTTCCATGCTCCTTGAAATAAAAATGATCCATGACCTCTGTCATCACAATGCTCCAAACCCTCGTGATCACAGTGTTCCATAACACTTGTCATCACAACGTTCCATGATGCCTCTCATCACAATAATCCATGCCCTTTTCATCACAATGCTCCATGACTTTTGTCATCACAATTCTCAACACCCATGTTATCACAATGCTTCCTGACACTTGTCATCAGAATGCTCCTTGAACACTGTCACGAAAAGTCTCCATGCCTTTTTCATCACAATGCCCCATGCCGTTTTCATCACAATGCACCATGCCCACTGTCATCACAATAATCTATGAAACTGGTCAGACCAATGTTTCATGTCCCTGTCATCACAATGCTCCATGCCCTAGTTATCACAATCCTCCATGACCCCTGTCATCACAATGCTCCGTGACTCCAGTCATCACAATGCTACATAACGTTTGCCATCACAATGGTCCATGCCCGTGTCATCACAAGGCTCTCTGACATTTGGAACCACAATGCTCCATGAACTTCTCATCACAATGCTCCATGACCATTGTCATTACAATGCTCCATGCCTTTGGCAGAAAAATATCCCATGTCCCTTGTCATCACAATGTGCCACGCGCTTTTCCTCACAAAGGTCCACAAACTTTTCATTGCAATGCTCCATAAACCTTGTAATCACAATGCTCCATGCATTTCTCATCAAAATGCTCTCTCAAAAGAGATATCACAGTGTTACATCACTAGTCGTCACAATACTCTCTCACCGCTGTAATCACAATATTCCATGACCCCTGTCATCACAATGCTATATCCCCATATAATAACAATGTTCCCTGACCCCTGACATCACAATGTTCCATAACCCCTGTCATCAAAATGCTCCATGATCCTTTTCAACCCAAAGATCCATGACCCCTGACATCACAATGTTCTATAACCCATGTCTTCAAAATGTTCCATTACACTTTTCATCAAATTCCTGCATAACCTTGTCACCAAAATACTCCCTGCCCTTCTCATCACAATGCACCACACACTTGTCATCAAAATGCTCCATGACCTTTGTCATCAGAAAGCTCCATGACCCTTGGCATCACAGTGCTCCATGTCATTGTCATCACAAAGCTCCATGACACTTGTCATCAAAATGCTCAATGCCCTTCTCATCACAATGCTCCATGTCCTTGTCATTACAAACTTCATTGACTCATGTATCACAGTGTTCGGTGCCCTTGTCATCACAATGCTCCATGCCCACTCTCATCACAATAATACATGAAACTTTTCAGACCAATGCTCCATGTCCTTCTCATCACAATGCTCCATTACCCCTGTCATAACAATGCTCCATGACTCCTGCCATCACAAAGCTCCACGGCGTTGTCATTCACAAGGGTCCATGACACTTGTCATCTCAATGCTCCAAGACCCCTGTAATCAAAATTCTCCATGCCCTTCTCATCACAAATATCCATGAAGCATGACATCAGAATGTTCCATGCCCTTGTCATCACAACGCTCCTTGCCCTTCTCATCACAATGCTCCCAGACCCTTTTAATCACAATGCTCCATGCCCCTTTTCATCTCAATGCTCCATGAACCCTGTCAACACAATGTACCATGCCCATCATGATAATGCTTCAGCCGATTTTCATCAAAATGAAATCAAAATGCTCGATGACCTCTGTCATCACAATGCTCCAAACTCTTTTGATCACAATGTTCCATAACACTTATCGTCACAACACCCCATGACGCTCATCATCACAATTATCCATGGTCTTCTCATCACTATGCTCCATAACCCTTGTCATCACAATGCTCTATACACTTATCATCACAATGCTCCCTGACACTTGTCGTCAGTATGATCCTTGAACCCTATCATGACAGGGCTCCATGCCCTTTTCATCACAATTCTCCAAGACCCCTGTAATCGCAGTGCTCCATGCACTTGTCATCACAAAGCTCCATGATGCTTGTCATCAGAATACTCCATGGTCTCCTCACAATGCTCCATGCCCTTGTCATAACAATGTTCCAAGACTCCTGTAATCACAATGCTCCATGCCCCTTTTCATCAGAATGCTCCAGGAGACTTGTCATCAAAAGTCTCCATGGTCTTCTATTCACAATGCTTCATTTCCTTGTCATCACAATGTTCCATGACCCCTGTAATCACAATACTCCATGAATATTTTCAGCCCAATGCTCCATGACATTCTCATCACAATGCTCCATGACCAATATCATCACAATGCTCCATGACCACTGTCATCACAACACTCCATGACCACTGACAACACAGTGATACTGGACTCTTGTCATCACAATGCTCAATTCCCTACTCATCACAATGTTCCATGATCCCTGTCATCACTATACTCCATGAACATTTTCAGCCCAATGCTCCATGACCCCTGTATACACAATGCTCAGTGACGCATGTCACCAAAGTGCTCCATGACAACTGTCATCACAGTGCTCCATGCCTTTGTCAGCAAAATGCTACATGACCTTGTCATTACAATGCTCTATGCGCTTGTCATCACAATACTCCATTACCATTGTCATCACAATCCTCTATGAACGTTGTGATCACATTGCTTCATCCCCTTGTCATCACAATGCTCCATGCTCCTTGAAATCAAAATGATCCATGACCTCTGTCATCACAATGCTCCAAACGCTTGTGATCACAAAGTTCCATAACACTTGTCATAACAACGTTCCATGATGCCTGTCATCCGAATACTCCATGCCCTTTTCATCACAATGCTCCATGATCTTTGTCATCACAATTCTCAATACACTTGTCATCACAATGCTCCCTGACAATTGTCGTCAAAATGCTCCTTGAAACCTGTCACAAAAAGGCTCCATGCCTTTTTCATCACAATGCCCCATGCCATTTTCATCACAATGCTCCATGCCATTGTCATCAAAATACTCCACAAGCTTGTCATCAGAATGCTCCATGACCCTTGTCATCACAATTCTCCATGCACTGGTCAGCACAATGCTCCCTGACCCTTGTCATCACAATGCTCCAAGCCATTGCCATCACAATGCTCCATTACCTTTGTCATTAGAATCCTCCATGACACATGGCATCACAATGCTCAATGCCATTGTCATCACCATGGGCCATTACATATGTCATCACAATGCTCCCTGACACCTGTCTTCACAATACTGCATGACCGGGTCATCACAATGCTCTATGCACTTGTCGTCACAATGCTCCATGACCCCTGTCATCACAATGCTCCATGTCTCCAGTCATCACAATGCTTCATAACCTTTGTCATCACTATGGTCCATGCCCTCGTCATCAACAGTCTCTGTGACCTTTGTAACCACAATTCTCCATGAAATTTTCATCACAATGCTCCTTGATTCTTGTCACCACAATGCTCCATGCCTTTGTCAGAAAAATGCTCCATGACCCTTGTCATCACATTGTGCCACGCACTTTTCATCACAATGGTCCACAAATTTGTCACGGCAATGCTCCATAAACCTTGTAATCACAATGCTCCATGCCCTTCTCATCACATTGCTCCAGTACATCTCTCATAACATTGCTCCATGAACCTTGCCATCACAATGTTCCACGGCCTTGTCATCACAAGGCTCCATGACGCTTGTCATCACAATGTTCCAAGACCCCTGTAATCACAATGCTCCATGCCCTTGTCATCACAAAGCTCCATGACACATGTCATCAGAATGTTCCATGGCCTTCTGATCAAAATGCTCCATGCCCTTGTCATCACAATGTTCCATTACCCCTGTCATAACAATGCTCCCTGACCCCTAAATTCACAATGGTCCCTGCCCTTCTCATCACAATGCACAATGCACTTGTCATCAAAATGCTCCTTGACATTTGTCATCACAAAGATCCATGACCCTTGACATCACAGTGCGCCATGTCATTGTCATCACAATGCTCCATGAACGATCTCATCACATTGCTCCATGCCCTTGTCATCACAAAGCTCCATGACACATGTCATCAGAATGCCCCAAGACCCCTGTAATCACAATGCTCCATGCCCCTTTTCATCTCACTGGTCCATGAACCCTGTCATCACAATGCACCATGCCCGTCATCATAATGCTTCATTCTATTGTCATCACAATGAAATCAAAATGCTCCATGACCTCTGTCATCACAATTATCCATGACCCCTGTTATCACAATAATCCAAGAACATTTTCAGCCCAATGTTCCAAGACACTTGTCATCACAATCATCCATGCCCATGTCATCCCAATGCTCCATGGCCCCTGTATTCACAATGCTCCGTGACGCTTGTCCTCTCAGTGCTCCATGACAGCTGTCATCACAATGCTCCATGCCTTTGTCAGCAAAATGCTACATGACCTTGTCATTTCAATTCTCTATGCGCTTGTCATCACAATACTCCATTACCATTGTCATCACAATCCTCCATGAACCTTGGGATCACATTGCTCCATGCCCTTGTCATCACAATGCTCCATGCTCCTTGAAATCAAAATGATCCATGACCTCAGTCATCACAATGCTCCAAACGCTTGTGATCACAATGTTCAATAACACTTGTCATCACAACGCTCCATGATGCCTGTTATCACAATACTCCATGCCCTTTTCATCACAATGCTCCATGACTTTTGTCATCACAATTCTCAATACACTTGTCATCACAATGCTCCCTGACACTTGTGGTCAGAATGCTCCTTGAACCCTGTCACAAAAAGGCTTCATGCATTTTTCATCACAATGCTCCATGCCGTTTTCATCACAATGCTCTATGCCATTGTCATCAAAATACTCCACAATCTTGTCATCAGAATCCTCCATGACCCTTGTCATCACAATTCTCTATGCACTTGTCAGCACAATGCTCCCTGACCCTTGTCATCATAATGATCCAAGCCATTGTCATCACAATGCTCAATTACCTTTGTCATCAGAATCCTCCATGACAATTGGCATCACAATACTCCATGCCATTGTCATCAAAATGGGCCATTACATATGTCATCACAATGCTCCCTGACACCTGTCTTCACAATACTGCATGACCTGGTCATCACAATTCTCCATGCCCTTGTCATCACAATGCGCCATTCCAACTGTCATCACAATAATCCATGAAACTTTTTAGACCAATGCTCCATGCCCTTGTCATCACAATGCTCCATGCCCTTGTTATCACAATGCTCCATGACCCCTGTCATCACAATGCTCCCTGACTGCAATCATCACAATGTTTAATGACCTTTGTCATCACAATCTTCCATGCCCTCGTCATCAACAGTCTCTGTGATTTTTAACCAAAATGCTCCATGAACTATTCATCACAATGCTCTTTGACCTTTGTCATCACAATGCTCTATGCCTTTCTCAGCACAATGCTCCATGACCCTTGTCATCACAATGCTCCATGTGCTTGTCAGGACAATGCTCCATGACACATGTCATCACAATGCACCGGGCGCTTGTCATCACAGTGCTCCACAATCTTGTCATCACAATGCGCCATAAACCTTGTCATCAGAATGCTCCATGCATTTCTCATCAAAATGCTCTCTCACCACTGATATCACAATGTTACATCACTATTCGTCACAATACTCCCTCACCCGTCATCACAATTTTCCATGACTCCTGTCATCACAATGCTACATGAACTTATCATCACAATGTACGATGACCCCTGACATCACAGTGTTCCATAGCCCTGTCATCAAGTTGCTCCATGACCCTTTTCATCCAATTGCTCCATGACTCTGTCATCACAATGCTCCCTGCCCTTATCATCACAATGCACAACACCCTTGTCATCAAAATGCTCCATGACCTTTGTCATCACAAAGACCCATGACCCTTGGCATCACAGAGCTCCATGCCATTGTCATCACAATGCTCCATGAACGCTCTCATCACATTGCTCCATGCCCTTGTCATCACAAAGCTCCATGACACATGTCACCAGAATGCTCCATCGCCTTCTCATCACAATGTTCCATGCCCTTGCCATCAAAATGCTCCATTACACATGTAATAACAATGTTCCATGATCCCTGCCATCACGTTGTTCCATGGTCTTTTCATCACAAGGCTCCATGACCCTTCTCATCACAATGCTCCAAGACCCCTGTAATCACAATGTTCCATGCCCATTTCATCTCAATGACACATGAACCCTATCATCACAATGCACCATGCACATCATCATAATGCTTCATGCTCTTGTCATCACAATGAAATCAAAATGCTCCATGACCACTGTCATAACAATGCTCCAAATCGTTGTGATAACGATATTCCATAACACTTGTCATCACAGTGCCCCATGACGCTCATCATCACATTTATCCATGCCCTTCTGATCACAATGCTCAATTACCCCTGCCATCACAATGTCCCACGGCTGTGTCATCACAAGGCTCCATGACACTTCTCATCACAATGCTCCAAGACACCTGTCATCACAATGCTCCATGCCTTTGTCAGCAAAATGCTACATGACCTTGTCATTACTATTCTCTTTGTGCTTGTCATCAAAATACTCCATTACCATTGTCATCACAATCCTCCATGAACATTGGAATAACATAGCTTCATGCCCTTGTCATCACAATGCTCCATGCTCCTTGAAATCAAAATGATCCATGACCTCTGTCATCACAGTGCTCCACACCCTTGTGATTACTATGTTCCATAACACTTGTTATCACAATGCTCCATGATGTCTGTCATCACTATACTCCATGCCCTTTTCATCACAATGCTCCATGAACTTTGTCATCACAATTCTCAATACACTTGTCATCACAATGTTCCCTGACACTTGTCGTCAGAATGCTCCTTGAACCATGTCACGAAAAGGCTCCAGGCCTATTTCCTCACAATACCGCATGCCGTTTTCATCACAATGCTCCATGCCATTGTCATCAAAATACTCCACAAGCTTGTCATCAGAATGCTCCATGACCCTTGTCATCACAATTCTCCATGCACTTGAGGGCACAATGCTCCCTGAACCTTGTCATCACAGTGCTCCAAGCCATTGTCATAACAATGCTCCATTACCTTTGACATCAGAATCCTCCATGACACTTGGCATCACAATGCTCCATGCCCTTGTCATCACAATGTGTCATTCCAATTGTCATCGCAATAATCCATGAAACTTATTAGACCAATGCTCCATGCCCTTTTCATCACCATGCTCCATGCCCTTCTTATCACAATGCTCCATGACCCCTGTCATCACAGTGCTCCGTGTGTCCAGTCATCACAGTGCTTCATGACCTTTGTCATCACAATGGTCCATGCCCTCGTCATCAACAGTCTCTGTGACCTTTTAAAACACAATGCTCCATGAACTTTTCATCACAATGCTCTTTGACCATTGTCATCACAATGCTCTATGCCTTTCTCAGCACAATGCTCCATGACCCTTGTCATCACAATGCTCCATGCGCTTTTCAGTACAATGCTCCATGACACATGTCTTCACAATGCACCATGTGCTTGTCATCACAGTGCGCCACAGTCTTGTCATCACAACGCTCCATAAACCTTGTCATCACAATGCTCCATGCACTTCTCATCAAAATGCTCTCTCACCACTGATATCACAATGTTACATCACTATTCATCACAATATTCCCTCACCCCTCTCATCACAATGTTCCATGACTCCTGTCATTACAATGCTGCATGCAATTATCATCAAAATGTTCGATGACCACTGACATCACAATGTTCCATAACTCCTGTCATCAAAATGCTCCATGACCCTTTTGATCAAAATGCTCCATGATCCCTGATATCACAATGCTCCATGACCCCTGTCATCCAATGCTCCATGCTCCTTGAAATCAAAATGATCCATGACGTCTGTCATCACAATGCTCCAAACACTTGTGATCACAATGTTCCATAACACTTGTCATCACAACGCTCCATGATGCCTGATATCACTATACTCCATGCCTTTTCATTACAATGCTCAATGACTTTTGTCATCACAATTCTCAATACACTTGTCATCACAATGCTCCCTGACACTTGTCATCAGAATGCTCCTTGAACCCTGTCATGAAAAGGCTCCATGCCTTTTCGATCACAATGCCCCATGCCGTTTTCATCACAATTCTCCATGCCGTTGTCATCACAATGCTCCACAAGCTTGTCATCAGAATGCTCTATGACCCTTGTCATCACAATTCTCCATGCACTTGTCAGCACAATGCTCCCTGACCCTTGTCATCACAATGCTCCAAGCCATTGTCATCACAATGCTCCATTAACTTTGTCATCAGAATCCTCCATGACACTTGGCATCACAATGCTCCATGCCATTGTCATCACAAAGGGCCATTACGTATGTCATCACAGTACTCTCTGACACCTGTCTTCACAATACTGCATGACCTGGTCATCACAATGCTCCATGTCCTTGTCATCACACTGCACCAATCCAACTGTCATTGCAATAATCCATGAAACTTTTTAGACCAATGCTCCATGCCCTTGTCATCACAATGCTCTATGCCCTTGGTATCACAATGCTCCATGACCTCTGTCATCACAATACTCCGTGACTCCATTCATCACAATGCTTCATGACCTTTGTTAACACAATGGTCCATTCTCTCATCATCTACAGTCTCTGTGACCATTTTAACCACAATGCTCCATGAACTTTTCATCACAATGCTCTTTGACCCTTGTCATCACAAAGCTCTATGCCTTTCTCTGCACAATGCTCCATGACCCTTTTCATCACAATGCTCCATGCGCTTGTCAGCACAATGCTCCATGCATTTCTCATCAAAATGCTCTCTCACCACTGATATCACAATGTTACATCACTATTTATCACAATACTCCCTCACCCCTGTCAAAACAATGTTCCATGACTCCTGTCATCACAATGCTACATGCATTTATCATCACAATGTTCGATGACCCCTGACATCACAATGTTCCTTAACCCCTGTCATCAAAAGGCTCCATTACCGTTTTCATCAAAATGCTCCATGACCGCTGACATCACAGTGTTCCATAAACCCTGTCATCAAAATATTCCATGACCGACTTCCTGGTAAGATGGCGGAAGAGTAAGATGTGGAGATCACCTTCCTCTCCACGGATACACCAGAAATAAAGCTATACGTGGAACAACTCCTACAGAACACCTACTGAATGCTGGCAGAAGACCCTAGACCTCCCCAAAGGCAAGAAACTCCCCATATACCTGTGTAGGGCAAAGAGGAGACATTCCCGCACAGAGCATCTGTGCCGAGCGGCACGCACCAGCCCAAGAGGCTTCTCTGCTCGCCCGCCAGGGAAGGCGGCGCTGGAAGCTGAGGCTCGGGCTTCGGTCAGAGTGCAGGGAGAGGACTGGGTCTGGCGGCGAACACTCAGCCTGAAGGGGGCTAATGTGCCACAGCTAGCCGGCAGGGAGTCCGGGAAAACTCTGGAGCTGCTGAAGAGGCAAGATACTTTTTCTTCCCTCTTGGTTTCCTGGTGCACAGTGCGAGGGGATTAAGAGCACTGTTTAAAGGGGCTCCACAGACAGGCGCGAGTCACGACAAAAGCACGGAGCACAGTGACCTGCATGGGACACTGGGGCTGCTGCTGCCGCCGCCAAGAAGCCTGTCTGTGAGCGCAGGTCACTGTCCACACCGTCCTCCGGGAGCCTCAGCAGCCCGCCACTGCCGGTGTCCCGGGATCCAGGGGCGGCTTCACTGGGAGAACGCACGGCGTGTCTCAGGCTGGTGCAACTTCACGTCGACCTCTGCCGCTGCAGGCTCGCACTGCACTCCGTGCCCCTCCTTTCCTCCCGGTCTGAGTGAGCCAGAGTCCCCGAAGAGGCTGCTCCTTTAACTCTGTCCTGTCTGAGCGAAGAACAGACGCCCTCCAGCGACCTACACGCAGAGGCAAGCCCAAATCCAAAGCTGAGACCCAGGAGCTGTGAGAACAAAGAAGAGAAAGAGAAACCTCTCCCAGCAACCTCAGAAGCAGCGGATTAAAGCTGCACAATCAACTTGATGTACCCTGCATCCGTGGAATACATGAATAGACAACAAATCATCCCAAATTGAGGAGCCAGGAGTCAGTGCTGTGCCTCTGAGGTGGGAGAGCCAACTTCAGGACACTGGACCACAAAAGACCTCCCAGCTCCACATAATATCAAACGGCGAAAATCTTCCAGAGATCTCCATCTCAACAGCAGCACCTAGCTTCACTCAACGACCAACAAGCTACAGTGCTGGACACCCTATGCCAAACAACTATCAAGACAGGAACACAACGCCACCCATTAGCAGAGAGGTGGCCTAAAATCATAAGAAGTCCGCAGACACCCCAAAACACACCACCAGACGTGGACCTGCCCACCAGAAAGACAAGATCCAGCCTCATCCACCAGAACACAGGCACTAGTACCCTCCACCAGGAAGCCTACACAACCCACTAAACCAAACTTAGACACTGGGGAAAGACACCAAAAACAACGGGAACTACGAACCTGCAGCCTGCAAAAAGGAGACCCCAAACACAGTAACATAAGCAAAATGAGAAGACAGAAAAACACACAGCAGGAGAAGGAGCAAGATAAAAACCCACCAGACCTAACAAATGAAGAGGTAATAGGCAGTCTACCTGAAAAAGAATTCAGAATAATGATGGTAAAGGTGATCCAAGATTCTATTTCGCAGATCCAAAATCTTGGAAATAGAATAGACAAAATGCAAGAAACAGTTAACAAGGACCTAGAAGAACTAAAGATGAATCAAGCATCGATTAAAAATACAATACATGAAATAAAAAATACTCTAGATGGGATCAATAGCAGAATAACTGAGGCAGAAGAACGGATAAGTGAGGTGGAAGATAAAATAGTGGAAATAACTGCTGCAGAGCAAAATAAAGAAAAAAAAAGAATGAAAAGAACAGAGGACAGTCTCAGAGACCTCTGGGACAACATTAAACGCACCAACATTCGAATTATAGGGGTTCCAGAAGAAGAAGAGGAAAAGAAAGAGACTGAGAAAATATTTGAAGAGATTATAGTTGAAAACTTCCCTAATATGGGAAAGGGAATAGTTAATCAAGTCCAGGAGGCACAGAGAGTCCCATACAGAATAAATCCAAGGAGAAATACGCCAAGACACATATTAATCAAACTGTCAAAAAGTAAACACAAAGAAATCATATGAAAAGCAGCAAGGCAAAAACAACAAATAACACACAAGGGAATCCCCATCAGGATAACAGCTGATCTCTCAGCAGAAACTCTACAAGCCAGAAGGGAGTGGCAGGACATAATTAAAGTGATGAAAGAGAAAAACCTGCAACCAAGATTACTCTACCCAGCAAGGATCTCATTCAGATTTGATGGAGAAATTAAAACGTTTACAGACAAGCAAAAGCTGAGAGAGTTCAGCACCACCAAACCAGCTTTACAACAAATGCTAAAGGAACTTCTCTAGGCAAGAAACACAACAGAAGGAAAAGACCTACAATAACGAACCCAAAATAATTAAGAAAATGGGAATAGGAACAAACATATCGATAATTACCTTAAATGTAAATGGACTAAATGCTCCCACCAAAAGACACAGATTGGCTGAATGGATACAAAAACAAGACCCATATATATGCTGTCTACAAGAGACCCACTTCAGACCTAGAGACACATACAGATTGAAAGTAAAGGGATGGAAAAAGATATTCCATGCAAATGGAAACCAAAAGAAAGCTGGAGTAGCAATTCTCATATCAGACACAATAGACTTTAAAATAAAGACTACAAGAAGAGACAAAGAAGGACACTACATAATGATCAAGGGATCAATCCAAGAAGAAGATATAACAATTGTAAATATTTATGCACCCAACATAGGAGCAGCTCAATACATAAGGTAAATACTAACAGCCATAAAAGGAGAAATCGACAGTAACACAATCATAGTAGGGGACTTTAACACCCCACTTTCACCAATGGACAGATCATCCAAAATGAAAATAAATAAGGAAACACCAGCTTTAAATGACACATTAAACAAGATGGACTTAATTGATATTTATAGGATATTCCATCCAAAAACAACAGGATACACATTTTTCTCAAGTGCTCATGGAATATTCTCCAGGATAGATCATATCTTGGGTCACAAATCAAGCCTTGGTAAATTTAAGAAAATTGAAACTGTATCAAGTATCTTTTCCGACCACAATGCTATGAGACTTGATATCAATTACAGGAAAAGAGCTGTAAAAATATAAACACATGGAGGCTAAACAACACACTACTTAATAACGAAGTGATCACTGAAGAAATCAAAGAGGGAATTAAAAAATATCTAGAAACAAATGACAATGGAGACACGATGACCCAAAACCAATGGGATGCAGCAAAATCAGTTCTAAGAGGGAAGTTTATAGCAATACAATCCAACCTTAAGAAACAGGAAACATCTCGAATAAACAACCTAACCTTGCACCTAAAGCAATTAGAGAAAGAAGAACAAAAGCATCCCAAAGTTAGCAGAAGGAAAGAAATCATAAAAATCAGATCAGAAATAAATGAAAAAGAAATGAAGGAAACAATAGTAAAGATCAATAAAACTAAAAGCTGGTTCTTTGAGAAGATAAACAAAATTGATAAACCATTAGCCAGACTCATCAAGAAAAAAAGGGAGAAGACTCAAATCAATAGAATTACAAATGAAAAAGGAGAAGTAACAACTGACACTGCAGAAATACAAAAGATCATGAGAGATTACTACAAGCAACTCTATGCCAATAAAATGGACAACCTGGAAGAAATGGAAAAAATCTTAGAAATGCACAACCTGCCAAGACTGAATCAGGAAGAAATAGAAAATATGAACAGACCAATCACAAGGACTGAAATTGAAACTATGATAAAAAATCTTCCAACAAACAAAAGCCCAGGACCAGAAGGCTTCTCAGGCGAATTCTATCAAGCATTTAGAGAAGAGCTAACACCTATCCTTCTCAAACTCTTCCAAAATATAGCAGAGGGAGGAACACTCCCAAACTCATTCTACGAGACCACCATCACCTTGATACCAAAACCAGGCAAGGATGTCACAAAGAAAGAAAACTACAGGCCAATATCACTGATGAACATAGATGCAAAAATCCTCAACAAAATCCTAGCAAACAGAATCCAACAGCACATTACAAGGATCATACACCATGATCAAGTGGGGTTTATTCCAGGAATGCAAGGATTCTTCAATATACGCAAATCAATCGACGTGATACACCATATTAACAAATTGCAGGAGAAAAACCATATGGTCATCTCAATAGATGCAGAGAAAGCTTTCGACAAAATTCAACACCCATTTATGATAAAAACCCTGCAGAAAGTAGGCATAGAGGGAACTTTCCTCAACATAATAAAGGCCATATATTACAAACCCACAGCCAGCATCGTCTTCAATGGTTAAAAAGTGAAACCATTTCCACTAAGATCAGGAACAAGACAAGGTTGCCCACTCTCACCACTCTTATTCAACATAGTTTTGGAAGTTTTAGCCTCAGCAATCAGAGAAGAAAAGGAAATAAAAGGAATCCAAATCGGAAAAGTAGAAGTAGGGCTGTCACTGTTTGAAGATGACATGATACTATACATAGAGAATCCTAAAGCTGCTACCAGAAAACTACTAGAGCTAATCAATGAATTTGGTAAAGTTGTCGGATACAAAATTAATGCACAGAAATCTCTGGCATTCCTATATACTAATGATGAAAAATCTGAAAGTGAAATCAAGGAAACACTCCCATTTACCATTGCAACAAAAAGAATAAAATATCTAGGAATAAACCTACCTAAGGAGACAAAAGACCTATATGCAGAAAATTATAAGACACTGATGAAAGAAATTAAAGATGATACAAATAGATGGAGAGATGTACCATGCTCTTGGATTGGAAGAATCAACATTGTGAAAATGACTCTACTACCCAAAGCAATCAACAGATTCAATGCAATCCCTATCAAACTACCACTGGCATTTTTCACAGAACTAGAGCAAAACATTTCACAATTTGTATGGAAACACAAAAGACCCCGAATAGCCAAAGCAATCTTGAGAACGAAAAATGGAGCTGGAGGAATCAGGCTCCCTGACTTCAGACTATACTACAAAGCTACAGTAATCAAGACAGTATGGTACTGGCACAAAAAACAGAAAGAGAGATCAATGGAACAGGATAGAAAGCCCAGAGATAAACCCGTGGACATATGTTCACCTTATCTTTGATAAAGGAGGCAGGAATGTACAGTGGAGAAAAGAAAGTCTCTTCAATAAGTGGTGCTGGGAAAACTGGATAGGGACATGTAAAAATATGAGGTTAGATGACTCCCTAACACCATACACAAAAATAAGCTCAAAATGGATTAAAGACCTAAATGTAAGGCCAGAAACTATCAAACTCTTAGAGGAAATCATAGGCAGAACACTCTATGACATAAATCACAGCAAGATCCTTTTTGACCCACCTCCTAGAGAAATGGAAATAAAGACAAAAATAAACACATGGGACCTAATGAAACTTAAAAGCTTTTGCACAGCAAAGGAAAACATAATCAAGACGAAAAGACAACCCTCAGAATGGGAGAAAATATTTGCAAATGAAGCAACTGACAAAGGATTAATCTCCAAAATTTATAAGCAGCTCAGGCAGCTCAATAACAAAAAAACCAACAACCCAATCCAAAAATGGGCAGAAGACTTAAATAGAAATTTCTCCACAGAAGATATACAGACTGCCAACAAACACATGAAAGGATGCTCAACATCGTTACTCATCAGAGAAATGCAAATCAAAACTACAATGAGATATCATCTCACACCAGTCAGAATGGCCATCATCAAAAAATCTAGAAACAATAAATGCTGGAGAGGGTGTGGAAAAAAGGGAACACTGTTGCACTGCTGGTGGGAATGTGAATTGGTACAGCCACTATGGAGAACGGTATGGAGGTTCCTTAAAAAACTACAAATAGAACTACCATAGGACCCAGCAATCCCACTACTGGGCATATACCCTGAGAAAACCATAATTCAAAAAGAGACATGTACCAAAATGTTCATAGCAGCCCTATTTACAATAGCCCGGAGATGGAAACAACCTAAGGGTCCATCATCGGATGAATGGGTAAAGAAGATGTGGCCCATATATACAATGGAATATTACTCAGCCATAAAAAGAAATGAAATTGACCTATTTGTAATGAGGTGGATGGACCTAGAGTCTGTCATACAGAGTGAAGTAAGTCAGAAAGAGAAAGACAAATACTGTATGCTGACACATATATATGGAATTTAAGAAAAAAAAATATCATGAAGAACATAGGGGTAAGATAGGAATAAAGACACAGACCTACTAGAGAATGGACTTGAGGATATGGGGAGGGTGAAGGGTAAGCTGTGACAAAGTGAAAGAACGGCATGGACATATATACACTACCAAACGTAAGGTAGATAGCTAGTGGGAAGCAGCCACATAGCACAGGGAGATGAGCTCGGTGCTTTGGGACCGCCTGGAGGGGTGGGATAGGGAGGGTGGGAAGGAGATGAAAAAGGGAGGGGATATGGGAACATATGTATATGTATAACTGATTTAATTAGTTATAAAGCCAAAAATTTAAAAAAAAAAGATGTTAAAAAATATTCCATGACACTTTTCATCAAATTTCTCCATGACCCTGCAATTACAAAGTTCCCTGCCCTTCTCATCACAATGTACAATGCCCTTGTAATGAAAATAGTCCATGAACTTTGTCATCACAAAGATCCATGACCCTTGACATCACAATGCTCCATGTCATTGTCATCACAGTGCACCATGAACACTCTCATCATATTGCTCCATGCCCTTGTCATCACAAAGCTCCATGACTCATGTCATCAGAATACTCCATGGACATCTCATCACAGTGCTCCATGCAGTTGCCATTACAATGCTCCATTATCCCTGTCATAAAAATGCTCCAGGAACCCTACCATCACGATGTTCCATGGCCGTGTCATCACAAGGCTCCATGACCCTTCTCATCACAATGCTCCAAGAACCCTGTAATCACAATGCTCCATGCCCCTTTTCATCTCAATGATCCATGATCCCTCTCATCAGAATGCACCATGCCCATCATCATAATGTTTCTTGCTATTGTCATCAAAATGAAATCAAAATGCTCCATGACCGCTGTCATAACAATGCTCCAAACCGTTGTGAACACAATATTCCTTAACACTTGTCATCACAATGCCCCATGACGCTCATCACCACAATTATCCGTGGTCTTCTCATCACAGTTCTCCATGACCTTTGTCATCACAATGCTCAATACACTTGTCATCAAAATGCTCCCTGAAACTTATTGTCTGTATGCTCCTTGAACCCTATCATGACAAGTCTCCATGCCTTTTTCATCACAATGATCCATGCCCTTTTCATCACAATGCTCCAAGACCACTGTAATCACAATGCTCCATGCCCTTGTCATCAGAAAGATCAATGACGCATGTCATCAGAATGCTCCTTGGCCTTCTCTTCACAATGCTCCAGGCCCTTGTCATCACAAGGTTCCAAGACCCCTGTAATCACAATATTCCAAGTCCCTTTTCTTCAGTATGTTCCATGAGACTTGTCATCACAAGGCTTCATGGTTTTCTCATCACAGTGCTCCAGGAGCTTGTCATCACAATGCTTCAGGAACTTGTCATCAAAATTCTCAATGGCCATTGTCATCATAATGCTCCAAGCCCTAGTCATCACAATGCTCCTTTATATTTGTCATCACAATCCTCCATTACATTTGGCATCACAATGCTCCATGCCATTGTCATCGCAATGGACAATGACATATATCATCACAATGGTCCCTGACAAGTTTCTTCACAATACTCCGTGACCTTCTCATCACATGCTCCATGTGCTTGTCACCACAATGCACCATGCCCACTGTCATCACAATAATCTATGAAACTTGTCAGACCAATGCTCCATGCCCCTGTCATCACAATGCTCCATGCCCTTGTCATCACAATGCTCCATGACCCCTGTCATCACAATGCTCCGTGACTTCAGTCATCACAGTGATTCATAACATTTGTCATCAAAATTGTCCATACCCGCGTCATCACAAGGCTCTGTGACCTTTGTAACCACAATGCTCCATGAACATTTCATCACAATGCTCCGTGACTCTTGTCATCACAATGCTCCATGTCTTTGTCAAAACAATGCTCCATGACCCTTGTCATCACAATATGTCACACGATTTTCATCAAAACGTTCCACAACCTTGTCATTGCAATGCTCCATAAACCTTGTAATCACAATGCTCCATGCACTTCTCATCCAAATGCTCTCTCACCAGAGATATCACAATGTTCCATCACTAGGCATCACAATACTCCCTCACCCCTGTAAACACAATGTGCCATGACTCCTGTCATCACAGTGCTACATCACATTATCATCACAATGTTCCATGACCCTTGATATCACAATATTCCATAACCCCTGTCATCAAAATGCTCCATGACCATATTCATCCCAAAGCTCCATGACCCCTGACATCACAATGTTCTATAACCCCATTAATCAAAATATTCCATTACACTTTTCATCAAATTGCTGCATGACCCTGTCATCAAAATGCTACCTGCCCTACTCATTACAATGCACCACACGCTTGTCATCAAAATGCTACATGACTTTTGTCATCACAAAGCTCCATGAAACTTTGCATCACAATGATCCATGTCATTGTCATCACAATGCTCCATGAACCCTCTCATCACATTGCTCCAAGCCCTTGTCATCACAAAGCTCCATGACACTTTTCATCACAATGCTCGATGCCCTTCTAATCACAATGATCCTTGCCCTTGTCATTACAATCCTCCATGACCCATGTATCACAGTGTTCAGTGTCCTTGTCATCACAATGCTCCATGCCCACTCTCATCACAATAATCCATGAAATATTTCAGACCAATGCTCCATGCACTTCTCATCACATTGCTCCATTACACCTGTTGTAACAATGCTCCATGAACCCTGCCTTCACAATGTTCCATGGCCTTGTCATCACAAGGCTCCATGACACTTGTCATCACAATGCTCCAAGACCCCTTTAATCACAATGCTCCTTGAGCTTGTCATCACAAAGCTCCATGGCGCATGTAATCAGAATGTTCCATGGCCTTCTCATCATAATGCTCCATGCCCTTGTCATCACAATGCTCCATGACACATGTAATCAGAATGCTCCATGCCTCTTTTCATCTCAATGCTCCATGGAACCTGTCATCACAGTACACCATGCCCATCATCATAACGCTTCAGGCTATTGTCATCACAATGACATCAAAATGTTCCATGACCTCTATCATCACAGTGCTCCAAAACGTTGTGATCACAATGTTCCATAACACTTATCATCACAACACCACGTGACGCTCATCATCACAATTATCCATGGCCTTCTCATCACAGTGCTCCATGACTTTTGTCATCACAATGCTCAATACACTTGTCATCACAATGCTCCCTGACAGTTGTCATCAGTATGCTCCTTGAACCCTGTCATGACAAGGCTCGATGCCTTTTTCATCACAATGATCCATGAAGTTTTCATGATAATGCTCCAAGATCCCTGTAATCAAAATGCTCCATGCCCTTGTCATCACAAAGCTCCATGATGCATGTCATCAGAATGCTCCATGGCTTTCTAGTCACAATGCTCCATGCCCTTGTCATCACAGTGCTCCAAGACCCCTGTAATCACAATGCTCCATGCACCTTTTCATCAGAATTCTCCATGAGACTGGTCATCACAAGTCTCCATGGTCTTCTCATCACAATGCTCCAGGACATTGTCATCAAAATGCTCCATTTCCTTGTCATCACCATGCTCCATGACCCCTGTCATCACAATATTCCATGAACATTTTCAGCCCAGTCTTCCATGACCTTCTCATCACAATGCTCCATGACCAATATCATCAAAATGCTCCATGATCACTGTCATCAAAACACTCCATGACACCTGACAACACAATGATCCATGACTCTTGTCAACACAATTCTCCATTCCCTAGTCATCACAATGCTCCATGACACCTGTCATCACAATGCTCCATGCCTTTGTCAGCAAAATGCTAAATGACATTGTCTTTACAATGCTCTATGTGCTTGTCATCACAACACTGCATTTCCATTGTCATCACAATCCTCCATGAATCTTGGGATCACATTGCTTGATGCACTTGTCATCACAATGCTCCCTGGCCTTCTCATCACAATGCACAATGCCCTTGTCATCAAAATGCTCCATGATTCTGTCATCACAAAGATCCATGACCCTTGACATCACAATGCTCCATGTCATTGTCATCACAATGCTCCATAAACGCTCTCATCACATTGCTCCATGCCCTTGTTGTCACAAAGCTCCATGACGCATGTCATCAGAATGCTCCATGGCCTTCTCATCACAATGCTCCTTGCCCTTGCCATCACAATGCTCCATTACACCTGTCATCACAATGCTTCATGACCCCTGACATCACGATGTTCCATGGTCTTGTCATCACAGGGCTCCATGACCCTTCTCATCACAATGCTCCAAGACCTCTATAATCGCAATACTCCATGCCCCTTTTCATCTCAATAATCCATGAACGCTCTCATCACAGTGCACCATGCCCATCATCATAATGCTTCATGCTATTGTCGTCACAATGAAATCAAAATGCTCCATGACCTCGGTCATAACCATGATCCAAACCCTTGTGATAACAATATTCCATAACACTTGTCATCACAATGCCCCATGATGCCCGTCATCACAATTATCTATGGTCTTCTCATCACAATGCTCCATGACACATGTCATCACAATGCGCCATGTGCTTGCCTTCACAGTGCTCCTCAAACTTGTCATCACAATGCTCCATAAACCTTGTCATCACAATGCTCCATGCACTTCTCATCAAAATGCTCTCTCACCACTGATATCACAATGTTACATCACTATTCATCACAATACTCCCTCACCCCTGTCATCACAATGTTCCATGACTCCTGTCATCACAGTGCTACATGCAATTATCATCATAATATTCGTGACCCCTGACATCACAATGTTCCATAACACGTGTCATCAAAATGCTCCATGACCCTTTTCATCAAAATGCTCCATGACCCCTGACATCACAATGTTCTATAACCCCATTCTTCAAAATATTCCATTACACTTTTCATCAAATTGCTGCATTACCCTGTCATCAAAATGCTACCTGCCCTACTCATCACAATGCACCACACGCTTGTCATCAAAATGCTCCATGACTTTTGTCATCACAAAGCTCCATGAAACTTTGCATCACAATGATCCATGTCATTGTCATCACAATGCTCCATGAACCCTCTCATCACATTGCTCCAAGCCCTTGTCATCACAAAGCTCCATGACACTTTTCATCACAATGCTCGATGCCCTTCTAATCACAATGCTCCTTGCCCTTGTCATTACAATCCTCCATGACCCATGTATCACAGTGTTCAGTGCCCTTGTCATCACAATGCTCCATGCCCACTCTCATCACAATAATCCATGAAATATTTCAGACCAATGCTCCATGCACTTCTCATCACATTGCTCCATTACACCTGTCGTAACAATGCTCCATGAACCCTGCCTTCACAATGTTCCATGGCCTTGTCATCACAAGGCTCCATGACACTTGTCATCACAATGCTCCAAGACCCCTTTAATCACAATGCTCCATGAGTTTGTCATCACAAAGCTCCATGACGCATGTAATCAGAATGTTCCATGGCCTTCTCATCATAATGCTCCATGCCCTTGTCATCACAATGCTCCATGACACATGTAATCAGAATGCTCCATGCCACTTTTCATCTCAATGCTCCATGGAACCTGTCATCACAGTGCACCATGCCCATCATCATAACGCTTCAGGCTATTGTCATCACAATGACATCAAAATGCTCCATGACCTCTGTCATCACAGTGCTCCAAAACCTTGTGATCACAATGTTCCATAACACTTACCATCACAACACCACATGACGATCATCATCAAAATTATCCATGGCCTTCTCATCACAGTGCTCCATAACTTTTGTCATCACAATGCTCAATACACTTGTCATCACAATGCTCCCTGACAGTTGTCATCAGTATGCTCCTTGAAACCTGTCATGACAAGGCTCGATGCCTTTTTCATCACAATGATCCAAGAAGTTTTCATGATAATGCTCCAAGATCCCTGTAATCAAAATGCTCCATGCCCTTGTCATCACAAAGCTCCATGATGCATGTCATCAGAATTCTCCATGGCTTTCTAGTCACAATGATCCATGCCCTTGTCATCACAATGCTCCAAGATCCCTGTAATCACAATGCTCCATGCACCTTTTCATCAGATTTCTCCATGAGACTGGTCATCACAAGTCTCCATGGTCTTCTCATCACAATGCTCCAGGACATTGTCATCAAAATGCTCCATTTCCTTGTCATCACAATGCTCCATGACCCCTGTCATCAAAATATTCCATGAATATTTTCAGCCCAGTCTTCCATGACCTTCTCATCACAATGCTCCATGATCACTGTCATCAAAACACTCCATGACACCTGACAACACAATGATCCATGACTCTTGTCATCACAATTCTCCATTCCCTAGTCATCACAATGCTCCATGACACCTGTCATCACAATGCTCCATGCCTTTGTCAGCAAAATGCTAAATGACATTGTCTTTACAATGCTCGATGTGCTTGTCATCACAACACTGCATTTCCATTGTCATCACAATCCTCCATGAATCTTGGGATCACATTGCTTGATGCACTTGTCATCACAATGCTCCCTGGCCTTCTCATCACAATGCACAATGCCCTTGTCATCAAAATGCTCCATGATTCTGTCATCACAAAGATCCATGACCCTTGACATCACAATGCTCCATGTCATTGTCATCACAATGCTCCATAAACGCTCTCATCACATTGCTCCATGCCCTTGTTGTCACAAAGCTCCATGACGCATGTCATCAGAATGCTCCATGGCCTTCTCATCACAATGCTCCTTGCCCTTGCCATCACAATGCTCCATTACACCTGTCATCACAATGCTTCATGACCCCTGACATCACGATGTTCCATGGTCTTGTCATCACAGGGCTCCATGACCCTTCTCATCACAATGCTCCAAGACCTCTATAATCACAATACTCCATGCCCCTTTTCATCTCAATAATCCATGAACCCTCTCATCACAGTGCACCATGCCCATCATCATAATGCTTCATGCTATTGTCGTCACAATGAAATCAAAATGCTCCATGACCTCGGTCATAACCATGATCCACACCCTTGTGATAACAATATTCCATAACACTTGTCATCACAATGCCCCATGACGCCCGTCATCACAATTATCTATGGTCTTCTCATCACAGTGCTCCATGACACATGTCATCACAATGCGCCATGTGCTTGTCTTCACAGTGCTCCACAAACTTGTCATCACAATGCTCCATAAACCTTGTCATCACAATGCTCCATGCACTTCTCATCAAAATGCTCTCTCACCACTGATATCACAATGTTACATCACTATTCATCACAATACTCCCTCACCCCTGTCATCACAATGTTCCATGACTCCTGTCATCACAGTGCTACATGCAATTATCATCACAATGTTCGTGACCCCTGACATCACAATGTTCCATAACACGTGTCATCAAAATGCTCCATGACCCTTTTCATCAAAATGCTCCATGACCCCTGACATCACAATGTTCTATAACCCCATTCATCAAAATATTCCATTACACTTTTCATCAAATTGCTGCATGACCCTGTCATCAAAATGCTACCTGCCCTACTCATCACAATGCACCACACGCTTGTCATCAAAATGCTCCATGACTTTTGTCATCACAAAGCTCCATGAAACTTTGCATCACAGTGATCCATGTCATTGTCATCACAATGCTCCATGAACCCTCTCATCACATTGCTCCAAGCCCTTGTCATCACAAAGCTCCATGACACTTTTCATCACAATGCTCGATGCCCTTCTAATCACAATGCTCCTTGCCTTGTCATTACAATCCTCCATGACCCATGTATCACAGTGTTCAGTGCCCTTGTCATCACAATGCTCCATGCCCACTCTCATCACAATAATCCATGAAATATTTCAGACCAATGCTCCATGCACTTCTCATCACATTGCTCCATTACACCTGTCATAACAATGCTCCATAAACCCTGCCTTCACAATGTTCCATGGCCTTGTCATCACAAGGCTCCATGACACTTGTCATCACAATGCTCCAAGACCCCTTTAATCACAATGCTCCATGAGTTTGTCATCACAAAGCTCCATTACGCATGTAATCAGAATGTTCCATGGCCTTCTCATCACAATGCTCCATGATCACTGTAATCAAAACACTCCATGACACCTGACAACACAATGATCCATGAGTCTTGTCATCACAATTCTCCATTCCCTAGTCATCACAATGCTCCATGACACCTGTCATCACAATGCTCCATGCCTTTGTCAGCAAAATGCTAAATGACATTGTCTTTACAATGCTCTATGTGCTTGTCATCACAACACTGCATTTCCATTGTCATTACAATCCTCCATGAATCTTGGGATCACATTGCTTGATGCACTTGTCATCACAATGCTCCCTGGCCTTCTCATCACAATGCACAATACACTTGTCATCAAAATGCTCCATGATTCTGTCATCACAAAGATCCATGACCCTTGACATCACAATGCTCCATGTCATTGTCATCACAATGCTCCATAAACGCTCTCATCACATTGTTCCATACCCATGTTGTCACAAAGCTCCATGACGCATGTCATCAGAATGCTCCATGGCCTTCTCATCACAATGCTCCTTGCCCTTGCCATCACAATGCTCCATTACACCTGTCATCACAATGCTTCATGAGCCCTGACATCACGATGTTCCATGGATTTTTCATCACAAGGCTCCATGACCCTTCGCATCACAATGTTCCAAGACCCCTGTAATCACAATGCTCCATGCCGCTTTTCATCTCAACAATCCATGAACCCTGTCATCACAATGCATCATGCCCATCATCATAATGCTTCTTGCTTTTTTCATCACAATGAAATCAAAATGCTCCATGACCTCTGTCATAACAATGCTCCAAACTTTTGTGATCACAATATACCATAACACTTGCCCTCACAATGCCCCAGGACGCTCGTCATCACAATTATCCATGGTCTTCTCATCACAATGCTTCATGACCTTTGTCAACACAATGCTCAATACACTTGTCATCAAAATGCTCCTTGACGCTTGTTGTCTGTATGCTCCTTGAACCCTGTTATGACAAGGCTCCATGCCTTTTTCATCACAATGATCCATGCCCTTTTCATCACAATGCTCCAAGAACCCTGTAATCAAAATGCTCCATGCCCTTTTCATCACAAAGCTCCAAGATGCATGTCATCAGAATGCTCCATGGCCTTCTCTTCACAAAGCTCCATGCCCTTGTCATCACAATGCTCCAAGACCCCTGTAATCACAATGCACCATGCCCGTTTTCATCAGAATTCTCCATGAGACTGGTCATTTCAAGTCTCCAAGGTCTTCTCATCACAATTCTCCAGTACCTTGTCATCACTATGCTCCATTTCCTTGTCATCACAATGCTCCATGTCCCCTGTCATCACAATGCTCAGTGACTCCAGTCATCACAATGCTTCATAAGGTTTGTCATCACAAAGGTCCATGCCCACGTCATCACAAGGCTCTTTTACCTTTGTAAACCAATGTTCCATGAATTATTCATCACAATGCTCCGTGACCCTTGTCATCACAATGCTCCATGCCATTGTCAGAAAAATGATCCATGATCCTTGTCATCACAATGTGCCAGACGTTTTCATCACAACGGTCCACAAATTGGTCATTGCAATGCTCCATAAACCTTGTAATCACAATGTTCCATGCCCTTCTCATCACAATGCTCCATTACACCTGTCGTAACAATGCTCAATGACCCCTGCCATCACAATGTTCCACGGCCTTGTCATCACAAGGCTCCATGACACTTGTCTTCACAGTGCTCCAAGACCCCTGTAATCAGAATGCTCCATGCCCTTATCATCACAAAGCTACATGACACATGTCATCAGAATATTCCATGGCCTTCTCATCACAATGCTCCATGCCCTTGTTATCACAATGCTCCCAGACCCCTGTAATCACTATTCTCCTTTGCCATTTCATCTCAATGCTCCATGAACCCTGTCATCACAATACTCCATGAACATTTTCAGCCCAATGCTCAATGACACTTATCATCACAGTGTTCCATGCCCTTGTCATCCCAATACTCCATGACCTCAGTATTCACAATGCTCCGTGACGCGTGTTATCACAGTGCTCCATGACACCTGTCATCACGATGCTCCATGCCTTTCTCAAAAAAATGCTACATGACCTTGTCATTACAATGCTCTATTCGCTTGTCAGCACAGTACTCCATTACCATTGTCATCACAATCCTCCATGAAACTTGGGATCACATTGCTTCATGCCCTTGTCATCATAATGCTCCATGCTCCTTGAAATCAAAATGATCCATGACCTTTGCCATCACAATGCTCCAAACCCTTGTGATCACAATGTTCCATAACACTTGTCATCACAACGCTCCATGATGCCTCTCATCACAATACTCCATGCCCTTTTCATCACAATGCTCCATGACATTTGTCATCACAATTCTCAATACAATTGTCATCACAATGCTCCCTGACAATTGTCGTAAGAATGCTCCATGAAGCCTGTCATGAAAAGTCTCAATGCCTATTTCATCACAATGCCACATGCCATTTTCATCACAGTGCTCCATGCCATTGTCATCAAAATACTCCACAAGCTTGTCGTCAGAATGTTCCATGATCCTTTTCATCACAATTCTCCATGCACTTGTCAGCACAATGCTTCCTGACCCTTGTCATCACAATGCTCCAAGCCATTGTCATCACAATGCTCCATTACCTTTGTCATCAGAATCCTCCATGACACTTGGCATCACAATGCTCCATGCCATTGTCATCACAATGGGCCATTACATATGTCATCACAGTGCTCTCTGACACCTGTCTTCACAATACTGCATGACCTGATCATCACAATGCTCCATGCCCTTGTCATCACAATGCTTCATGACCCCTGTCATCACAGTGCTCCTTGACACCAGTCATCACAATGCTTCATGTCCTTTGTCATCACAATGATCCATGCCCTTGTCATCAACAGTCTCTGACATTTTAACCAAAATGATCCATGAACTTTTCATCACAATGCTCTTTGACCCTTGTCATCACAATGCTCTATGCCTTTCTCAGCACAGTGTTCCATGACCCTTGTCATCACAATGCTCCATGCGCTTGTCAGCACAATGCTCCATGACACATGTCATCACAATGTGCCATGTGCTTGTCAACACAGTGCTCCACAATCTTGTCATCACAATGCTCCATAAAACTTGTCATCACAAAGTTCCATGCCCGTCTCATAAAAATGCTCTTTCAACACTGATATCACAATGTTACATCACTGTTCATCACAATACTCCCTCACCCCTGTCATCACAATGTTCCATGACTCCTGTCATCACAATGCTACATGCAATTATTATCATAATGTTCGATAACACCTGACATCACAATGTTCCATAACCCCTGTCATCAAAATGCTCCATGACCCTTTTCATCAAATTGATCCATGACCCCTGACATCACAATGTTCCATAACCCCTGTCATCAAAATGCTCCATGACACTTTTCATCAAATTGCTCCATGACCCTGTCATCACAATGCTCCCTACCCTTCTCATCACATTGCACAAAGCCCTTGTCATCAAAATGATCCATAACGTTTGTCAACACAAAGATCCATGACTCTTGGCATCACAATGCTCCATGTCATTGTCATCACAATGCTCCGTGAAAGCTCTCATCACATTGCTCCATGCCCTTGTCATCACAAAGCTCCATGACGCATGTCATCAGAATGCTCCATCCCTTCTCCTCACAATGCTCCATGACCCCTGTCTTCACGATATTCCATGGACTTGTCATCACAAGTCTCCATGACCCTACTCATCACAATGCTCCAAGACCCCTGTTATCACAATGCTCCCTGTTCCTTTTCATCCCAAGGATCCATGAAACCTGTCATCACAATGCACCATGCCCATCATCATAATGCTTCTTGCTATTGTCATCACAATGAAATCAAAATGCCTCATGACCTCTGTCATAACAATGCTCCAAACCCTTGTGATCCCAATATTCCATAAATCTTGTCCTCACAATGCCCCCATGATGCGCGTCATCACAATTATCCAATGTCTTCTCATCACAATGCTCCTTTACACCTGTCATAACAATGCTCCAAGACCCTTGCCATCACAATGTTCCACGGCCTTGTCATCACAAGGCTCCATGACGCTTGTCATCACAATGTACCAAGACCCCTGTAATCACAATGCTCCATGCCCTTGTCATCACAAAGCTCCATGACACATGTTATCAGTATGTTCCATGGCCTTCTCATCAAAATGCTCCATGCCCTTGTCATCACAATGTTCCATTACCCCTGTCCTAACAATGCTCCCTGACCCCTGCCATCACAATGCTCCCTGCTCTTCTCATCACAATGCACAATGCCCTTGTCATCAAAATGCTCCTTGACCTTTGTCATCACAAAGATTCATGACGCTTGGCATCACAGTGCTCCATGTCATTTTCATCCTAATGCTCCATGAACGCTCTCATCACATTGCCCCATGCCCTTGCCATCACAAAGCTCCATTACCCCGTCATAAAAATGCTCCATGACCCCTGCCATCACGATGTTCCATGGCCTTGTCATCACAAGGCTCCATGAACCTTCTCATCACAATGCTCCATTACCTCTGTCATAACAATGCTCCATGACCCCTGCCTTCACAATGTTCCACTGCCTTGTCATCACAAGGCTCCATGACCCTTGCCATCACAATGCTCCAAGACCCTGGGAATCACAATGCTCCATGCCCTTTTCATCACAAAGCTCCATGACGCATGTCATCAGAAGTTTCCATGGCCTTCTCATCACAATGCTCTATGCCCTTGTCATCACAATGCTCCAAAACCCCTGTAATCACAGTGCTCCATGCCCCTCTTCATCTCAATGTTCCATGAACCATGTCATCACAATGCACCATGCCCATCATCATAATGCTTCAGGCTGTTGTCATCACAATGAAATCAATATGCTCAATGACCTCTGTCATCATAATGCTCCAAACCCTGGTGATCACAATGTTCCATAACACTTATCATCACAACACCCCATGATGCTCATCATCACCATTATCCATGGTCTTCTCATCACAATGCTCCATGGCTTTGTCAGCAAATTGCTACATGACCTTGTCATTACAATGCTCCATGCACTTGTCATCACAATACTCCATTACTATTTTCATCACAATCCTCCATGAACCTTGGTATCACATTGCTTCATGCCCCTGTAATCACTATGCTCCATGCTCCTTGAAATCAAAATGATCCATGACCTCTGTCATCACAATGCTCCAAACCCTTGTGATCACAATGTTCCATAACACTTGTCATCACAACGCTCCATGATGCCTGTCATCACAATTCTCCAAGCACTTTTCATCACAATGCTCCATGAACTTTGGCATAACAATTCTCAATACACTTGTCATCACAATTATCCCTGACACTTGTCATCAGAATGCACCTTGAACACTGTCACGAAAAAGCTCCATGTCTTTTACATCACAACGCCCCACGCCATTTTCATCACAATGCTCCATGCCATTGTCATCAAAATAATCCACAAGCTTGTCATCAGAATGCTCCCTGACTTCTGTCATCACAATGCTCCATGCGCTTGTCATCACAATGCTCCAAGCCATTGTCATCACAATGCTCCATTACCTTTGTCATCAGAATCCTCCGTGACACTTGGCATCACAATGCTCCATGCCATTGTCATCACAATGGGCCATTACATATGTCATCACAATGCTCCCTGACACCAGTCTTCACAATACTGCATGACCTGGTCTTCACAATGCTCCATGCCCTTGTCATCAAAATGGACCATTCCAACTGTGATTACAATAATCCATGAAACTTATTAGACCAATGCTTCATGCCCTTGTCATCACAGTGCTCCATGCCCTTGTTATCACTGTGCTACATGACCCATGTCATCACAATGCTCCGTGACTCCAGTCATCTCAATGCTTCATGACCTTGGTCATCACAATGGTCCATGCCCTCATCATCAACAGTCTCTGTGTCCTTTTTAACGTCAATGCTCCATGAAAGTTTCATCACAATGCTCTTTGACACTTGTCATCACAATACTCTATGCCTTTCTCAGCACAATGCTCCATGACGGTTGTTATCACAATGCTCCATGCGCTTGTCAGCACAATGCACCATGACACGTCATCACAATGCACCATGCGCTTGTCATCACAGTGCTCCACAATCTTGTCATCACAATGCTCCATTAACATTGTCATCACAGTGCTCCATGCAGTTCTCATCAATATGATCTCTCAACACAGATATCACAATGTTACATCACTATTTATCACAATACTCCCTCACCCCTGTCATCACAATGTTCCATGACTCCTGTCATCACAATGCTACATGCACTTATCATCACAATGTTCGATGACCTATGACATCACAATGTTCCATAACCCCTGTCATCAAAATGCTCCATGACCTTTTTCATCAAAATGCTCCATGTCCCCTGACATCACAATGCTCCATAGCCCTTGTCATTACAGTGCTCCATGACGCTCGTCATTACAATTATCCATGGTCTTCTCTTCACAATGCTCCACGGTCTTGCCATCACAATGCTCCATGCCCTTGTCATCACAAAGCTCCATGTCCCTTGTCATCACAATTCTCCACGTCCTTGTCATCACAATGCTGCATGACAGTTCTCATCACAATGTTACATGCTTTTGTCATCACAATTCTCCATGAACATGTCATCGCAATGCCCCATGACACCTGTCATAGCAAGCTCCATGCCTTTGTCATCACAATGCTTCACGACCTTTTCATCAAAATTCTCAATTGCCGTTGGCTTCACAATGTTCCATGACCCTTGTCATCACAATGCTCCAAGCCCTTCTCATCACAATGCTCCATTACCTTTGTCATCACAATCCTCCAAAACACTTGGCATCACAATGCTCCATGCCATTGTCATCACAATGGAACATGAAATAGGTCAACACAATGCTCCCTGACACCTGTCTTCACAATACTGCATGACCTTGTCATCACAATGTGCCATGACCACTGTCAACACAATTATCCATGAAACTTGTCAGACCAATGCTCCATGCCCCTGTCATCACAATGCTCCATGCCCTTGTTATCACAATGCTCCATGATCTCAGTTCTCACAATGCTCCGTGACTCCAGTCATCACAATGCTTCATGACCTGTGTCATCACAATGATCCATGTACTCATCATCGCAAGGCTCTGTGAAATTTGTCACCACAATTCTCCATGAACTTTTCATCACAATGCTCCGTGACATTTGTTATCACAATGCTCCGTGCCTTTGTCAACTCAATGCTACATGACCCTTGTCATCACAATGTTCCCTGCGCTTGTCTGCGCAGTGCTCCATGACCCATGTCATCACAATGCTCCATAAACCTTGTCATCACAGTGCTCCTTGCACGTCTTATCAAAGTGCTCTCTCACCACTGATATCAAAATGTTCCCTCACTAGTCATCACAATACACCCACTCACCTGTCATCACAAAGGTCCATAACCCCTGTCATGAAAATGTTCCATGACCCATGACATCACAGTGTTCCATAACCCCTGACATCAAAATGTTCCATGACACTTTTCATCAAATTGCTCCATGACGCTGTCATCACAATGCTCCCTGCCCTTCGCATCACAATGCACAACGCCCTTATAATCAAAATGCTCCATGACTTTGTCATCACAAAGATCCATGACCTTGGCATCACAATGCTCCATGTCATTGTCATCACAATGCTCCATGATCGCTCTCATCACGTTGCTCCATTCCCTTGTCGTCACAAAGCTCCATGACCCATGTCATCAGAATGCTCCATGGCCTTCTCATCACAGTGTTCCATGCACTTGCCATCACAATGCTCCATTACACCTGTCATCGCAATGCTCCAAGACCACTGTAATCACAATGCTCCATGCCCCTTTTCATCTCAATGCTCCATGAACCCTGTCAACCCAATGCACCATGCCCACCATCAGAATGCTTCAGGCTATTTTCATCACAATGAAATCATACAGCTCCATGACCTCTCTCATCACAATGCTCCAAGTCCTTGTGATCAAAATGTTCCATAACACTTATCATCCCAACGCACCATGATGCTCGTCATCACAATTATCCATTGACTTCTCATCGCAATGCTCCATGACACTTGTCACCACATTGCTCAATACCTTTGTCATCACAATGCTCCCTGACACTTGTCGTCAGTATGCTCCTTGAACCCTGTGATGACAAGGCTGCATGGCCGTCTCATCCCAATGCTCCATGCCCTTGTCATCACAGTGCTCCACGACCCCTGTAATCACAATGCACCATGCCCCTTTTCATCAGAATGTTCCATGAGACATATCATCACAAGGCTCCACGGTCTTTTCATCACAATGCTCCAGTACCTTGTCATCACAGTGCTCCATGACAACTGTCATCACAATACTCCATGAACATTTTCAGCCCAATGCTCCATGACACTTGTCATCACAATGATCCATGCCCTTGTCATCCCAATGCTCCATGACCCCTGTATTCACAATGCTCCGTGACGCTTGTCATCACAGTGCTCCATGACACCTGTCATCACAATGCTCCATGCCTTTGTCAGCAAAATGCTACATGACCTTGTCATTACAATGCTCTATGCTCTTGCCATCACAATCCTCCATGAACCTTGGGATCACATAGTTAAATGCCCTTGTCATCACAATGCTCTATGCTCCTTGAAATCAAATTGATCCATGACCTCTGTCATCACAGTGCTCCAAACCCTTGTGATCACAATATTCCATAACACTTGTCATCACAACGCTCCATGATGCCTGTCATCACAATACTCCATGCCCTTTTCATCACAATGCTCCATGACCTTTGGCATCACCATTCTCAATACACTTGTCATCACAATGCTCCCTGACACTTGTCGTCAGAATGCTCCTTGAACCCTGTCAAGAAAAGGCTCCATGCTTTTTTCATCACATGTCCCACGCCATTTTCATCACAATGCTCCATGCCATTGTCATCAAAATACTCCACAAGCTTCTCATCAGAATGCTCCATGACTTTGTCATCACAATTCTCCATGCACATTTCAGCACAATGCTCCAAGCCATTGTCATCACAATGCTCCATTACTTTTGTCATCAGAATCCTCCATGACACTTGGCATCACAATGCTCCATGCCATTGTCATCACCATGGGCCATTACATATGTTATCACAATGCTCCCTGACACCAGTCTTCACAATACTGCATGACCTGGTCTTCACAATGCTCCATGCCCTTGTCATCACAATGCGCCATTCCAACTGTCATTGCAATAATCCATGAAACTTATTAGACCAATGTTCCATGCCCTTGTTATCACAATGCTCCGTGACTCCAGTCATCACAATGCTTCATGACCTTTGTCATCACAATGCTCCCTGACACTTGTCGTCAGTATGCTCCTTGAACCCGGTGATGACAAGGCTCCATGGCCTTCTCATCCCAATGCTCCATGCCCTTGTCATCACAGTGCCCCACGACACTTGTAATCACAATGTTCCATTCCCCATTTCATCAGAATGTTCCATGAGACATATCATCACAAGGCTCCATGGTCTTCTCATCACAATGCTCCAGTACCTTGTCATCACAATGCTCCATGACACCTGTCATCTCAATACTCCATGAATATTTTCAGCCCAATGCTCCATGACCTTCTCATCACAATGTTCCATGACCCCTGGTATTACAATGCTCCATGACCCCTGTCATCACAACGCTCCATATCCCTTGTCATCACTATACTCCATGAACAATTTCATCCCAATGCTCCATGACCATTGTCATCACAATGATCCATGCCCTTGTCATCCCAATGCTCCATGACCCCTGTATTCACAATGCTCCGTGACGCTTGTCATCACAGTGCTCCATGACACCTGTCATCACAATGCTCCATGCCTTGTCCGCAAAATGCTACATGACATTGTCATTACAATGCTCTATGCACTTGTCATCACAATACTCCATTACCATTGTCATCACAATCCTCCATGAACCTTGGGATCACATTGTTTCATGCCCTTGTCATCACAATGCTCCATGCTCCTTGAAATCAAAATGATCCATTACCACTGTCATCACAATGCTCCAAACTCTTGTGATGACAATGTTCCATAACACTTGTCATCACAACGCTCCATGATGCCTGTCATCACAATACTCCATGCCCTTTTCATCACAATGCTCCATGACCTTTGGCATCACAATTCTCAATACACTTGTCATCACAATGCTCCCAGACACTTGTCGTAAGTATGCTCCTTGAAACCTGTCACGAAAAGGCTCCATGCCTTTTTCATCACAATGCCCCATGCCATTTTCATCACAATGCTCCATGCCATTGTCATCAAAATACTCCACAAGCTTGTCATCAGAATGCTCCATGACCTTTGTCTTCACAATGCTCCATGCACTTCTCAGCACAGTGCTCCAAGCCATTGTCATCACAATGCTCCATTACCTTTGTCATCACAATCCTCCATGACACTTGATATCAAAATGCTCCATGCCATTGTCATCACCATGGGCCATTACATATGTCATCACAATGCTCCCTGACAATAGTCTTCACAATACTGCATGACCTGGTCTTCACAATGCTCCATGCCCTTGTCATCACAATGCACCATTCCAACTGTCATTGCAATAATCCATGAAACTTATTAGATCAATGCTCCGTGCACTTGTCATCACAATGCTCCATGACCTTGTTATCACAGTGCTCTATGACCCATGTCATCACAATGCTCCGTGACTCCAGTCATCTTAATGCTTCATGACCTTTGTCATCACAATGGTCCATGCCCTCGTCATCAACAGTCTCTGTGACCTTTTTAACCTCTATGCTCCATGAAATTTTCATCACAATGCTCTTTGACCATTGTCATCACAATACTCTATGCCTTTCTCAGCACAATGCTCCATGAACGTTGCCATCACAATGCTCCATGCGCTTGTCAGCACAATGCTCCATGACACCTCATCACAAAGCACCATGCGCTTCTCATCACAGTGCTCCACAATCTTGTCTTCACAATGCTCCGTTAACATTGTTAATCACAATGTTACATCACTATTCATCACAATACTCCCTCACCCCTGTCATCACAATGTTCCATGACTCCTGTCATCACAATGCTACATGCACTTATCATCACAATGTTCGATGACCTTTGACATCACAATGTTCCATAACCCCTGTCATCAAAATGCTCCATGACCTTTTTCATCAAAATGCTCCATGTCCCCTGACATCACAATGCTCCATAGCCCTTGTCATTACAGTGCTCCATGACGCTCGTCATCACAATTATCCATGTTCTTCTCATCACAATGCTCCACGGTCTTGCCATCACAATGCTCCATGCCCTGGTCATCACATTGCTCCATGTCCCTTGTCATCACAATTCTCCTCGTCCTTGTCATCACAATGCTCTATGACAGTTCTTATCACAATGTTACATGCTTTTGTCATCACAATTCTCCATGCACATGTCATCGCAATGCCCCATGACCCCTGACATAGCAAGCTCCATGCCTTTGTCATCACAATGCTTCACGACATTTTCATCAAAATTCTCAATGGCCGTTGTCATCACAATGCTCCATGACCCTTGTGATCACAATGATCGAAGCCATTGTCATCACAATGCTCCATTACCTTTGTCATCACAATCCTCCAAAACAATTTGCATCACAATGCTCCATGCCATTGTCATCAGAATGAAATATGAAATATGTCATCACAATGCTCCGTGACACCTGTCTTCACAATAATCCATGACATTATCATCACAATGTGCCATGCCCTCTGTCAACACAATTATCCATGAAACTTGGCTGACCAATGCTCCATGCCCCTGTCATCACAATGCTCCTTGCCCTTGTCATCACAATGCTCCATGACACCAGTTCTCACAATGCTCCTTGACTCCATTCATCACAAGGCTTCATGACCTGTGTCATAACAATGATCCATGTCCTCATCATCACAAGGCTTTGTGAAATTTGTCACCACAGTGCTCCATGAACTTTTCATCACAATGCTTCGTGACATTTGTTATCACAATGCTCCGTCGCTTTGTCAACACAATGCTCCATGACCCTTGTCATCACAATGTTCCATGCGCTTGTCAGCGCAGTGCTCCATGACCCATGTCATCACAATGCTCCATAAACCTTGTCATCACAATGCTCCTTGCACGTCTTATCAAAGTGCTCTCTCACCACTGATATTAAAATGTTCCCTCACTAGTCATCACAATACACCCACTCCCCTGTCATCACAATGGTCCATCACCCCTGTCATGAAAATGTTCCATGACCCATGACATCACAACCTTCCATAACCCCGGTCATCAAAATGTTCCATGACACTTTTCATCAAATTGCTCCATGACCCAGACATCACAAAGCTCCCTGCCCTTCGCATCACAATGCACAACGCCCATGTAATCAAAATGCTCCATGACTTTGTCATCACAAAGATCCATGACCTTGGCATCACAATGCTCCTTGTCATTGTCATCACAATGCTCCATGATCGCTCTCATCACATTGCTCCATGCCCTTGCCATCACAATGCTCCATTACACCTGTCATCACAATGCTCCAAGACCACTGTAATCACAATGTTCCATGACCCTTTTCATCTCAATGCTCCATGAACCCTGTCATCACAATGCACCATGCCCCTTTTCATCAGAATGTTCCATGAGACATATCATCACAAGGCTCCATGGTCTTTTCATCACAATGGTCCAGTACCTTGTCATCACAGTGCTCCATGACAACTGTCATCACAATACTCCATGAATATTTTCAGCCCAATGCTCCATGTTCTTCTCATCACAATGATCCATGACCCTGTCATTACAATGCTCAAAGACCCCTGTCATCACAACGCTCCATGTCCCTTGTCATCACAATACTCCATGAACACTTTCATCCCAATGCTCCATGACCCTTGTCATCACAATGATCCATGCCCTTGTCATCCCAATGCTCCATGACCCCTATATTCACAATGCTCCATGACGCTTCTCATCACAATGCTCCATGTCCTTGTTATCACAGTGCTTCATGACCCAGGTCATCACAGTGCTCCGTGACTCCAGTCATCTCAATGATTCATGACCTTTGTCATCACAATGGTCCATGCCCTCGTCATCAACAGTCTCTGTGACCTTTTTAACCTCAATGCCGCATGAAAATTTCATCACGATGCTCTTTGACCATTGTCATCACAATACTCTATACCTTTCTCAGCACAATGCTCCATGACCTTTGTCATCAAAATTCTCAATACACTTGTCATCACAATGCTCCCTGACTCTTGTCGTCAGAATGCTCCTTGAACCCTGTCACAAAAAGGCTCCATGCTGTTTTCATAACTATGCCCATGCCATTTTCATCACAATAATCCATGCCATTGTCATCATAATACTCCACATGCTTGTCATCCAAATGCTCCATGACCCGTGTCATCACAATTCTCCATGCACTTGCCAGCACAATGCTCCCTGACACTTGTCATCACAATGTTCCATGCCATTGTCATCACAATGGGCCATTACATATGTCATCACAATGCTCCCTGACACCAGTCTTCACAATACTGCATGACCTGGTCTTCACAATGCTCCATGCCCTTGTCATCACAATGCTCCGTGACGCTTGTCATCACAGTGCTCCATGATACCTCTCATCACAATGCTCCATGCCTTTGTCAGCAAAATGCTACATGAGCTTGTCATTACAATGCTCTATGCACTTGCCATCACAATACTCCATTACCATTGTCATCACAATCCTCCATGAACCTTGGGATCACATTGTTTCATGCCCTTGTCATCACAAAGCTCCATGCTCCTTGAAATCAAAATGATCCATGACCTCTGTCATCACAATGCTCCAAACACTTGTGATCACAATGTTCCATAACACTTGTCATCACAACACTCCGTGATGCCTGTCATCATTACTCCATGCCCTTTTCATCACAATGCTCCATGACCTTTGTCATCACAATTCTCAATACACTTGTCATCACAATGCTCCCTGAAACTTGTCCTTAGAATGCTCCTTGAACCCTGTCACGAAAAGGCTCCATGCATTTTTCATCACAATGCCCCACGCCGTTTTCATCACAATGCTCCATGCCATTGTCATCAAAATACTCCAGAAGCTTCTCATCATAATTCTCCATGACATTTGTCATCACAATTCTCCATGCACTTGTCAGCACAATGCTCCAAGCCATTATCATCACAATGCTCCATTACCTTTGTCATCAGAATCCTCCATGACACTTGGCATCACAATGCTCCATTCCATTGTCATCACAATGGGCCATTACATATGTCATCGCAATGCTCCCTGACACCAGTCTAGACAATACATCGTGACCTGGTCTTCACAATGCTCCATGCCCTTGTCATCAAAATGCACCATTCCAACTGTCATTGCAATAATCCATGAAATTTATTAGACCAATGCTCCGTGCACTTGTCATCACAATGCTCCATACCCTTGTTATCACAGTGCTCCATGACCCATGTCATCACAATGCTCCGTGACTCCAGTCATCTCAATGATTCATGACCTTTGTCATCACAATGGTACATGCCCTCGTCATCAACAGACTCTGTGACCTTTTTAACCTCAATGCTCCATGAAATTTTCATCACAATGTTCTTTGACCCTTGTCATCACAATACTCTATGCCTTTCTCAGCCCAATGCTCCATGACCTTTGTCATCACAATGCTCCATGTGCTTGTCAGCACAATGCTCCAAGACATTTGTCATCACAATTCTCAATACACTTGTCATCACAATGCTCCCTGTCTCTTGTCGTCAGAAGGCTCCTTTAAATCTGTCACGAAAAGGCTCCATGTCATTTTCATCACAATGCCCCATGCCATTTTCATCACAATAATCCATGCCATTGTCATCAAAATACTCCAGAAGTTTTTCATCCAAATGCTCCATGACCCGTGTCATCACAATTCTCCATGCACTTGCCAGCACAATGCTCCCTGACCCTTGTCATCACAATGCTTCAAGCCATTGTCATCACAATGCCCCATTACCTTTGTCATCAGAATCCTCCATGACACTTGGCATCACAATGCTCCATGCCATTGTCATCACAATGGGCCGTTATATATGTCATCACAATGCTCCCTGACACCAGTCTTCACAATACTGCATGACCTGGTCTTCACAATGCTCAATGCCCTTGTCATCACAATGCGCCCTTCCAACTGTCATTGCAATAATCCATGAAACTTATTAGACCAATGTTCCATGCCCTTGTTATCACAATGCTCCATGACTCCAGTCATCACAATGCTTCATGACCTTTGTCATCCCAATGGTCCATGCCCTCATCATCAACAGTCTCAGTGACCTTATTCACCTCAATGCTCCATGAAATTTTCATCACAATGCTCTTCGACCATTGTCATCACAATACTCTATGCCTTTCTCAGCACAATGCTCCATGACCGTTGTCATCACCATGCTCCAGGCGATGTCAGCACAGTGCTCCATGACACATCATCACAATGCACCATGTGCTTGTCATCACAGTGCTCCACAATCTTGTCATCACAATGCTCCATTAACATTGTCCTCACAATGCTCTATGCACTTCTTATCAATATGCTCTCTCACCACTGATATCACAATGTTACATCACTATTCATCACAATACTCCCTCACCCGTCATCACAATGTTGCAAGACTCCTGTCATCACTATGCTACATGCACTTATCATCACAATGTTCGATGACCTATGACATCACAATGTTCATTAATCCCTGTCATCAAAATGCTGCATGACCTTTTTCATCAAAATGCTCCATGTCCCCTGACATCACAATGCTCCATAGCCCTTGTCATTGCAGTGCTCCATGACGCCCTTCATCACAATTATCCATGGTCTTCTCATCACAATGCCCCACGGCCTTGCGATCACAATGCTCCATGCCCTGTTCATCACAATGCTCCATGTCCCTTGTCATCACAATTCTCCACGTCCTTGTCATCACTATGCTCCATGACAGTTCTCATCACAATGTTACATGCTTTTGTCATCACAATTCTCCATGCACATGTCACTGCAATGCCCCATGATCCCTGTAATAGCAAGCTCCATGCCTTTGTCATCACAATGCTTCACGACATTTTCATCAAAATTCTCAATGGCCGTTGTGATCACAATGCTCCATGACCCTTGTCATCACAATGCTCCAAGCCCTTGTCATCACAATGCTCCATTACCTTTGTCATCACAATCCTCCAAAACACTTGGCATCACAATGCTCCATGCCATTGTCATCACAATGGAACATGAAATAGGTCATCACAATGCTCCCTGACACCTGTCTTCACAATACTGCATGACATTGTCATCCCAATGTGCCATGTCCGCTGTCAACACAATTATCCATGAAACTTGTCAGACCAATGCTCCATGCCCCTGTCATCACAATGCTCCATGCCCTTGTCATCACAATGCTCCATGACCCCAGTTCTCACAATGCTCCGTGACTCCAGTCATCTCAAGGCTTCATGACCAGTGTCATCACAATGATCCATGCACTCATGATCACAAGGCTCTGTGAACTTTGTCACCACAATGCTCCACGAACTTTTCATCACAATGCTCCGTGACACTTGTTACCACAATGCTCAATCCCTTTGTCAACTCAATGCTCCATGACCCTTGTCATCACAATGTTCCATGCGCTTGTCAGCGCAGTGCTCCATGGCCCATGTCATCACAATGCTCCATAAACCTTGTCATCACAATGCTCCTTTCACGTCTTATCAAAATGCTCTCTCACCACTAATATCAAAATGTTCCCTCACTAGGCATCACCATACACACACTACCCTGTCATCACAATGGTCCATAACCCCTGTCATGAAAATGTTCCATGATCCCTGACATCACAATGTTCCATAACCCTTGTCATCAAAATGTTCCATGACTCTTTTCATCAAATTGCTCCATGAACCGGTCATCACAATGCTCCCAGCCCTTCTCATCACAATGCACAATGCCCTTGTCATCAAAATGCTTCATGACCTTTGTCATCACAATGCTCCAAATCCTTGTGATCAAAATGTTCCATAAATCTTATCATCACAACGCCCCATGATGCTCGTCATCAGAATTAAACGTGGTCTTCTCATCACAATGCTCCATGACTTTTGTCACCACAATGCTCAATACCCTTGTCATCACAATGCTCCCTGACACTTGTCGTCAGTATGCAACTTGAAGCCTGTGATGACAAGGCTCCATGGCCTTCTCATCCCAATGCTCCATGCCCTTGTCAGCACAGTGCTCCACCACCCCTGTAATCACATTGCTTCATGCCCCTTTTCATCAGAATGTTCCATGAGACATATCATCACAAGGCTCCATGGTCTTCTCATCACAGTGCTCCAATACCTTGTCATCACAATGCTCCATGACACCTGTCATCACAATACTCCATGATAATTATCAGCCCAATGCTCCATGACCTTCTCATCACAATGCTCCATGACCCCTGTAATTACAATGCTCCATGATCCCTGTCATCACAACGTTCCATGACCCTTGTCATCACAATACTCCATGAACATTTTCATCCCAATTCTCCATGACACTTGTCATCATAATGATCCATGCCCTTGTCATCCCAATGAAACATGACCCCTGTATTCACAATGCTCTGTGACGCTTGTCATCACAGTGCACCTTGACACCTGTCATCACAATGCTCCATGCCTTTGTCAGCAAAATGCTACATGACTTTGTCATTACAATGCTCTATGCACTTGTCATCACAATACTCCATAACCATTGTCCTCACAATCCTCCATGAACCTTGGGATCACATTGTTTCATGCCCTTTTCATCATAATGCTCCATGCTCCTTGAAATCAAAATGATCCATGACCCCACTAATCACAATGCACCAAACACTTGTGATCAGAGTGTTCCATAACACTTGTCATCACAACGCTCCATGATGCCTGTCATCACAATACTCTATGTCCTTTTCATCACAACGCTCCATGACCATTGTGATCACAATTCTCAATACACTTGTCATCACAATGCTCCCTGACACTTGTCGTCAGAACGCTTCTTGAAACCTGTCAAGAAAAGACTCCATGCCTTTTTCATCACAATGTCCCATGCCGTTTTCATCACAATGCTCCATGCCATTGTCATCAAAATACTCCACAAGCTTGTCATCAGAATGCTCCATGACGTTTGTCATCACAATTCTCCATGCAGTTGTCATCACACTGCTCCCTGACCCTTGTCATCACAATGCTCCAAGCCATTGTCATCACAATGCTCCATTACCTTTGTCATCAGAATCCTCCATGCCATTGTCATCACAATGGGCCATTCCATATGTCATCAAAATTCTCCCTGACACCAGTCTTCACAATACTGCATGACCTGGTCTTCACAATGCTCCATGCCCTTGTCATCACAATGCACCATTCCAACTGTCATTGCAATCATCCATGAAACTTATTAGATCAATGCTCCGTGCATTTGTCATCACAATGCTCCATGCCCTTGTTATTACAATGCTCCATGGCCCTTGTCATCACAATGCTCCTTGACTCCAATCATCTCAATGCTTCATGACCTTTGTCATCACAATGGTCCATGCCCTCGTCATCAACAGTCTCTGTGACCTTTTTAACCTCAATGCTCCATGAAATTTTCATCACAATGCTCTTTGAACCTTGTCATCACAATACTCTATGCCTTTCTCAGCACAAAGCTCCATGACCGTTGTCATCACAGTGCTCCATGCGCTTGTCATCACAGTGCTCCACAATCTTGTCATCACAATGCTCTGTTAACCTTGTCATCACAATGCTCCATGCACTTCTCAACAATATGCTCTCTCACCACTCATATCACAATGTTACATCACTATTCACCACAATACTCCCTCACCCCTGTTATCACAATGTTCCATGACTCCTGTCATCACAATGCTACATGCACTTATCATCACAATGTTCGAGGACCTATGACATCACAATGTACCATTAGCCCTGTCATCAAAATGCTCCATGTCCCGTGACATCACAATGCTCAATACCCCATGTCATTACAGTGCTCCATGACGATTTTCGTCACAATTATCCATGGTCTTCTCATCACAATGCTCCACGGTCTTGCCATCACAATGCTCCATGCCCTGGTCATCACAATTCTCCAAGTTCTTGCCATCACTAGGTTCCATGACACTTCTTATCCAGTGTTACATGCTGTTTCAGCAAAATACTACACAAGCTTGTCATCAGAATGCTCCATGATCCTTGTCTTCACAATTATCCATGCCCCTGTCATCACAATACTCCATGAACATTTTCAGCCCAATGCTCCATGAATTTCTCATCAAAATGCTCCATGACCAATATCATCACAATGCTCCATGACCGCTGTCACGACAACACTCCATGACACCTGACAACACAATGATCCGGGACTCTTTTCATCACAATGCCCCATTACCTAGTCATCAGAATGCTCCATGACCCCTGTCATCACAATACTCCATGAATATATTCAGCCCAAATTCCATGACCCTTGTCATCAAAATGATCAATTCCCTAGTCATCCCAATGCTCCATGACCTCTGTATTCACACTGCTCTGTGACGCTTGTCATCACAGTGCTCCATGACACCTGTCATCACAATGCTCCATGCCTTTGTCAGCAAAATGCTACATGACCATGTCATTACAATGCTCTATGCGCTTGTCATCACAATACTCCATTACCATTGTCATCACAATCCTCCAAGAACCTTGGGATCACATTGCTTCATGTCCTTGTCATCACAATGCTCCATGCTTCTTGAAAGCATAATGATCCATGACCTCTGCCATCACAATGCTCCAAAACCTTGTGATCACATTGTTCTATAACACTTGTCATCACAACGCTCCAAGATGCCTGTCATCACAATACTCCATGCCCTTTTCATCACAATGCTCCATGACCATTGTCATCACAATTCTCAATACACTTGTCATCACAATGCTCCCTGACACTTGTCGTCAGTATGCTCCTTGAACCCTGTCAGGAAAAGACTCCATGCCTTTTTCATCACAATGCCCCATGCCGTTTTCATCACAATGCTCCATGCCATTGTCATCACAATGGGCCATTACATATGTCATCACAATGCTCCCTGACACCTGTCTTCACAATACTGCATGACATGGTCATCACAATGCTCCATGCCCTTTTCATCACAATGCACCAATCCAACTGTCATTGCAACAATCCATTAAACTTATTAGACCAATGCTCCATGCCTTTGTCTTCACAATGCTCCATGCCCTTTTTATCACAATGCTCCATGACCCCTGTCATCACAATGCTCCGTGACTCCAGTCATCACAATGCTTCATGACCTTTGCCATCACAATGATTCATGCCCTCTTCATCAACAGTCTCTGTGACCTTTTTAACCACAATGCTCCATGAACTTTTCATCACAATGCTCTTTGACCATTGTCATCACAATGCTCTTTGCCTTTCTCAGCAGAATGCTCCATGACCGTTGTCATCACAATGCTCCATGCGCTTATCAGCACAATGCTCCATGACACATATCATCACAATGCACCATGCGCTTGTCATCAGAGTGCTCCACAATCTTGTCATCACAATGCTCCATAAACCTTTTCATCACAGTGCTCCATGCACTTCTCCACAAAATGCTCTCTCACCACTCTTATCAAAATGTTACATCACTATTCATCACAATATTCCTTCACCTCTCTCATCACAATGTTCCCTGACTCCTGTCATCACAATGCTACATACACTTATCATCAAAATGTTCGATGACCTCTGACATCACAATGTTCCATAACCACTGTCATCAAAATGCTCCATGACCCTTTTCATCCAAATGGTCGATGACACCTGATATCACAATGCTCCATGACCCCTGTCATCACAATGCTCCATGCTCCTTGAAATCAAAATGATCCATGACCTCTGTACTCACAATGCTCCAAACACTTGTAATCACAATGTTCCATAACAGTTGTCATCAAAATGCTCCATGATGCCTGTCATCACAATACTTCATGTCCTTGTCGTCACAATGCTCCATGAACCTTGTCATCACAATTCTCAATACACTTGTCATCGCAATGCTCCCTGACACTTGTCGTTAGAATGCTCCTTTAAACCTGTCATGAAAAGGCTCCATGTCTTTTTCATCACAATTCTCCATGCCCTTTTCATCACAATGCTCCATGCCATTGTTATCAAAATGCTCCACACCCTTGTCATCAAAATGCTCCATGACCCCTGTCATCACAATGCTCCATGACACCTGTCATCACAATTCTCCATGTCCCTTGTCATTACAGTGCTCCATGATGCTCGTCACCACAATTATCCACGGTCTTCTCATCACAGTGCTCCATGGTCTTGCCATCACACTGCTCCATGCCCTGGTAATCACAATGCCCATGTCCATTGTCATCACAGTTCTCTACGTCCTTGTCATCACAGTGCTCCATGACAGTTCACATCACAATGTTACATGCTCTTGTCATCACAATTCTCCATGCACTTGTCATCACAATGCCCCATGACCCCTGTCATAGCAAGCTGTATGCCTTTGTCATCACAATGCTTCACGAACTTTTCATCAAAATTCTCAATGGCCGTTGTCATCACAATGCTCCATGCCCTTCTCATCACAATGCTCCATTACCCTTATCATCACAATGCTCCAAACCCTTGTCATCACAATGCTCCATTACCTTTGTCATCACAAACCTCCATAACACTTGGCATAACAATGCTCCATGCCATTGTCATCACAATTGACCATGAAATATGTAATCACAATGCTCCCTGACAAATGTCTTCACAATACTCCATGACCTTGTCATCACAATGCTCCATGCCCTTGTTATCACAATGTGCCTTGTCCAATGTCAACACAATTATCCATGAAACTTGTCAGACCAGTGCTCTATGACCCTGTCATCACAATGCTCCATGACCCCAGTCATCACAATGCTCCGTGACTCCAGTCATCACAAGGCTTCATGACCAGTGTCATCACAATGATCCATGCCCTCATCATCACAAGGCTCTGTGAACTTTGTCACCACATTGCTCCATGAACTATTCATCACAATGCTCCGTGACACATGTTATCACAATGCTCCGTCCCTTTGGCAACTCAATGCTCCATGACCCTTGTCATCACAATGCTCCATGACCCCAGTTCTCACAATGCTCCGTGACTCCAGTCATCACAAGGCTTCATGACCTGTGTCATCACAATGATCCATGCCCTCATCATCACAAGGCTCTGTGAACTTTGTCACCACAATGCTCCATGAACTTTTCATCACAATGCTCCTTGACATTTGTCATCACAATGTTCCGTCCATTTGTCAACTCAATGCGCCATGACCCTTGTCATCACAATGGTCCATGCGCTTGTCAGCGCAGTGCTCCCTGACCCATGTCATCACAAGGCACCATGCGCTTGACATCACAATGCTCCACAACATTGTCATCACAATGCTCCATAAAACTTATCATCACAATGCTCGATGCACTTCTTATCAATATGCTCTCTCACCACTGATATCAAAATGTTCCCTCACTAGTCATCAAAATACACCCACTAACCTGTCATCACAGAGGTCCATAACCCCTGTCATGAAAATGTTCCATGACCCCTGATATCACAATGTTCCATAACCCATGTCATCAAAATGTTCCATGACATTTTTCATCAAATTGCTCCATGACCCTGTCATCACAATTCTCCCTGCCCTTCACAACAGAATGCACCACAGCCTTGTCATCAAAATGCTCCCTGACCTTTGTCATCACAATGCTCCAAGACCCTTGTCAACACAATGCTCCAAGACCGCTGTAATCACAATGCTCCATGCACTTGTCATCACAAAGCTTCATGACGCATGTCAACAGAATGCTCCATGGACTTCTCATTCAGTATGCTCCATGCCCTTGTCATAACAATGTTCCAAGACGCTTGTAATCACAATGCTCCATGCCCCTTTTCATCTCAATGCTCCATGAACCCTGTCATCAAAATGCACCATGCCCGTCATCACAATGCTTCATGCTATTGTCATCAAAATGAAATCAAAATGCTCCATGACCTCTGTCATCACAATGCTCCAAATCCTTGTGATCAAAATGTTCCATAACACTTATCATCACATTGCCCCATGACGCTCGTCATCTCAGTTATCCATGGTCTTCTCACCACAATGCTCCATGAACCTTGTCATCACAATGCTCAATACACTTGTCATCACAGTGCTCCCTGACACTTGTCATCAGTATCCTCCATGAACCCTGTCATGACAAGGCTCCATGCCTTTTTCATCGCAATGTTCCATGCCCTTTACCTCACAGTGCTCCAAGCTCCCTGTAATCCCAATGCTCCATGCCCTTGTCATCACAAAACTCTGTGATGCATGTCATCAGAACGCTCCCTCGCCTTCTCATCCCATGCTCCATGCCCTTGTCATCACAATGCTCCACGACCCCTGTAATCACAATGCTCTATGCCCCTTTTCATCAGAATGCTCCATGAGACTTGTCATCACAAGGCTCCATGGTCTTCTCATCACAGTGCTCTACTACCTTCTCATCACAATGCTCCATGACACCTGTCATCACAATACTCCATGAACATTTTCAGCCCAATGCTCCATGACCTTCTCATCACAAAGCTCCATGACCACTGTCATCACAACGCTCCATGAACCCGGACAACACAATGATCCGGGACTCTTGTCATCAAAATGTTCCATGCCCTTGTCATCCCACTGCTCCATGACACGTTTAATCACAATGCTCCGTGACGCTTGTCATCACAGTGTTCCATGAACATTGTCATCACAATGCTCCATGCCTTTGTCAGCAAACTGCTACAGAATCTTGTCATCACAATGCTCCATGAGCTTGTCATCACAATCCTCCATGACCCTTGGGATCACATTGCTTCATGTCCTTGTCATGTCTCTCTTGCCTTTCTGGTTTTTACAGATTTTTGGATGTCCGTTTTGACCGCTGGGTAGTGACAATTCTTTGTAGTGTGGATTTGCATTCAACGCTTGCTTGATTGGCCATAAAGGGTGTATGCATTTTCTCCTGAATATACTCAGGTGAAAAGCCATACACCGTTTTTGGCCAAGTGCATCACTGTCGAAGTTGTGATGCTTTTCCTGTGCTTTAAAAGCGATTCCAATTTAACTCATGCAATATGTTTTGCGCAATTCTGCCTCATTTTAAAGTCTGCTTCATTGCCTTCTCTCAACAGATTTTTGGAAGAGAGTAGTCCTTTATAACTCTGCAGGTTTGTGAATTGCTGTGCCCCTGAGCTCCAATTTTCAAATCCCATTTTTGGGAGCTGACTGCAAATCCACAATTTTGCTTCAGGACCTATACTGGTTCCAGGGGTGGCTATACTGTTCCCTACGGGTGGCTGAGGCTTTGGTTAATTCTTCTTCCTGACGGGAATTTAGAGTGACATGTGCCCGTCCAAATGCCTACATCTACTCTCTAATTAGTTCTCCCTTTTCCCTTTCATCCTCTGCACAATTAGCAAACTTTGCGAACCAGGAGGTTATAGGGGCTAACTCTCCTAAGTTGGGAGATTGATAGTAAGGCAGTTGGAATGCCAACCTGGAGCACAAGGAGAGGAAAAATTAGGAGACTTTTAGAAACCTTTTGCCATCACAGTGTGTCCATTCTCTAGGTTTCCCATACATGTTATAACTGTAGTGATATTCCCTTCAACCTGGAGATTTGGGACTCATGGAATGGTGTCATGCATTACTACTTTAAAGGGTCTGCATTTCCTCTCCCAATCTCACCAGTCCTCTCAGTACCAAGTGTCCAGCCTTATGTCTCATCCAGTTGTCTTTGCAGATAGGGTCATTCCAGTTTTCATCAGAACACCTGAAGGAATTGTGTAAGAATTTCGCTGACTTTTTGTTTGGTTTTTGAAATTCATTTTATAATGGGGTTGAGCTGAGTTTCACTGACGTGTTTATGCCGGTCTAGACACACTTGATTCCCTTACGCAGACATATCAATACATAGGTTTTAAGATTCTTACTAGTCAGATATATTCCTCTGCGGGGAATAGGGGTTTTGAGTCACGTTTACTGAGGAAGGTGTAGGTCTTGTTTCTTCTGTATTTGGTTTATGATATGTTACCTGTGCTAATATCAAACTCTGGTTTTATGCATCACCCCACCTCTCCTTTCCCTTTAAGCAGGCATAAGAGAGTTTTCTAAATGTGAGACTCTGTTCTCTTTCTTAATTCAGTTCATGTGTTGTGATGTTGACATTCCCTCTGTAAGTGCTATCTTATGATAAGATTCTTTTTTTCTGTATGACTAATTTCACTTAGAATCATCATACCTAAATCCACTCATTATGCTGCTACTGGCCTTATGACATTGATTTCACGTCTGAGTGATATTCCGTTGTACAAAATTACGACAAGTTCTTTATGCATTTCTCTTTTTCCTGGGATAATTTAGGTGTACCGAAGTTGAGGTTCTTGTATGCAGAGCAGCCGTAAACTTTGGGGTGCCTGTGTCTTGTCGATATTTAGTCTTCCCAAGTTATATGCCCATGAGTTGAAGTCCCCTTTGCTCGGGGGCTTTGCATTTTAGATTTTTAGGCAACAGCATACGCTTCTTCAGAGAGGCTCTTGGACATTTATACCCCACCCATCAGCGTGACTAGGCTCCCTGTTCTCCCTGGCCTCTCCTGCATTTCTGGTTTGTACACATTTTTTGGATGGCCTTTCTAAGCAGTGTATATTGAGACTTCTTTGTTGTGCGGATTTGCATTTCCCGCTTGCTTGGTTGGCCAAAAACTCTGTATGTGTTTTATTTTCCTGAAGATTTCACGAAAAAAACACATACAACCTTTTGCCCAACTGCATCATTTTAGAAATTCTGCTGCTTTTCATATGCTTTAAATGTGAGTACAATCTACCTTTTGAAATCTGTTTCCTGCAATTCTACCTCTCATTCAGATCTTCTTCGTTGCCTTACCTGAATATATTTTTGGACGTTGGTTATCATTTATATCTTTGCAGGTCTTTGAATTGTCTGCTCCTGAGCTCCAATTTGCAACTTGCATTTTGTGAGCTGGCCGCCAAACCATTGGATTGCTTCAGGCCCAATTCTGGTTCTGAGGAGGCAGGCTGAGCCTTTGGTTAATTCTTGTTCCTAATGGGAAATTAGAGTGGCATGTTCCTGTCCGAACACCTAAGACTTGTCTCTAAATTTTTCTCATCCTTCCGCTTCTTCCTCTGGACAAATTCCAAGCTGTGTGCAAGAGGATGTTGACGGTGCTGATATCCCCAAGTGAGGAGATTGTTAGGAAAGATGCTGGAGGGGTGAATCCGAGCACCAGTCGATGAGGAGATGAGGTGCCTTTTCCAAACTCTTTCCGATCAAACAGTGTACCATCCTCTAGGTGTGGCAGGCATGTTTTAGATGTAGGAAGGTTCCCGTGCATGTAAGGAGAACACCAGGGATTTTTCCAAATCAGTGCCTCCCTGAACCCCAAACTGGGGAATTTTTAAGCTACGGATACACGTATGTCCATTAAGGGCCTTGGGAAATAGGCAGAGCCCAAACTTTAGATGATTGAAATCTTCAGGGTCAGAAGTGCTCACCATCGGCCTTGCTTAGGTTACATTTTATCTGTCATTGATAGATGATGTCAATAAAAATATCGATTCTTTTTCAGATTATTTCCCCTTATAGGTTATTGCAAAATATTCAGTGTAGTTCCCTGTGCTATACAGTAGTTCCTTGTTGATGATCTATTTTATACATAGCAGTGTGTATGTGTTAATCCCAAACTGTTAATTTATCCCTTCTCCTACCTTTCCCCTTTGGTAATAATAAATTATAAGATTTTATACTTCTCAGAAATGGGGGAACAGAAAGAGAGGTATCATTTTCAATGGAAAAGCATTCAAAACAAGATTGAAGCTTCAGCCAAAAGTATTCGATGTACATCCATGGAAATAAATCACTTCATTTCTCTAATGTTGACCTGACAAATAAGACAGACGTCTTCACTGAACTTGCTTATAGGAAAGTGATGGAAATATCAAATGTAAGTCTTAGAAACATCTTATTTTACCCGAGCGTTATACACTGCTCTATGTTAACTACAGTTTGGCTCACACATCTGTTCATTGAAGTTACAGTGTTCCCAATTTCTGTTAATGATCCTCCAGAGTGGACCCCAACAGGAGTCCCCGTGCCCAGTGTCATTGGAGCCGACAGATCAAGACTGAGTTTAGTTCAGAAGCAAAGGAAACATTAGTTTGAAAACAGAATGGAGAGGTGAGAGCGTGCACTCCCCCACAGGCTGTGGGCTGGGCTGCTGTGTAGGGATCCCGGTAGTGTCAGTGGGAGGGAGCGGATGGAGCTCTCGAGGGATGGGTTGGCTGCAGCTCAGGCTCTATGCCACGGAGTCTGCATGGGACCCCGTTAGCTGAGGTGTCGACCCAGCCATTCTATTCTAGGAAATCGGGTCTGAAGTGCCAGGTGTGTGACCTCTGCATGCGGAACCCTAGGAGCACGTGAAATTAGACAAAGCACAAAGGAAAAACAGGTTAGACTTTATTTTATTGCCCAGATTCTCTTTTTATCTCCCAGGAATTTTTAATGAATGTTGCCGGAGACAAACACCTCCTCTGCTTTTTCTTCTGTTCCACATTTTTGGCGTGTTGTGGGTGCAGACCCCTCTTTTGTAACTGCTTCATGCTATGGTGGGAGCCCTGATACCTCGGGGAAGTGGGCAAAACGTCTCCCCACCAGCCTCCAGGTGAGGTTGATTTTCCCTAGGCCTCCTGCCTCACTTCTCGACTGCCTGAGCACCAGCATTGGAAGTGTTATAGATTCTAATGACCTTTAAGGGTCCAGGAAAGAGATGTGCAGAGATGCTGAGGTGGCAGGTTTCACCCCACACCACATTTGTTCCGCGACCTTAGGAAGATGGTATTTGCCAGCCTAGATGCTCTGACCAGTAGTCTGTGCTTTCTTTAATTAGGTCCCTGAATTAATGTACAAAGAGCACCATGTGTCAGAGCCCTGCCCGCGCAACTCCCAGACAGTCCAGTGTCAGTGGTGATCCAGGACCATGACGTCTACTGAGTCAACGGCCTTTAGAAGTAGCCAGCAGTCCAGCCGGTCATATTGGCTACCATCACCGTGTTGTCTGTAGGGTTTTCTATGGTGAAAGCGGGATATACTTTTCCCCCGCCAAGCTTATTAGCTCCCCTGTGGGTGCAGTAAGTCCTGCAGGCAGTAGCGTGCTCTTTCGGGACACAGTCTTGTTGTTTTCTGAGAGAAACTCCAGGTGAAGTGATGGTCACACAAGTCATCTTGGGGGCCCGTTGCCCCTGTTTGTCTCTCTGGAGTTTGGAGTTGGAGGGCCTCCTCACTCGAGGTCAGTGTGTCCACAGAGCGACCCCTGCAACTTCAGGGCATGATGTGTGGTTAGGATCGTCACGTGGTGTCCTTTTCCCTTAGGAAGCAGCTGGCCTTTTGGGCTGCTGATTTCCAGCTTTTTAGATACCCCAGTATCCTGGCCTGATGAGTCGGTGGCAAAGCCCTTGGTCACTATAGTTTATCATACCTGAATGGCATTCTTGTGTTGCTCCATTTCAAGTGGTCCCAGTTTTTGCACTAAGGCTCCAAGGGCGATTAACCTTTGACCGGGTATGTAAAGGTCAAAGGGTTTAGCTAAATTAGGGAGTTCCTGGGCAAGGGTCTGAATTGACTGCTCTTTCCATTCTTGAGAGGCTGCTTCTGAATTCTACTCAAAAGGATCATCATCTTTTCGTGTCAGTGTTTTATGTAGAGGCCCAGCTATTAGACTGTAGGTAGGGATCCAGATGCAGAAAACCTTGGCCTCCCCAGGAACCCCTAAGCTGTCTTCTAGTTTTAGAAGAGGTAAGGCTGCAAATGGCTTCTTCCCTATCCTGGGATGTGTTTCTCCGAATATCTGTGAGAATGAAGCCCAGGCATGTCACCTTAGCCTGGGATATTTGAGCCTTTTTCTTGGACACCTTCTATCCTTTCTTGGCTAGGTAGTTCAGAGGCGTCTTTAGTAGGCCTGGCGATCAGAATGTCATCTTCATATTGAAGGAGGGTTCCCTTTTACAGAGGTAGAACTTTTAGGTCTTTAGAGGACATTTCCCCAATGATGGTGTGGGGATTTTTGGACCATTGGGGCAGGACGGCCCAGCATTATTGCTTTGGTTGCATGTTGTGTCCTGCCACTCACAAGCCAAAAATTCTTGTGACTCTGAGATGAATGGGATACAGAAGAAGGCATCAGTGAAGTCTAATACAGAATGCCATGGCCTGGTGGACGGTAGAATTACTAGCAGGGTGTAGGAAATAGGAGCTACTGGATATATATCCTCGGTGGCTTCACTGACTGTCCTGATATCCTTTACCAGGTCTCCAGCAACCCATTGGTCTCTCGTGATCAGGCCAATCCCAGGATATGGAGCTAACCAGGGCTGCACCCCCCACCCCACAGCCCACGGGGCTCTCGTGGTCAAGTCCCTCCCAGGGTATGGAGCTCACCTGTGCAGCTACCCAGCAGCCCATGGGGCTCTCATATTCAGGCCCTTCCCAGGATACGGAACTCCCCTGGTCAGGTACCCCGGCAGGGCTGGAGACACGGGAACTGTGCACATAGCCCACCTTGCAGAGAAACCCCAGCTCACCTGTCGCTCACAGCTGACACAGAACACCTCAGAGCAGGACTTGAACTAACAAACAGCAGCTCTGACAGTTCTGTGACCCTGGATATCACTCTGTGCAGCCTCTCTCTGCCTGGTCTTCCAGACACTTCCACTGCAGCCAGGGCACCAGGCCTCTGTCTCCACCCACCATCACTCCTCTCCCTGACTCCTGGGATCTTCTCGTTAGGATATTGTCTTCTTGAATTTGTTTTCCACTCATGGACCAGATAAAATGGTAAGAAAACAAGCCGCAGCTGCAGCCCCTTGTCTATCCTGACTCTCAAGAGACCACACCTGTTCCTTGGGCGTGGCCCGTTTATCAAGGTTCATTTTCTGCAACTGTGAGCCCCTGAGGGATGAGGATTGGCTGATTTGGGCAGCCTGACACTGCCTGCCAGCCCTCCCCAGGTGTGCCTGTGTTGAGGTCAATATAAACACCTCTCCAGTCAGCAAGAGCCCCTGTAGCTGTGCCTGACGCCATATTCTCTGCCCCGTCAGCAGTGTCGGGACTGTGGTGGTGGGAGGGAGTGAGGGGCCGTGGCTTTGTTGGTGGCCCAGTGTGAGTGGGGCTCTGCTGGACTTTCTGCAGGAGTTGCCAGGCTGCCACCTGCTAAAGAAGAGGATGTGTCACCCATACCTGCCGCTGGAATTTCTCCCCAGGCAGAGGTTTCTAAATGTGAGACTCTGTTCTCTTTCCTAACTCAGTTCATGTGTAGTCATGTTTACAGGATCTTCATAAGTGATATCTTATTATAAGTTTCTTTTTCTGTGTGATTTATTTCACTTACAATCATCGTACCTGAATCCACTCACTTTGCTGCTCCTGGTCTTATGACATTGATTTCACGGCTGAGGGATATTCCATCGTACATAAGTACCACAAATTTTTGAACCATTTTTATATTTTCTGGGATATTTAAGGTGTACCCAAGTTGAGGTTCTTGTAAGCAGTGCAGTCCTAAATTTGGGGGTGGCTCTGTCTTATTGATTTTCAGTTTTCCCAAGGTATATTCCCTAGACCGGAAGTGCCCATGGCTCTGTAGCTCAGTTGTTTACTTGTTTTAGGAAACACAGTGCACTCCTCCAGTGAGGCAGTTGGAAATTTACATCCCACCCATCAGGATAAGAAGGCTCCCTGTTCTCAAGCGCCTGTCTTGCCTTTCTGATTTTTACACATTTTGTGGATGTCCCGTTTGACCGGTGGGAAGTGATACTTCTTTGTAGTGCATTTTTGAATTGCCCGTTTGCCTGCTTGGCCAAAAAGGGCGTATGCGTTTTCTCCTGAATATATTCAGGAGAAAATGCTTACGCCCTTTTTGGCCAAGGGCGTCATTGTCGAAGTTGTGCCACACTTCCTGTGCTTTAAAGGCGATTCCAACGTACCTCTTGAAATCTGTTTTCTGCTATTCTGCCTCGCTTTCATGTCCGCCTTGTTCCCTTCCCTCAACAGATTTTTGGACGATAGTTCTCCTTTATTACTCTGCCAGTTGTGAATTGCTGGGCCCCTGGCCTCCATTTTTCAACTCGTTTTTTGTGACATGTACGCGAGTCCAAAATTTTGGTTCAGGATCTATACTGGTTTTCGGTGGGTGGCTGAGATTTTGGTTAATTCTTCTTCCTGCTGGAAAATTAGAGTGACATATGCCCGTCCAAATGCCTAACAGCTAGTCTTTCATTGGTTCTCCCTCTTCCTTTCCATCCTCTACCAAATTGGCAACCTGTGCGAATCAGGAGGTTAAAGGGGCTGTCTCTCCAAGTTGGGAGATTGATAGTAAAGCAGTTGGAAAGTCAAACGGGAGCACCAGGAGAGGGACTGTTCTTTGAGTTTTAGAAACATTTTGTATTCACAGTGTTTCCATTCTCTAGGTTTCCCGTACATGTAATAGCTGTAGTAATATTCCCTTCAACATGGAGAGTTGGGACCCATGGAATGGGGGCCATGCATTTTTGCTTTAAAGGGTCTGCATTTGCTCACCCTATCTCACCAATCCTCTCAGTCCCAAGTGTACAGACTTATGCCACATCCAGCTGTCATTGTAGATAGGGTCATTCCAGGTTTCATCAGAGACACTGAAAGAATTGTAAAGAATTTCCCTCTTTTATGGTTTTGTTTTTGAAATTCCTTTTTATACTGGGTTTGAGCTGATTCTCGCTGCCATGTTTATGCCAGCCTAGACACACTTGATTCCCTTACGGAGACATAGCAATACATAGGTTTTAAGATTCTAACTAGTCAGATCTATTCCTCTGCGGGAAATATGGGGTTTTGAGTCCCTTTCACTGAGGAAGGTGTAGGTCTTGTCTATTCCACGGTTGGTTTTAGAAAAGGTACCCGTGCTTATATCAAACTCTGGTATTATGCAACACCCCACCTCTCCTTCACACTTAAGCAGGCATAAGAGTGTTTTCTAAATGTGAGACTCTGTTCTCTTTCCTAACTCAGTTCATGTGTAGCCATGTTTACAGGATCTTCATAAGTGATATCTTATGATAACTTTCTTTTTTCTGTGTGACTTATTTCACTTAGAATCATCGTACCTGAATCCGCTCACTTTGCTGCTCCTGGTCTTATGACATTGATTTCATGGCTGAGGGATATTCCATCGTACATAAGTACGACAATTTTTTGAGCCATTTTTATATTTCCTGGGATATTTAAGGTGTACCCAAGTTGAGGTTCTTGTTAGCCGTGCAGCCCTAAATTTGGGGGTGGCTCTGTCTTATTGATTTTCAGTTTTCCCAAGGTATATTCCCTATACTGGAAGTGCCCTTGGCTCTGTAGCTCTGTTGTTTACTTGTTTTAGGGAACGCAATGCACTCCTCCAGTGATGCAGTTGGCAATTTACATCCCGCCCATCAGCATAACAAGGCTCCCTGTTCTCCAGTGTCTGTCTTGCCTTTCTGGTTTTTACACATTTTGTGGATGTCCCTTTTGACCGGTGGGAAGTGATACTTCTTTGTAGTGCAGATTTGCATTGCCCGCTTGCTTGCTTGGCCAAAAAGAGCGTATGCGTTTTCTCCTGAATATGTTCAGGAGAAAACGCATACGCTCTTTTTGGCCAAGTGCGTCATTGTCGAAATTGTGCCCCTCTTCCTGTGCTTTAAAGGCGATTCCAACGTACCTCTTGAAATCTGTTTCCTGCTATGCTGCCTCGCTTTCAAGTCCGCCTCGTTGCCTTCCCTCAACAGATTTTTGGACGATAGTTGTCCTTTATTACTCTGCCAGTTTGTGAATTGCTGTGCCCCTGAGCTCCATTTTTTAACTCGTTTTTTTTGAGCTGTACGCAAGTCCAAAATTTTGGTTCAGGACCTATACTGGTTCCCAGTGGGTGGCTGAGACTTCGGTTAATTCTTCTTCCTGCCGGGAAAATAGAGTGACATGTGCCCGTCCAAATGCCTAACAGCTACTCTCTCATTGGTTCTCCCTCTTCCTTTCCATCCTCTGCCAAATTGGCAACCTGTGCGAACCAGGAGCTTAAAGGGGCTGTCTCTCCTAAGTTGGAAGATTGATAGTAAAGCAGTTGGAAAGTCAAACTGGAGCACAAGGAGAGGGACTATTCATTGAGTTTTAAAAACCTTTTGTATTCACAGTGTGTCCATTCTCTAGGTTTCCCGTACATGTTATAGTTGTAGTAATATTTCCTTCATCCTGGAGAGTTGGGACCCATGGAATGGGGGCCATGCATTTTTGCTTTAAAGGGTCTGAATTTACTCACCCAATCTCACCAATCCTCTCAGTCCCAAGTGTCCAGCCTTATGCCACATCCAGCTGTCATTGTAGATAGGGTCATTTCAAGTTTCATCCGAGACCCTGAAGGAATTGTAAAGAATTTCCCTGTTTTTAGGTTTTGTTTTTGAAATTCCTTTTTATAGTGGGTTTGAGCTGATTCTCGCTGCCATGCTTATTCCTGTCTAGACACACTTGATTCCCTTACGGAGACATAGCAATACATAGGTTTTAAGATTATAACTAGTCAGATCTATTCCTCTGCGGGAAATATGGGGTTTTGAGTCCCTTTCACTGAGGAAGGTGTAGGACTTGTCTATTCCACAGTTGGTTTTAGAAACGGTACCCGTGCTTATATCAAACTCTGGTTTTATGCATCACCCCACCTCTCCTTCCCCCTTAAGCAGGCATAAGAGTGTTTTCTAAATGTGAGACTCTGTTCTCTTTCCTAACTCAGGTCATGTGTAGCCATGTTTGCAGGTTCTTCCTAAGTGATATCTTATGATAAGTTTATTTTTTCTTTGTGACTTAGTTCACTTAGAATCATCGTACCTGAATTCAATCACTTTGCTGCTACTGGTCTTATGACATTGATTCCATGGCTGAGGGATATTCCATCGTACATAAGTACCACAATTTTTTGAACCATTTTTATATTTCCTGGGATATTTAAGGTGTACGCAAGTTGAGGTTCTTGTAAGCCGTGCAGCCCTAAATTTGGGGGTGGCTCTGTCTTATTGATTTTCAGTTTTCCCAAGGTATATTCCCTAGACTGGAAGTGCCCTTGCCTCTGTAGCTCGGTTGTTTACTTGTTTTAGGGAACACAATGCACTCCTCCAGTGAGGCAGTTGGCAATTTACATCCCGCCCATCAGCATAACAAGGCTCCCTGTTCTCCAGGGCCTGTCTTGCCTTTCTGGTTTTTCCACATTTTGTGGATGTCCCATTTGACCGGTGGGAAGTGATACTTCTTTGTAGTGCAGATTTGCATTGCCCGCTTGCTTGCTTGGCCAAAAAGGGCGTATGCGTTTTCTCCTGAATATATTCAGGAGAAATCGCATACGCCCTTTTTGGCCAAGTGCATCATTGTCGAAGTTGTGCCCATCTTCCTGTGCTTTAAAGGCGATTCCAACGTACCTCTTGAAATCTGTTTCCTGATATTCTGCCTCGCTTTCAAGTCCGCCTCGTTGCCTTCCCTCAACAGATTTTTGGACGATAGTTGTCCTTTATTACTCTGCCAGTTTGTGAATTGCTGTGCCCCTGAGATCCATTTTTCAACTCGTTTTTTGTGAGCTGAACGCAAGTCCAAAATTTTGGTTTTGGACCAATACTGGTTCCCGGTGGGTGGCTGAGACTTTGGTAAATTATTCTTCCTGCCGGGAAATTAGAGTGACATGTGCCCGTCCAAATGCCTAACAGCTACTCTCTCATTTGTTCTCCCTCTTCCCTTCCATCCTCTGCCAAATTGGCAACCTGTGCGAACCTGTAGCTTAAAGGGGCTGTCTCTGCAAGTTGGAATATTGATAGTAAAGCAGTTGGAAAGTCAAACCAGAGCACCAGGAGAGGGACTATTCGTTGAATTTTAGTAACCTTTTGTATTCACAGTGTGTCCATTCTCTACGTTTCCTTTTCATGTTATAGCTATAGTAATATTCCATTCAACCTGGAGAGTTGGGACCCATGGAATGGGGTCCATGCATTATTGCTTTAAATGGTCTTCATTTGCTCACCCAATCTCACCAATCCTCTCAGTCCCAAGTGTCCAGCCTTATGCCACATCCAGCTGTCATTGTAGATAGGGTCACTCCAGGTTTCATCAGAGATCCTCAAGGAATTGTAATGGATTTCCCTGTTTTTTTGTTTTCGCTTTGAAATTCCTTTTTATAGGGGGGTTGAGCTGATTCTCGCTGCCATGTTTATGCCAGTCTAGACACACTTGATTCCCTTACTGAGACATATCAATACATAGGTTTTAATATTCTTACTAATCAGATCTATTCCTCTGATGGAAATAGGGGTTTTGAGTCCCGTTCACTGCAGAAGGAGTAGTTCTTGTCTATTGTGTATTTGGATTATGGCACGGTAACTGTGCTAATATCAAACTCTGGTTTTGTGCATCTACCCACCTCTTCTTTCCTCTTAAGCAAGCATAAGAGTGTTTTCTAAATCTGTGACTCTGTTCTATTTCCTAATTCAGTTCATATGTAGCCATGTTTATATTCCCTTTGTAAGTGATATCTTATGTCAGAATGCACCGTGGTCCTTGTTATAATAATGCTCCATGACCCCTGTCATCACATTGTACCATGCCCTAGTTATCACAATGCTCCCTGTCCCTTGTCATCACAATTCTCCTCGTCCTTGTCATCACAATGCTACATGAAACTTCTCATCACAACATTACATGCTCTTGTTATCACATTGCTCCATGACCCCTGTCATCACAATGTTCCCTGACACCTGTCATCACAATGCTTCATGCCCCTTGTCATTACAGTGCTCCATGATGCTCGTCATCACAATTACCCGAGGTCTTCTCATCACAATGCTCCACGGTTTTGCCATCACAATGCTCCATGCCCTGGTCATCTCACAGCTCAATGTCCCTTGTCCTCACAATTCTCCATGTCCTTGTCATCACATTGCTCCATGGCACTTCTCATCACAATGTTATATGCTCTTGTCATCACAATACTCTATGCACTTGTCATCGCAATGCTCCATGACCCCTGTCATAGGAAGCTCCATGCGCTTGTCATCACAATGTTTCACGACCTGGAAATTAAAATTATCAGTGGTTCTTGTCATCACAATGCTCCATGCCCTTGTCATCACAATGCTCCCTTACCTTTGTCACAAAAATCCTCCATGACACTTGGCATCACAATGCTCCATGCTATTGTCATCACAATGGAACATGAAATATGTCATCACAATGCTCCCTGACACCTGTCTTCACAATACTCCATGAACTTGTCATCACAATGATCCATGCCCTTGTCATCACAATGTGCCATGCCCAATGTCATCACAATAATCCATGAAATTTCTCAGACCAATGCTCCATGCCCCTTTTCATCACAATGCTCCATGCACCCTGTCATCACAATGCACCATGCCCATCATCATAATGCTTCATGCTATTGTCATCACAATGAAATCTATATGCTCCATGACCTCTATCATCACAGTGCTCCAAACCCTTGTAATCACAATGTTCCATTAAACTTGTCATCACAATGCCCCATGACGCTACTCATCACAATTATCCATGGTCTTCCCATCTCAATGCTCCATGACATTTGTCATCACAATGCTCAATACCCTTGTCCTCACAATGCTCCCTGACACTTGTCGTCAGAATGCTCCTTGAACCCCTTCATGACAAGGCTCCATGCCTTTCTCATCACAATGATCCATGCCCTTTTCATCACAATGCTCCAAGACCCCTGCAATCACAAAGCTCCTTGCCCTTGTCATCACAAAGCTCCATGGAAAATGTCATGAGAATGCTCCATTGCCTTCTCATCACAATTCTCCATGTCGTTGTCATCACAATGCTCCAAGACACCTGTAATCACAATGCTCCATTCCTCTTTTCATCAGAATGCTCCATGAGACTTGTTATCACAAGGATCCATGGTCTTCTCATCAAAATGCTCCAGGACATTGTCATCAAAATGCTCCATTCCCTTATCATCACAATGCTCCATGACCCCTGTCATCACAATACTCCATGTACATTTTCAGCCCAATACTCCATGACCTTCTCATCACAATGCTCCATGACTACTGTCATCACAACGCTCCATGACACCTGACAACACAATGATCCGGGACTCTTGTCATCACAATGCTCCATTCCCTAGTCATCACAATGTTCCATGACCCCTGTCATCATAATACTCCATGAACATTTTCAGCCCAATGCTACATGACCCTTGTCATTACAATGATCCATTCCCTTGTCATCCCAATGCTCCATGACGCCTGTATTTAAAATGCTCCGTGATGTTTGTCATCTCAGTGCTCCATGACACCTGTCATAACAATGCTCCATGCCTTTGTCAGGAAATGCTACATGACCTTGTCATTACAATGCTCTATGCGCTTGTCATCACAATACTCCATTACCATTGTCATCACGATCCTCCATGAACGTTGGGATCACATTGCTTCATACCCTTGTCATCACAATGCTCCATGCTCCTTGAAATCAAAATGATCCATGACCTCTGTCATCACAATGCTCCAAACTCTTGTGATCACAGTGTTCCATAACACTTGTCATCACAACGCCCCATGACGCCTGTCCTCTCAATACTCCATGCCCTTTTAATCACAATGCTCCATGACCTTTGTCATCACAATGCTCAATACACTTGTCATCACAATGCTCCCTGACACTTGTCGTCAGAATGCTCCTTGAACCCTCTAACAAAAAGGCTCCATGCCTTTTTCATCACAATGTTCCATGCCATTTTCATCACAGTGCTCCATGACCCTTGTCATCACAATTCTCCATGTACTTGTCGGCACAATGCTCCCTGACCCTTGTCATCACAATGCTCCAAGCCATTGTCATCACAATGCTCCATTATCTTTGTCATCAGAATCCTCCATCACACTTGGCATCACAATGCTCCATGCCATTGTCATCACAATGGGCCATTACATATGTCATCACAATGCTCCCTGACACCTGTCTTCATAATACTGCATGACCTTGTCATCACAATTCTCCATTCCCTTGCCATCACAGTGCGCCATTCCAACTGTCATCGCAATAATCCATGAAACTTATTAGACCAATGCTCCATGTCCTTGTCATCACAATGCTCCGTGACTCCAGTCATCACAATGCTTCATGCCCTTTGTCATCAAAATGGTCCATGCCTTCGTCATCAACAGTCTCTATGAATTTTTAACCACAATGCTCCATGAAGTTTTCATCACAATGCTCTTTGACCCATGTCATCACAATGCTCTATGCCTTTCTCAACACAGTGCTCCATGACCCTTGTCATCAAAATGCTCCATGGGCTTGTCAGCTCAATGCTCCATTACCCTTGTCATCACAATGTGCCATGCGCTTGTCATCACAGTGCTCCACACTCTTGTCATCACAATGCTCCATAAATCTTGTCATCACAATGCTCCATGCACTTCTCATCAAAATGCTCTCTCACCACTGATATCACAATGTTACATCACTATTCATCACAGTACTACCTCACTCCTGTCATCACAGTGATACATGCACTTATCATCACATTGTTCGATGACCCCTGACATCACAGTGCTCCATATCCCTTGTCATCAAAATGCTCCATGACCATTTTCATCAAAATGCTCCATGACCCCTGACATCACAATGTTCCATAACCACTGTCATCAAAATGTTCCATTACCCTTTTCATCAAATTGCTCCATGACCCTGTCATGACAATGCTCCCTGCCCTTCTCATCACAATGCACCACGCTCTTGTCATCAAAACGCTCCATGACCTTTGTCATCACATAGCTCCATGACCCTTGGCATCACAATGCTCCATGCCATTGTCATCACAATGCTCCATGAACCCTCTCATCACATTGATCCATGCAATTGTCATCAAAAAGCTCCATGACACTTGTCATCACACTACTCGATGCCCTTTTCATCACAATGCTCCTGGCCCTTGTCATTACAATCCTTTATGACCCATGTATCACTGTGTTCCGTGCCCTTGTTATCACAATGCTCAATGGCAACTCTCATCACAATAATCCATGAAACTTTTCAGACCAATGCTGCTGCCCTTGTCATCACAATGCTACATGACCCATGCCATCACAACGTTCCAAGGCCTTGTCATCACAAGGCTCCATGACCATTTTCATCACAATGCTCCAAGACCCCTCTAATCACAATGCTCCATGCCCTTGTCATCACAAAGCTCCATGATGCATGTCATCAGAATGCTCCATGGCATTCTCATCACAATGCTCCATGCCCTTGTCATTTCAATCCTCCATGACCCATGTATCACTGTGTTCCGTGCCCTTGTCATCACAATGCTCCATGCCCACTCTCATCACAGTAATCCATGAAATATTTCAGACCAATGCTCCATGAACTTCTCATCACAATGCTCAATTACCCCTGTCATAACAATGCTCCATGACCCCTGTCATCACAATGCTCCACACACCTTGTCATTACAGTGCTCCATGAGGCTTGTCATCACAATTATCCATGGTCTTCTCATCACAATGCTCCACGGTCTTGCCATCACAATGTTCCATGCCCTGGTCATCACACTGCTCCATGTCCCTGTCATCACAGTTCTCCACGTTCTTGGCAACACTATGCTCCATGACACTTCTCATCAAAGTGTTACATGCTTTGTCATCACAATTCTCAATTCACTTGTCATCGCAATGCTCCATGATCCCTGTCATAGCAAGCTCCATGTGCTTTTCATCACAATACTCCATGTCCTTGTCGTCACAATGCTCCATGACCTTTGTCATCACAATGCTCAATACACTGGTCATCGGAATGCTCCCTGACACTTGTCTGTATGCTCCTTGAACCCTGTCATGACAAGGCTCCATGTCTTTTTCATAAGAATGATCCATGCCCTTTTCATCACAATGCTCCAAGACCCCTGTAATCACAATGCTCCATGTCCTTGTCATCACAAAGCTCCATGACGCCTGTCAGAATGCTCCATTGCCTTCTCATCACAATGCTCCATGCCCCTTTTCATCAGAATGCTCCATGAGACTTTTCATTACAAGCCTCCATGGTCTTCTCATCACAATGCTCCAGGAACTTGTCATCACAGTGCTCCATTCCATTGTCATCACAATGCTCCATGACCCCTGTCATCACAATACTCCATGAATATTTTCAGCCCAATGCTCCATGCCCCTGTCATCACAATGCTCCATTACCCCTGTCATAACAATGCTCCATGACCCCTTCCATCACCATGTTCCACGGCCTTGTCATCACAAGGCTCCATGACCCTTGTCATCACAATGCTCCAAGACCCCTGTAATCACCATGCTCCATGCCCCTCTTCATCTCATTGCTCCATGAACCCTGTCATCACAATGCACCATGCCCATTATCATAATGCTTCATGCTATTGTCATCACAATGAAATCAAAATTCTCCATGACCTCTGTCATCACAATGCTCCAAACCCTTGTGATCACAAGGTTCCATAACACTTGCCATCACAAAGCCCCATGCCGCTGGTCATCACAATTATCCATAGACTTCTCATCACAATCCTCCATTACCTTTGTCATCACAATTCTCAATACACTTGTCATCACAATGCTCCCTGACACTTGTCATCAGTATGCTCCTTGAAACCTGTCATGACAAGTCTCCATGCCATTTTCATCACAATGATCCATGCCCTTTTCATCACAATGCTCCATATCATTGTCATCACAATATTCCACAAGCTTGTCATCAGAATGCTCTGTGACCCTTGTCATCACAATGATCCATGCCCCTGTCATCACAATGCTCCATGACATCTGTCATCGCAATGCTCCATGCCCCTTGACATTACAGTGCTCCATGATGCTCGTCATCACAATTATCCATGGTCTTCTCATCACAGTGCTCCACGGTCTTGCCATCACAATGCTCCATGCCCTGATCATCACAATACTCCATGTCCCTTGTTATCACAATTCTCCACGTCCTTGTCATCACAATGCTCCATGACAGTTCTCATCACAATGTTACATGCTCTTGTCATCACAATTCTCCTTGCACTTGTCATCGCAATGCCCCATGACCCCTGTCATAGCAAGCTCCATGCCTTTGTCATCACAATGCTTCACGACCTTTTCATCAAAATTCTCAATGCCCGTTGTCATCACAATGCTCCATGCCCTAGTCATCACAGTGCTCCAAGCCCTTGTCATCACAATGCTCCATTACCTTTGTCATCACAATCCTCCATTACACTTGGCATCACAATGCTCCATGCCATTGTCATCACAGTGGGCCATGAAATATGTCATCACAATGCTCCCTGGCACCTGTCTTCACAATATTCCATGACCTTGTCTTCCCAATGCTCCATGCCCTTGTCATTACAATGTGCCATGCCTACTCTCAACCCAATTATCCATGAAACTTATCAGACCAATGCTCCATGCCCCTGTCATCAAAATGTCCCATGTCATTTTCATCACAATGCTCCATGAACCCTATCATCACATTATTCCATGCCCTTGTCATCACAAAGCCCCATGATGCTTGTCATCACAATGTCCAATGCACTTCTCATCACAATGCTCCATGCCCTTGTCATTACAATCCACCTTGACCCATGTATCACAGTGTTCAGTGCCCTTGTCATCACAATGCTCCATGCCCACTCTCATCACAATAATCCATGAAAAATTTCAGACCAATGCTCCATGCCCTTCTCATCACAATGCTCCATTACCCCTGTCATAACAATGCTCCATGACCACTACCATCACAATGTTCCACAGCCTTGTCATCACAAGGCTCTATGACCCTTGTCATCACAATGCTCCAAGAACCCTGTAATCACAGTGCTCCATGCCCTTGTCATCAGAAAGCTCCATGACGCATGTCATAAGAATGCTCCATGGCCTTCTCATTCATGATGCTCCATGCCCATGTCATCACAATGCTCCAAGACTCCTGTAATAACAATACTCCATGCCCATTTTCATCACAATGTTCCATGAACCCTGTCATCACAATGCACCATGCCCAACATCATAATGGTTCAGGCTATTGTCATCACAATGAAATCAAAATGATCAATGACCTCTGTCATCACAATGCTCCAAATCCTTGTGATCACAATGTTCCATAACACTTATCAACACAAAGCCCCATGACACTTGTCATAACAATTATCCATGGTCTTCTCATCACAATGCTCCATGACCTTTGTCATCACAATTCTCAATATCCTTGTCATCACAATGCTCCCTGACACTTGTCTTCAGTATGCTCCTTGAACCCTGTCATGACAAGGCTCCATGCCTTTTTCCTGACAATGATCCATGCCCTTTTCATCACAGTGCTCCAAGACCCCTGTAATCACAATGCTCCATGCCCTTGTCATCACAATGCTCCATGACCCCTTTCATCACAATACTCCATGAGAATTTTCAGCCCAATGCTCCATGACCTTCTCATCACAATGCTCCGTGACGCTTGTCATCACAGTGCTCCATGAACCTTGTCATCACAATGCTCCTTGCCTTTGTCAGCAAAATGCTACATAATCTTATCATCACAATGCTCCATGCGCTTGTCATCACATTCCTCCATGACCTTTGGGATCACATTGCTTCATGCCCTTGTCATCTCTCTCTTGCCTTTCTGGTTTTTACAGATATTCGGATGTCCCTTTTGACCGGTGGGAAGTGACAATTCTTTGTAGTGTGGATTTGCATTGTGCGCTTGCTTGATTGGCCAGAAAGGGCGTATGCGTTTTCTCCTGAATATATTCAGGAGAAAAGGCATACGCACTTTTTGGCCTAGGGCATCACTGTCCAAGTTGTGATGCTTTTCCTGTGGTTTAAAGGTGATTCCCATTTACCTCTTGAAATATGTTTTGTGCAATTCTGCCTCATTTTCAAGTCCCCTTCTTTACCTTCCCTCAACAGATTTTTGGAAGAGAGTAGTCCTTTATAACTCTGCAGGTTTGTGAATTGCTGTGCCCCTGAGCCCCAATTTTCAAATCCCATTTTTGTGAGCTGGCCGCATATCCACAATTTTGCTTCAGGACCTATAGTGGTTCCAGGGGTGGCTATATTGGTTCCCTGTGTGTGGCTGAGGCTTTGGTTAATTCTTCTTCCTCACGGGAAATTAGAGTGACATGTGCCCGTCCAAATGCCTACATCTACTCTCTGATAGGTTCTCCCTCTTCCCTTTCATCCTCTACACAATTAGCAAACAGTGCAAACCAGGAGGTTATAGGGGCTGACTCTCCTAAGTTGGAAGATTGATAGTAAAGCAGTTGGAATACAAAACTGGAACACAAGGAGAAGAAAAATTAGGAGAGTTTTAGGAACCTTTTGCCATGACAGGTTGTCCATTCTCTAGGTTTCCCATACATGTTATAACTGTAGTGATATTCCCTTCTACCTGGAGATTTGGGAACCATGGAATGGTTGCATGCATTACTACTTTAAGGGTCTGCATTTTCTCTCCCAATCTCACCAGTCCTCTCAGTCCCAAGTGTCCAGCCTTATGTCTCATCCAGCTGTCTTTGCTGATAGGGTCATTCCAGGTTTCATCAGAACCTTTGAAGTAATTGTGTAAGAATTTCGCTGTTTTCTGTTTTTGTTTTTGAAATTCATGTTTATAATGGGGTTGAGCTGATTTTCACTTACTTGTTTATGCCGGTCTAGACAAAATTGATTCCCTTACGGAGACATATCAATACATAGGCTTTAAGATTCTTACTAGTCAGATATATACCTATGCGGGAAATAGGGGTATTGAGTCCCGTTCACTGAGGAAGGTGTAGGTCTTGTATATTCTGTATTTGGTTTATGGAATGGTACCTGTGTTAATATCAAACTCTGGTTTTATGCATCACCCCACCTCTCCTTTCTCCTGAAGCAGGCATAAGAGTTTTTTTTTTCTAAATGTGATACTCTGTTCTCTTTCCTAATTCAGTTCATGTGTTGTGATATTGACATTTCCTCTATAAGTGATATCTTATGAAAAGATTATTTTTCTGTGTGACTAAATTCCCTTAGAATCATCATACTTAAATCCACTCATTATGCTGCTACTGGTCTTATATACATTGATTTCACGTCTGAGTGATATTCCGTTGTACAAAATTACCACAAGTTCTTTATGCATTTCTGTTTTTCCTGGGATATTTTAGGTGTACCAAAGTTGAGCTTCTTGTATGCAGAGCAGCCCTAAACTTTGGGGTGCCTGTGTCTTATTGATATTTAGTCTTCCCAAGTTATATGCCCATGAGTTGAAGTCCCCTTTGCTCAGGGGCTTTGTATTTTAGATGTTTTAGGAAACAGCATACACTTCTTCAGAGTGGCTCTTGGATATTTATACCCCACCCATCAGCATGACTTGGCTCCCTGTTTTCCATGGCCGCTCCTGCATTTCTGGTTTGTACACATTTTTTGGATGGCCTTTCTGAGCAGTGGAAATTGAGACTTCTTTGTTGTGCGGATATGCATTTCCCTCTTGCTTGGTTGGCAAAAAACTCTGTATGTTTTATTTTTTTTCTCCTGAAGATATTCACGAGAAAAACGCATACACCCTTTTGCCCAACTGCATCATTTTAGAAATTCTGCTGCTTTTCATATGCTTTAAATGTGAGTACAATCTACCTTTTGAAATCTGTTTCCTGCAATTCTGCCTCTCATTCAGATCCTCTTCGTTGCCTTACCTGAATATATTTTTGGACGTTGGTTATCATTTATATCTTTGCAGGTCTTTGAATTTTCTGCTCCTGAGCTTCATTTTGCAACTCGCTTTTTTTGTGTGCTGTATGCCAAACCATTGGATTGCTTCCGGCCCTATTCTGGTTCTGGGGAGGCAGGCTGAGCCTTTGGTTAATTTTTCTTCCTAATGGGAAATTAGAGTGGCATGTGCCTGTCAAAACTCCTACAGCTAACCTCTCATTGGTTCCCTCTCTTCCCATTTATCCTCCGCACAAATTGAAAACTGTGTAAAACAGGAGGTTAAATGTGCTGATTCTCCAAGTGGGGAGATTGTTAGTAATGCGGCTGGAATGGCGAACCCCAGCACCAGGAGATCAAAAATGAGGTGCATTTTAGACACCTTTCCTGAGCACATGGTGTACATTCATCTCGGTTTCCCAGGCTTGTTTTCACTGTCAGAAGATTCCCTTGAACCTGCAGATTTGGGACCCATGGAATGGGTACCAGGCAGTATTACTTTAAAAGGTCTGCATTTTCTCACCAAGCCTCTCTAACATCTCTTAGCGTGCATAGCTTCCAGCCTTATATATCATCCTGCTGTGGGTCTACATGTGTTCAATCCATGTTACATCGTAGCCCTTCAACAAAAGTTGTAAGAATTTTTGTCTGTCTCACTGTTTCTATAAATATTTTTAAATTTATTTTTATATTGGTTACAGCTGATTTTCAAAGCTCTGTTTTTTGCTCCTGTACATCCACTTGATTCATGTACTGTGAGACAACAATAAATTCCTTTTCAGATGCTTACCAGTCATATGTATTATTTTCCAGTGACTTGAGTGGGCTGAGTGCAGTTCTTTGAGGTACCGTGTAGGCCTTGTCAGTTATTCAATTTGGTACTTGGAATGGTATCTTTGCTAATTTCAACCTCCTGGATAATACCTCAGCATTCCCCACCTTTCCCATTTAGCAGCCTTATGTCTATTTTCTACATATTTGACTATGTTTCTGTATTGTAATTTATTTCATGTGTAGCCATTTTTGATTCCACCTTTAAGTGACATCTTATGATATGTGTCTTTTTCTTTCTGACATATGTCACTTAGAATGATTGTATGTAACTCCTCCAGAGTTGTTCCAACTGGCCTTATTTCATTGATTTCTGGATGAGTAATATTCCACTCTACATAAGTACCCCATCTCTTTTATCCATTTTATCCTTCCAGGGACATTTAGGTTATATCCAAGTTGAGGCCCTTTTTAACAGAGAGGTGGTAAACGTTGGGCTGCCTATTTTCTGTCGATTTTTATTTTTCCCAAGGTATACGCCCATGAGTGCAACTGCCGTATGCTCTGTAGCTCATTTTTTAGATGTTTTAGCAAACACAATACACTTCTCCAGAGTGGCCGTTGGCAAATTACATTTCCACTATCAGCCTCACAGGGCTCCCTATTCTCCTTGCCCTGTCCTGCATTTCTGGTGTTTACACTTTATGTGGATGGCCCTTCTGACTGATGTGAAGTGATACATTTTGTAGTATTGATTTCCAGTGTCCACCTGTTTGGTTGGATAAAAAGTGTGTATGTCCTTTACTTGAATATATTCAGAAAAAATGCATACGCCCTTTTGGGCCAACTGCATCATTGGCGATGTTCAGACCCTTTTCTTGTGCTTTAACGGGGAGTCCTTTCTACCTGTTCAAATGTTTCCTGCCACTCTCCCTTGTTTACAAGTCCTTTTCTGTGGCTTACCTCAAGACATTTTTCGATGATAGATATTTTCAACTCTGCAGTTTCATGAATTTTAGTGACCCTGAGTTCCATTATTCAACTTGTGTTTATGGAAACTGGACACAAAACAGCGGGATTTCCTCTAGCCCTATTCTGTTTCCGTGGGCATTTCTAGCCTTTGATGAATTTGTCTTCCGGATTGGAAATTAGAGTGGCATGTGCCTGTCCTAACACCTAAGACTTGTCTCTAAATTTTTCTCATCATTCCGCTTCATCCTCTGGACATATTCCAAACTGTGTGCAACAGGATGTTGACGGTGCTGATATCCCAAGTGAGTAGGATGTTAGGAAAGATGCTGGAGGGGTGAACCCAAGCACCAGGCAATGAGGAGATGAGGTGCAATTTCCAAACTCTTTCCGATCAAATGTTGTACCATCCTCTAGGTGTGACAGGCATGTTTTAGCTGTAGGAAGGGTCCCGTGCATGTAAGGAGAACACCAGGGATTTTTCCAAATCAGTGCCTCCCCGAACCCCAAACTGGGGAATTTTTAAGCTACGGCTACACGCATGTCCATTAAGGGCCTTGGAAAATAGGCAGAGCCCAAACTTTAGATGATTGAAATCTTCAGGGTCAGAAGCGCTCACCATCGGCCTTGCTTAGGTTACATTTTATCTGTCATTGATAGATGATGTCAATAAAAATATCGATTCTTTTTCAGATTATTTCCCCTTATAGGTTATTGCAAAATATTCAGTGTAGTTCCCTGTGCTATACAGTAGTTCCTTGTTGATGATCTATTTTATACATAGCAGTGTGTATGTGTTAATCCCAAACTGTTAATTTATCCCTTCTCCTACCTTTCCCCTTTGGTAATAATAAATTATAAGATTTTATACTTCTCAGAAATGGGGGAGCTGAAGAGAGGTATCATTTTCAATGGAAAAGCATTGAAAACACGATTGAAGCTTCAGCCAAGAGTATTCGATGTACATCCATGGAAATAAATCACTTCATTTCTCTAATGTTGACCTGACAAATAAGACAAATGTCTTCACTGAACTTGCTTATAGGAAAGTGATGGAAATATCAAATGTAAGTCTTAGAAACATTTTATTTTACCTGAGCGTTATACACTGCTCTATGTTAACTACAGTTTGGCTCACACATCTGTTCATTGAAGTTACAATGTTCTCAATTTCTGTTACTGATCCTCCAGAGTGGACCCCAACAGGAGTCCCCGTGCCCAGTGTCATTGGAGCCAACAGATCAAGACTGAGTTTGATTCAGAAGCAAAGGAAACATTATATTGAAAACAGAAAGGAGAGGTGAGAGCATGCACTCCCCCACGGGCTGTGGACTGGGCTCCTGTGTAGGGATCCCGGCAGCGTCAGTGGGAGGGAGGGGATGGAGCACACGAGGGCTGGGTTGGCTACAGCTCAGGCTCTATGCTGCGGAGTCTGCATGGGACCCCACTAGCAGAGGTGTCGACCCAGCCATTCTGCACTAGGAAATCGGGTCTGAAGTGCCGGGTGTGGGACCTCTGCATGCGGAACCCTAGGAGCACGTGAAATTAGACAAAGCACAAAGGAAAAACAGGTTAGACTTTATTTTATTGCCCAGATTCTCTTTTTATCTCCCAGGAGTTTTTAATGAACGTTGCCGGAGATGAAAACCTCCTCTGCTTTTTGTTCCGTTCCTCATTCTTGGGGTGTTGAGGGTGCAGACCCCTCTTTTGTAACTGCTTCATGCTGTGGTGGGAGCCCTGATACATGGGGGGCGGGACAAAACTTCTCCCCACCAGCCTCCAGCTGAGGTTGATTGTCCCAAGGCCTCCTGCCTCACTTCTCGTCCGCCTGAGCACCAGCATTGGAAGTGTTATAGATTCTAATGACCTTTAAGGGTCCAGGAAAGAGATGTGCAGAGATGCTGCGGTGGCAGGTTTCACCACACCCCACATTTGTTCGGCGACCTTAGGCTGACGGTTTTTGCCAACCTAGATGCTCTGACCAGTAGTCTGTGCTTTCTTTAATTAGGTCCCTGAATTAATGTACAAACAGCACCTTGTGTCAGAGCCCTGCCCGCACAACTCCCAGACAGTCAAGGGTCAGTGGTGATCCAGGACCATGACGTCCACTGAGTCAACGGCCTTTAGAAGTAGCCAGCAGTCCAGCCGGTCATATTGACCACCATCACCGCGGTGTCTGTAGGGCTTTCTATGGTGAAAGCATGATATACGTTTCCCCCGCCAAGCTTATTAGCTCCCCTCTCGGTGCAGTAAGTCCTGCAAGCAGTAGTCTGCTCTTTCGGGGCACAGTCTTGTTGTTTTCTGAGAGAAACTCCAGGTCAAGTGATGGTCACACAAGTCATCTTGGGGGCCCTTTGCCCCCGTTTCTCTCTCTGGAGGTTGGAGTTGGAGGGCCTCCTCACTCTAGGTCTGTGTGTCCACAGAGCAACCCCTGTAACTTCAGGGCATGATGGGTGGTTAGGATCACCACGTGGGGTCCTTTTCCCTTAGGAGGGAGCTGGCCTTGTGGGCTGCTGATTTCCAGCTTTTTAGATACCCCAGTATCTTGGCCTGATGAGTCGGTGGGCAAAGCCCTTGGTGACCATAGTTTATCATACCTGAAGGGCATTCTTGTGTTGTTCCATTTCAAGTGGTCCCAGTTTTTGCACTAAGGCTCCAAGGGCGATTAACCCTTGACCGGGTATGTAAAGGTCAAAGGGTTTAGCTAAATTAGGGAGTACCTGGGCAAGGGTCTGAATTGACTGCTCTTTCCATTCTTGAAAGGCTGCTTCTGGATTCTATTCAAAAGGATCATCATCTTTTCCTGTCAGTGTTTCATGTAGAGGCCCAGCTATTAGACTGTAGTTAGGGATCCAGATGCAGAAAACCTTGGCCTCCCAAGGAACCCCTAAGCTGTCTTCTAGTTTTAGAAGAGGTAAGGCTGCAAATGGCTTCTTCCCTATCCTGGGATGTGTTTCTCCGAATATTTGTGACAATGAAGCCCAGGCATGTCACCTTAGCCTGGGATATTAGAGCCTTTTTTTGGACACCTTCTATCCTTTCTTGGCTAGGTAGTTCAGAGGCGTCTTTAGTAGGCCTGGCGATCAGAATGTCCTCTGCATATTGAAGGAGGGTTCCCTTTTACAGAGGTAGAACTTTTAGGTCTTTAGAGGACATTTCCCCAATGATGGTGTGGGTATTTTTGAACCATTGGGGCAGGACGGCCCAGCATTATTGCTTTGGTTGCATGTTGTGTCCTGCCACTCACAAGCCAAAAATTCTTGTGACTCTGAGATGAATGGAATACAGAAGAAGGCATCATTGAAGTCTAATACAGAATGCCATGGCCTGGTGAATGGTAGAATGACCAGCAGGGTGTAGGAAATAGGAGCTACTGGATGTATATCCTCGGTGGCTTCACTGACTGTCCTGATATCCTTTACCAGGTTTCCAGCAGCCCATGGGGCTCTCGTGGTCAGGCCAATCCCAGGATATGGAGCTCACCTGTGCTGCACCCCCCACCCCGCAGCCCACGGGGCTCTCTTGGTCAAGTCCCTCCCAGGGTATGGAGCTCACCTGTGCAGCTACCCAGCAGCCCATGGGGCTCTCATAGTCAGGCCCTTCCCAGGACACGGAGGTCCTCTGGCCAGGTACCCGAGCACGGCTGGACACACAGGAACTGTGCACATAGCCCACCTTGCAGAGATCCCACAGCTCACCTGTCGCTCAGAGCTGACACAGAACACCTCAGAGCAGGACTTGAACTAACAAACAGCAGCCCTGACAGGTCTGTGACCCTGGCTATCACATTGTGCCACCTCTCTCGGCCTGGTCTTCCAGAAACTTCCACTGCAGCCAGGGCACCAGGCCTCTGTCTCCACCCACCATCACTCCTCTCCCTGACTCCTGGGTTCCTCTCATTAGTATAGGGTTTTCTTGAAGTTGTTTTCCACTCATGGACCAGATAAAATGATGAGAAAAAACCCGCAGCTGAAGCCCTTGTCTATCCTGATTCTCAAGAGCCCACACATGTTCCTTGGCCATGGCCCGTTTAGCAAGGTTCATTTTCTGCAACTGTGAGCCCCTGAGGGGTGAGTATTGGCTGATTTGGGCAGCCTGACACTGCCTGCCAGCCCTCCCCAGGTGTGCCTAGGTGGAGGTCAATATAAACACCTCTCCAGTCAGCAAGAGCCCCTGTAGCTGTGCCTGACGCCATATTCTCTGCCCCGTCAGCAGTGTCGGGGCTGGGGTGGTGGGAGGGAGTGAGGGGCCGTGGCTTTGTGGGTGGCCCAGTGTGAGTGGAACTCTGCTGGTCTTTCTGCAGGAGTTGCCAGGCTGCCACCTGCTAAAGAAGAGGATGTGTCACCCATACCTGCCGCTGGAATTTCTCCACAGGCAGAGGTGAGGAAGTAAAAAAGCAGTGGGGGCCGTGGCAGGAGGGGTATCTCAGGTAGGGAAATTGAAAGCTTCCAGAAGAGCATCTGGGTCCAGGACCATCCTGGCTGGCCTGCAGGCACCAAGTTGACCTGCGTGCTGTCGCTGGTGTGTCTCCACAGCCCTTCCTCTAAGCTTGAAAGTTCTTGTACATATTCAGCTGTTTTACCTGGAAAGGGTGGGAAGAGTTCAGCTGCAGCAGGACTGGGGCTCAGCTCACATTTACTCACAGACGACTCGACACAGTCCCCCATCTTTGCAATGAGGATGCTCCTTGTGGGGGGGGGAGCGCTGCTCACTGCATGGGAGACGATTTCCCACCTCTGACCAACTTAAGAAATTTTTACCACTGGAGCAAGAGCCCTAATACGATTTTCCTCTGTATAACTGGTGGGTTCTGTTTTTTTTTTCTTTCTTTTTGGTTCAAGGTAGGTTTTATTTATTCCTCTTTTTTTTTTAATTTGGAGATATAAACATGGAAATAATGCATTAATATAAAGACATCTATGTGAAGGGAAAAACTTTTTTTGGTTTATTTTATTAAATGTTAGTTATTTATTTTTAATTCTTTTTAAAAAATTATTTACTTCTTTTATACAGCAGGTTCTTACTGGATATCTATTTTATACATATGTGTGCACATGTGAATCCCAGTCTCCCAATTCATCCCACCACCACCCTCACATGGCATTCCCCCCTTGGTGTCCATATGTTTGTTCTCTACATCTGTGTCTCTATCTCTGCCATGCAAACCAGTTCATCTTTAACATTTTTCTAGGTTCCACATATATGCATTAACATACAATATTTGTTTTTCTCTTTCTGACTTACTTCACTCTGTATGACAGTCTCTAGATCCATCAAGGTCTCTACAAATGACCCAATTTCATTCCTATGTATGGCTGAGTAATATTCCATTGTATATATGTACCACATCTTTATCTATTCATCTGTCTGTGGGCACCTAGGTTGCTTTCATTACCTGGCTATTGTAAATAGTGCTGCAATGAACATTGTGGTGAATGTGTCTTTTTGATTTATGGTTTTCTCTGGGTATATGCCCAGTAGTGGGATTGCTGGATTATATGGTAATTCTATTTTTAGTTTTTTAAGGAACCTCCATACTGTTCTCCATAGAGACTATATCGATTTACATTCCCAGCAATAGTGGAAGACGGTTCCTTTTCTCCACACCCTCTCCAGCATTTGTTGTTTGTAGATTTTCTGATGATGCCCATTCTAACAGGTGTGATGTGATACCTCATTGTAGTTTCGATTTCCATTTCTCTAATAATTAGTGATGTTGAGCAGATTTTCATGTGCGTACTGGCCATCTCTATGTCTTCTTGGAAGAAATGTCTATTTAGATCTTCTTCCATTTTTGTATGGGGTTGTTTGTTTTATTAATATTGAGCTGCATGAGCTGTTTATATATATTGGAGATTAATCATTTGTCCATTGATTCATTGGCAAATATGTTCTGCCATTCTGAGGGTTGTCTTTTCGTCTTGTTTGTAGTTTCCTTTGCTTTGCAAAAGCTTTTACATTTCATTAGGTCCCATCTGTTTAGTTTTCTTTTTTATTTCATTACTATAGGAGGTGGATCAAAAAAGATCTTGCTGTGATTTATGTCAGAGTATCCTTCGTAAGTTTTCCTCTCAGAATTTTATACTGTCCGGTCTTACATTAAGGTCTCTAATCCATTTTGAATATATTTTTATGTATGGTGTTGGGGAGTGCTCTAATTTCATTCTTTTACATGTAGCTGTCCATATTTCCCTGCACCAATGATTGAAGAGACTGTCTTATCTCCATTTTATAGTCTTGCCTCCTTTGTCATAGATTAGTTGACCATAGGTGTGTAGGTTTATCCATGTGCTTTCTTTTTTTTCCCTGTACACGTTTATTGGAGTATAATTGTTTTACAATGGAGTGTTAGTTTCTGCTGTATAACAAAGTGAATCAGCTATACATATACAAATATCACCAGATCCCCTCCCTCTTGCATCTCCCTCCCACACTCCATATCCCACCCCTTTATGTGGTCACAAAGCACCGAGCTGATCTCCCTGTTCTATGTGGCTGATTCTCAGTAGCTATCGGTGTTACATTTGTTAATGTATTTATGTCCATGCCACTCTGTCACTTCGTCTCAGCTTACCCATCCCCCGTCCAGTGTCCTCAAGTCCTTTCTCTACGTCTGTGTCCTTAATCTTGTCCTGCCACTAGGTTCTTCAAAATCTTTTTTTTTTTTTTTCTTCATTAGATTCCGTATATCTCTGTTAACATACAGTATTTGTTTTTCCCTTTCTGACTTACTTCACTGTGTAGGACAGATTCTAAGTCCATCCACCTCAGTACAAATAACTCAGTTTTGCTTCTTTTTTATGGCTGAGTAATATTCCATTGTATATATGTGCCAGATCTTCTTTATCCATTCATCTGTCGATGGACACTTAGGTTGCTTCCATATCCTGGCTATTGTAAATAGAGCTGCAATGAACTTTTTTGTACATAACTCTTTTTGAATTATGGTTTTTGCAAGGCAAACGCCCAGTAGTTGGATTGTTGTGTCGTATGTTACCTCTATTGTTAGTTATTTAGAGGAACCTCCGTACTGTTCTCCTTAGTGCCCATATCAATTTACATTCCCACCCACAGTGCAAGTGTGTTCCCTTTTCTCCAATAAAGGCCTCTCCAGCATATATTGTTTTGTAGATTTTTTTGATGATTGCCACTCTGACTGCTGTGTGGTGATACCTCACGATAGTTATGATTTGCATTTCTCTAATGATTAGTGATGTTCAGCATCCTTTCATGTGTTTCTTGGTAATCTGTATATCTTCTTTGGAGAAATGTCTATTTAGGTCTTCTGGCCGTTTTTGGATTGGGTTGTTTGTTTTTGTGATATTGAGCTACATGAGGTGCTTGCAAAGTTTGGAGATTAATCCTTTGTCAATTGCTTCATTTGAAAATATTTTCTCCCATTCTGAGGGTTGTTTTTGCATCTTGTTTATGTTTTCCTGTACCGTGTAAAAGCTTTTAAGTTTCATTAGGTCCCATTTGTTGATTTCTGTTTTTATTTCCATTTCTCTAGAAGGTGTGTCAAAAAGGATCTTGCTGTGATTTATGTCATAGAGTGTTCTGCCTATGGTTTCCTCTAAGTGTTTTATAGTGTCTGGCCTTATATTTAGATCTCTAATCCATTTAGAGTTTATTTTTGTGTATGGTGTTATGGAATGTTCTAATTTCATTCTTTTATGTGTAGGGGTCCAGATTTCCCAGCACCAATTACTGAAGAGACTGTCTTTTCTCCATTGTATATCCTTACCTCCTTTGTCATAGATGAGATAGCCATAGGTATGTAGGTTTCTCTCTGGGCTTTCTGTCCTGTTCCATTGATCTGTGTTTATGCCAATCTACATTCACTTGATTCCATTATGGAGACATATAAATACATAGGTTTCAAGATTGTTACCAGTCAGATAAATTCTTCTTCAGTGAATAGGGTGTTTTGTGTCCAGTTCATTGAGAAAGGAGTAGGTCTTGTCTATTACATATTTGGTATATGGAATGGTATCTGTGCTAATTTCAAACTCTGCTTTTACACATCACCCCACGTCACCTTTCCCATTAAGGAGGCATAAGTGTGTTTTCTAAATGTGTAACTCTGTTCTCTTTTGAAATTCAGTTCATGTGTAGCCATGTTTACATTCCCTCTATATGTGATATATTACAATAAGTTTCTGTTTCTTTGTGGCTCATTTCACTTAGCATTATCGTACCTAAAGCCACTCATTATGCTGCTATTGGCCTTATGACATTGATTTTATGTCTGAGTGACATTCCATTGTGTATAAGTAGCATGACATCTATATCCATTTTTTTTCCTTTCGTGGGATATTTAAAGTGAACCGAATTCGAGGTTCTTGTAAACAGAGCAGCCCTAAACTTTGCGCTGGCTGTGTGTTGCGGATTTTTAGTTTTCCCAAAATACACGCCCATGAGTGGAAGTGTGCTATGCTCTGTAGCTCTGTTTTAGAAAACAACATACAGTTCTCCAGAGAGGCTGTTGGCAATTTACATCCTGTCCATCGGTGTAACCAGGCTCCCTTTTCTCCATGGCCTGTCCTGCATTTGTGGTTTTTACACTGTTTATGGATGGCCCTTTTGACTGGAGGTAAGGGACACTTCTATGTAGTGTGGATTTTCAATGCCTGATGGCTTGCTTGGCCAAAAAGGGCGTATGCATTTTTTCCCGAATATATTCAAGAAAATACACATACTCCCTTTTCTGCCAAGGGCAACATTGTTGGAGTTCTGTCGCTTTTCATGTGCTTTAAAGATGACTCCAATGTACCTCTTGAAATCTGTTTCCTTCAATTCTGCCTTGCATTCAAATCCTCTTCACGGCCTTACCTCAATATATTTCTGGATGATAGTTGTCCTTTATAACTCTGAAAGTTTGTGAATTGCTGTGCCCCTGATTTCCATTTTTCAACTCGCCTGTTTGTGAGCTGGCTGCAACACTGCAGGATGGATTTAGGCCCTAGTCTGGTTCCGGGGCTTCAGGCTGAGCCTCTGGTTAATTCTTCTTCCTGATGGGAAACTAGAGTGACATGTGCCCATCCAAACACCTACAGTTAATCTCTCATTTGTTTCTCCGCTTCCTGTTCATCCTCTGCACAATTTGCAAATTGTGCATAACAGGAGGGTAAAGGCGCTGATACTCCAAGTGGGGAGATTTTTACTAATGCAGATGGAATGGCGAAGCCGAGAACGACAAAAGGAAAAATGAGGTACCTTTTAGAAAACTTTCCCAATTACACAGTGTACCATCCACTGGGTTACCCATGCATGCTTTAACTGTAGGAAGATTCCCTTAAACCTGGAGATTTGGGACCACTAGAATGGGTAGCACACAGTATTTTTCTAAGTGGTGTTACTTTGCTCACACAACCTCAGCAATCTTTTCAGCCCCAAGTGTCCAGTCTTATGTCTCATCCAGCTGTGGGTGTAAAGGTGGACAATCCAGGTTGCATCACAGGCCCTGAACGTAATTCTTAAGACTTTCTCTCTGTTTCACTGTTTTTGCATTTTGTTTTGAAATTTATTTTTATAAGGGTGTTAGGTGAATTTCAGTGCTGTGTTCATGCTGTTATACACACACATGATTCCTTTATGGAGACATGAGGATACATATGTTTTAAAATTCTTGGAATCAGATATATTCATCTGCAGTGACTCGGGGGTGTTGAGTCCAGTTCATTGTGTCGGGAGTAGGTAATGTCTATTACATACTTGGTTTATGTAACGGTATCTGTGCTAATTTAAAACCGTGGTTTTATGCATCACCCCACCTAACCTTTCCCGATAAGCAGGCAGAATATTGTTTGCTAAATGTGTGACTCTGTTGTGTTTGTAATTCTGTTCATTCGTAGCCAAGTGTACATTCCCACTATGAGTGATAACTTATGATAAGATTCATTATTCTGTTATCTTTCCTAACTCAGTTCATGTGAAGCCATAGTTACAGGACCTTCATAAGTGATATATTATGATAACTTTCTTTTTCTGTGTGACTTATTTCACTTAGAATCATCGTACCTGAATCCACTCATTTTGCTGCTACTGGTCTTATGACATTGATTTCCTGGCTGAGGGATATTCCATCGTACGTAAGTACCACAATTTCTTGAACCATTTTTGTCTTTCCTGGGATATTTAATGTGTACCCAAGTTGAGGTTCTTGTAAGCAGTGCAGCCTGAAATTTTTGGGTGGCTCTGTCTTATTGATTTTCAGTTTTCCCAAGGTATATTCCCTAGATTGGAAGTGCCCTTGGCTCTGTAGCTCTGTTGTTTACTTGTTTTAGGGAACACAATGCAATCCTCCTGAGAGGCAGTTGGCAATTTACATCCCGTCAGTCAGCATAACAATACTCCCTGTTCTCCAGGGCCTGTCTTGCCTTTCTGGTTTTTACACATTTTGCGGATGTCCCTTTTGATCAGAGGGAATTGATACTTCTGTGTAGTGCAGATTTGCATTGTCCGCTTGCTTGCTTGGCCAAAAAGGGTGTATGCGTTTTCTCCTGAATATATTCAGGAGAAAGTGCATACGCCCATTTTGGCCAAGTGCATCATTGTCGACGTTGTGCCCCTCTTCCTGTGCTTTAAAGGTGATTCCAACGTACCTCTTGAATTCTGTTTCCTGCTATTCTGCCTCTCATTCAAGTCTGCCTCGATGTCTTCCCTCAACAGATTTTTGGATTATAGTTGTCCTTTATTACTCTGCCAGTTTGTGAATTGCAGTGCCCCTGAGCTCCATTTGTCAACTCATTTTTGTGAGCTGACCGCAAGTCTAAAATTTTGCTTCGGGACATCTACTGGTTCCCGGCAGGTGGCTGAGACTTTGGTTAATTATTCTTCCTGCCAGGCAATTAGAGTGACATGTGCCCGTCCAAATGCCTAACAGCTACTCTCTCATTGGTTCTCCCTCTTCCCTTCCATCCTCTGCCAAATTGGCAACCTGTGCGAACCAGGAGGTTAAAGGGGTTGTCTCTCCAAGTTGGGAGATTGATAGTAAAGCAGTTGGAAAGTCAAACCGGAACACCAGGAGAGGGACTACTCGTTGAGTTTTAGAAACCTTTTGTATTCACAGTGTGTCCATTCTCTAGGTTTCCCATACATGTTATAGCTGTAGTAATATTCCCTTCAACATGGAGAGCTGGGAGCCATGGAATGGGCGCCATGCATTTTTGCTTTAAAGGGTCTGCATTTGCTCACCCAATCTCACCAAACCTCTCAGTCCCAAGTGTCCAGCCTTATGCCCCATCCAGCTGTCATTGTAGATAGGGTCACTCCAGGATTCATCAGAGACCCTAAAGGAAATGTAACGAATTTCCCTGTTTTTTGGTTTTGTTTTTGAAATTCCTTTTTATAGTGGGTTTGAGCTGATTCTCGGTGCCATGTTTATGCCAGTCTAGACACACTTGATTCCCTTACAGAGACATACCAATACATAGGTTTTAAGATTCTTACTAGTCAGATCTATTCCTCTGCGGGAAATATGGGGTTTTGAGTCCCTTTCCCTAGGAAGGTGTAGGTCTTGTCTATTCCACAGTTGGTTATATAAATGGTACCTGTGCTTATATCAAACTCTGGTTTTATGCATCACCCAACCTCTCCTTTCCCATTAAGCAGGCATAAGAGTGTTTCTAAATGTGAGACTCTTTTCTCTTTCCTAACTCAGTTCATGTGTAGCCATGTTTACAGGATCTTCATAAGTGATATCTTATGATAAATTTCTTTTTATGTGTTACTTATTTCACTTAGAATCATCGTACCTGAATCCACTCACTTTGCTGCTCCTGGTCTTATGACATTGATTTCATGGCTGAGGGATATTCCATCGTACATAAATACCACAGTTTTTTGAACCATTTTTATATTTCCTGGGATATTTAAGGTGTACCAAAGTTGAGGTTCTTGTAAGCAGTGCAGCCCTAAATTTGGGGGTGGCTCTGTCTTATTGATTTTCAGTTTTCCCAAGGTATATTCCCTGGATTGGAAGTGCCCTTGGCTCTGTAGCTCTGTTGTTTACTTGTTTTAGGGAACGCAATGCACTCCTCCAGTGAGGCAGTTGGCAATTTACATCCCGCCCATCAGCATAACAAGGCTCCCTGTTCTCCAGGGCCTGTCTTGCCTTTCTGGTTTTTACACATTTTGTGGATGTCCCTTTTGACAGGTGGGAAGTGATACTTCTTTGTAGTGCAGATTTGCATTGCCCGCTTGCTTGCTTGGCCAAAAAGTGCGTATGCATTTTCTCCTGAATATATTCAGGGGAAAACGCATACGCCCTTTTTGGCCAAGTGGGTCATTGTCGAAGTTGTGCCCCTCTTCCTGTGCTTTAAAGGCGATTCCAACGTACCTCTTGAAATCTGTTTGCTGCTATTCGGCCTCGCATTCAAGTCCGCCTCGTTGCCTTCCCTCAACAGATTTTTGGACGATAGTTGTCCTTTATTACTCTGCCGGTTTGTGAATTGCTGTGCCCCTGAGCTCCATTTTTCAACTCGTTTTTTGTGAGCTGTACGCAAGTCCAAAATTTTGGTTCAGGACCTATACTGGTTCCCGGTGGGTGGCTGAGACTCTGGTTAATTCTCCTACCTGCCGGGAAATTAGAGTGACATGTGCCCGTCCAAATGCCTGACAGCTACTCTCTCATTGGTTCTCCCTCTTCCCTTCCATCCTCTGCCGAATTGGCAACCTGTGCGAACCAGGAGGTTAAAGGGGTTTTCTCTCCAATTTGGGAGACTGATAGTAAAGCATTTGGAAAGTCAAACCGGAGCACCAGGAGAGGGACTACTCGTAGAGTTTTAGAAACCTTTTGTATTCACAGTGTGTCCATTCTCTAGGTTTCCTGTACATGTTACAGCTGTAGTAATATTCCCTTCAACATGGAGAGTTGGGACCCATGGAATGGGGAACATGCATTTTTGCTTTAAAGGGTCTGAATTTGCTCACCCCATCTCACCAATCCTCTCAGTCCCAAGTGTCCAGCCTCATGCCACATCCAGCTGTCATTGTAGATAGGGTCATTCCAGGTTTCATCAGAGACCCTGAAGGAAATGTAAAGAATTTCCCTGTTTTTTGGTTTTGTTTTTGAAATTCGTTTTATAGTGGGTTTCAGGTGATTCTCGCTGCCATGTTTATGCCAGTGTAGACACACTTGATTCCCTTACAGACACATATCAATACATAGGTTTTAAGATTCTTACTAGTCAGAGTTATTCGTCTGCGGGAAATATGGGATTTTGTGTCCCTTTCACTGAGGAAGGAGTAGGTCTTGTCTATTCCACAGTTGGTTTTAGAAATGGTACCTGTGCTTATATCAAACTCTGGTTTTATGCATCACCCCACCTCTCCTTTCCCCTTAAGCAGGCATAAGAGTGTTTTCTAAATGTGAGACTCTGTTCTCTTTCCTAACTCAGTTCATGTGTAGCCATGTTTACAGGATCTTCATAAGTGATATCTTATGATTACTTTCTTTTTCTGTGTAACTTACTTCACTTAGAATCATCGTACATGAATCCACTCACTTTGCTGCTCCTGGTCTTATGACATTGATTTCATGGCTGAGGGATATTCCATCGTACATACATATCACAGTTTTTTGAACCATTTTTATATTTCCTGGGATATTTAAGGTGTACCCAAGTTGAGGTTCTTGTAAGCAGTGCAGCCCTAAATTAGGGGGTGGCCCTGTCTTATTGATTTTCAGTTTTCCCAAGGTATATTCCCTATACTGGAAGTGCCCTTGGCTCTGTAGCTCTGTTGTTTACTTGTTTTAGGGAACGCAATGCACTGCTCCAGTGAGGCAGTTGGCAATTTACATCCTGCCCATCAGCATAACAAGGCTCCCTGTTCTCCAGGGCCTGTCTTGCTTTTCTGGTTTTTACACATTTTGTGGATGTCCCTTTTGAACGGTGGGAAGTGATACTTCTTTGTAGTGCAGATTTCCATTGCCCGCTTGCTTGCTTGGCCAAAAAGGGCGTACGCGTTTTCTCCTGAATATATTCAGGAGAAAACGCGTACGCCCTTTTTGGCCAAGTGCGTCATTGTCGAAGTTGTGCCCCTCTTCCTGTGCTTTAAAGGCGATTCCAACGTACCTCTTGAAATCTGTTTCCTGCTATTCTTCCTCGCATTCAAGTCCGCCTCGTTGCCTTCCCTCAACAGATTTTTGGACGATAGTTGTCCTTTATTACTCTGCCAGTTTGTGAATTGCTGTTCCCCTGAGCTCCAGTTTTCAACTCGTTTTTTGTGAGCTGTACGCAAGTCCAAAATTTTGGTTCAGGACCTATACTGGTTCCCGGTGGGTGGCTGAGACTCTGGTTAATTCTTCTTTCTGCCGGGAAATTAGAGTGACATGTGCCCGTCCAAATGCCTAACAGCTACTCTCTCATTGGTTCTCCCTCTTCCCTTCCATCCTCTGCCAAATTGGCAACATGTGCGAACAAGGAGGTTAAAGGGGTTGTCTCTCCAAGTTGGGAGATTGATAGTAAAGCAGTTGGAAAGTAAAACAGGAGCATCAGGAGAGGGAGTACTCGTTGAGTTTTAGAGACCTTTTGTATTCACAGTGTGTCCCTTCTCTAGGTTTCCCATACATGTTATAGCTGAAGTAATATTCCCTTCAACATCAAGAGTTGGGACCCATGGAATGGGGGCCATGCATTTTTGCTTTAAAGGGTCTGCATTTGCTCATCCAATCTCACCAATCCTCTCAGTCCCTAGTGTCCAGCCTTATGCCACATCCACTGTCATTGTAGATAGGGTCATTCCAAGTTTCATCAGAGACCCTGAAGGAAATGGAAAGAATTTTTCTGTTTTTTGGTTTTGTTTTTGAAATTCCTTTTTATATTGGGTTTGAGCTGATTCTCGCTGCCATGTTTATGCCAGATTAGACACACTTGATTCCCTTACGGCGACATATCAATACATAGGTTTTAAGATTCTTACTAGTCAGATCTATTCCTCTGCGGGAAATATGGGGTTTTGAGGTCCTTTCACTGAGGAAGGTGCAGGTCTTGTCTATTCCACAGTTGGTTTTAGAAATGGTACCTGTGCTTATATCAAACTCTGGTTTTATGCATCACCCCACCTCTCCTTTCCCCTTAAGCAGGCATAAGAGTGTTTTCTAAATGTGAGACTCTGTTCTCTTTCCTAACTCAGTTCATGTGTAGCCATGTTTACAGGATCTTCATAAGTGATATCTTATGATAAGTTTCTTTTTCTGTGTGTCTTATTTCACTTAGAATCATCGTACCTGTATCCAATCACTTTGTTGCTCCTGGTCTTATGACATTGATTTCATGGCTGAGGGATATTCCATCGTACATAAATACCACAGTTTTTTGAACCATTTTTATATTTCCTGGGATATTAAAGGTGTACCCAAGTTGAGGTTCTTGTAAGCAGTGCAGCCCAAAATTAAGGGGTGGCTCTGTCTTATTGATTTTCAGTTTTCCCAAGGTATATTCCCTAGACTGGAAGTGCCCTTGGCTCTGTAGCTCTGTTGTTTACTTTTATTAGGGAACGCAATGCACTCCTCCAGTGAGGCAGTTGGCAATTTACATCCCGCCGTTCAGCATAACAGGGCTCCTTGTTCTCCAGGGCCTGTCTTTCCTTTCTGGTTTTTACACATTTTGTGGATGTCCCTTTTGACCGTTGAGTAGTGATACTTCTTTGTAGTGCAGATTTGCATTGCCCGCTTGCTTGCTTGGACAAAAAGGGCGTATGCGTTTTCTCCTGAATATATTCAGGAGAAAACGCATACGCCCTTTTTGGCCAAGTGCATCATTGTCGAATTTATGCCCCTCTTCCTGTGCCTTTTAGGCGATTCCAACGTACCTCTTGAAATCTGTTTCCTGCTATTCTGCCTTGCTTTCAAGTCCACCTCGTTGCCTTCCCTCAACAGATTTTTGGACGATAGTTGTCCTTTATTACTCTGCCAGTTTGTGAATTGCTGTGCCCCTGAGCTCCATTGTTCAACTCGTTTTTGGTGAGCTGTACTCAAGTCCAAAATTTTGGTTCAGGTCCTATACTGGTTCCCGGTGGGTGGCTGAGACTCTGGTTAATTCTTCTTCCTGCCGGGAAATTAGAGTGACATGTGCCCGTCCAAATGCCTAACAGCTACTCTCTCATTGGTTCTCCATCTTCCCTTCCATCCTCTGCCAAATTGGCAACCTGTGCGAACCAGGAGGTTAAAGGGGTTGTCTCTCCAAGTTGGGAGATTGATAGTAAAGCAGTTCGAAAGTCAAACCGGAGCACCAGGAGAGGGACTACTCTTTGAGTTTTAGAAATCTTTTGTATTCACAGTGTGTCCATTGTCCAGGTTTCCCGTACATGTTATAGCTGTAGTAATATTCCCTTCAACATGGAGAGTTGGGACCCATGGAATGGGGGCCATGCATTTTTGCTTTAAAGGATCTGAATTTGCTCACGCAATCTCACCAATCCTCTCAGTCCCAAGTTTCAAGCCTTATGCCACATCCAGCTGTCATTGTAGATAGGGTCATTCCATGTTTCATCAGAGACCCTGAAGAAAATATAAAGAATTTCACTGTTTTTTGGTTTTGTTTTTGACATTCCTTATTATAGTGGGTTTGAGCTGATTCTCGCTGCCATGTTTATGCCAGTCTAGACACACTTGATTCCCTTACAGAGACATATCAATACATAGGTTTTAAGATTCTTACTAGTCAGATCTATTCCTCTGCGTGATATATGGGGTTTTGAATCCCTTTCACTGAGGAAGGTGTAGGTCTTTTCTATTCCACAGTTGGGTTTAGAAATGGTACCTGTGTATTTATCAAACTCTGGTTTTATGCATCACCCCACCTCTCCTTTCCCCTTAAGCAGGCATAAGAGTGTTTTCTAAATATGAGACTCTGTTCACTTTCCAAACTCAGTTCATGTGTAGCCATGTTTACAGGATCTTCATAAGTGATAAATTATGATAAGTTTCTTTTTCTGGGTGACGTATTTCACTTAGAATCATCGTACATGAATCCACTCACTTTGCTGCTCCTGGTCTTATGACATTGATTTCATGGCTGAGGGATATTCCATCGTACATAAATACCACAGTTTTTTGAACCATTTTTATATTTCCTGTGATATTTAAGGTGTACCCAAGTTGAGGTTCTTGTAAGCAGTGCAGCCCTAAATTTGGGGGTGGCTCTGTCTTATTGATTTTCAGTTTCCCCAAGGTATATTCCCTAGACTGGAAGTGCCCTTGGCTCTGGAGCTCTGTTGTTTACTTGTTTTAGGGAATGCAATGCACTCCTCCAGTGAGGCAGTTGGCAATTTATATCCGGCCCATCAGCATAAGAAGGCTCCCTGTTCTCCAGGGCGAGTCTTGCCTTTCTGGTTTTTACACATTTTGTGGATGTCCCTTTTGACAGGTGGGAAGTGATACTTCTTTGTAGTGCAGATTTGCATTGCCCGCTTGCTTGCTTGGCCTAAAAGGGCGTATGCGTTTTCTCCTGATTATATTCAGGAGAAAACGCATACGCCATTTTGACCACGTGCATCATTGTCGAAGTTGTGCCCCTCTTCCTGTGCTTTAAAGGCAATTCCAACGTACCTCTTGAAATCTGTTTCCTGCTATTCTGCCTCGCTTTCAAGTCCGCCTCGTTGCCTTCCCTCAACAGATTTTTGGACGATAGTTGTCCTTTATTACTCTGCCAGTTTGTGAATTGCTGTGCCCCTGAGCCCCATTTTTCAACTCGTTTTTTGTGAGCTGTACGCAAGTCCAAAATTTTGCTTCAGGAAGTATACTGGTTCCCGGGGGGTGGCTGAGACTCTGGTTAATTCTTCTTCCTGCCGGGAAATTAGAGTGACATGTGCCCGTCCAAATGCCTAACAGCTACTCTCTCATTGGTTCTCCCTCTTCCCTTCCATCCTCTGCCAAATTGGCAACCTGTGCGAACCAGGAGGTTAAAGGGGCTGTCTCTCCAAGTTGGGAGATTGATAGTAAAGCAGTTGGAAAGTCAAACCGGAGCACCAGGAGAGGGACTACTCGTTGAGTTTTAGAAACCTTTTGTATTCACAGTGTGTCTATTGTCTAGGTTTCCCGTACATGTTATAGCTGTAGTAATATTCCCTTCAACATGGAGAGTTGGGACCCATGGAATGGGGCCATGCATTTTTGCTTTAAAGGGTCTGCATTTTCTCACCCAATCTCACCAATCCTCTCAGTCCCATGTGTCCAGCCTTATGCCACATCCAGCTGTCATTGTAGATAGGGTCATTCCAGGTTTCATCAGAGACCCTGAAGGAAATGGAAAGAATTTCCCTGTTTTTTCGTTTTGCTTTTGAAATTCCTTTTTATAGTGGGTTTGAGCTGATTCTCGCTGCCATGTTTATGCCAGTCTAGACACACTTGATTCCCTTACAGAGACATATCAATACATAGGTTTTAAGATTCTTACTAGTCAGATCTATTCCTCTGCGGGGAATATGGGGTTTTGAGTCCCTTTCACTGAGGAAGGTGTAGGTCTTGTCTATTCCACAGTTGGTTTTAGAAATGCTACCTGTGCTTATATCAAACTCTGGTTTTATGCATCACCCCACCTCTCCTTTCCCCTTAAGCAGGCATAAGAGTGTTTTCTAAATGTGAGTCTCTGTTCTCTTTCCTAACTCAGTTCATGTTTAGCTATGTTTACAGGATCTTCATAAGTGATATCTTATGATAACTTTCTTTTTCTGTGTGACGTATTTCACTTAGAATCATCGTACCTGAATACACTCACTTTGCTGCTCCTGGTCTTATGACATTGATTTCATGGCTAAGGGATATTCCATCGTACATAAATACCACAGGTTTTTGAACCATTTTTATATTTCCTGGGATATTTAAGGTGTACCCAAGTTGAGGTTCTTGTAAGCAGTGCAGCCCTAAATTTGGGGGTGGCTCTGTCTTATTGATTTTCAGTTTTCCCAAGGAATATTCCCTAGACTGGAAGTGCCCTTGGCTCTGTAGCTCTGTTATTTATTGTTTTAGGGAACGCAATGCACTCCTCCAGTGAGGCAGTTGGCAATTTACATCCCGCCCATCAGCATAACAAGGCTCCCTGTTCTCCAGGGCCTGTCTTGTCTTTCTGGTTTTTACACATTTGTGGATATCCCTTTTGACTGGTGGGCAGTGATACTTCTTTGTAGTGCAGATTTGCATTGCCTGCTTGCTTGCTTGGCCAAAAAGGGCGTATGCGTTTTATCCTGAATATATTCAGGAGAAAACGCATACGCCCTTTTTGGCCAAGTGCGTCATTGTCGAAGTTGTGCCCCTCTTCCTGTGCTTTAAAGGCGATTCCAATGTACGTCTTGAAATCTGTTTCCTGCTATTCTGCCTCGCTTTCAAGTCCGCCTCGTTGCCTTCCCTCAACAGATTTTTGGACGATAGTTGTCCTTTATTACTCTGCGTTTGTGAATTGCTGTGCCGTTGAGCTCCCTTTTTCAACTCGTTTTTTCTGAGCTGTACGCAAGTCAAAAATTTTGGTTCAGGATCTTTACTGGTTCCCGGTGGGTGGCTGAGACTCTGGTTAATTCTTCTTCCTGCCGGGAAATTAGAGTGACATGTGCCCGTCCAAATGCCTAACAGCTACTCTCTCATTGGTTCTCCCTCTTCCCTTCCATCCTCTGCCAAATTGGCAACCTGTGCGAACCAGGAGGTTAAAGGGGCTGTCTCTCCAAGTTGGGAGATTGATAGTAAAGCAGTTGGAAAGTCAAACCGGAGCACCAGGAGAGGGACTACTCGTTGAGTTTTAGAAACCTTTTGTATTCACAGTGTGTCCATTCTCTAGGTTTCCCATACATGTTATAGCTGTAGTAATATTCCCTTCAACCTGGAGAGTTGGGACCCATGGAATGGGGGCCATGCATTTTTGCTTTAAAGGGTCTGCATTTGCTCACCCAATCTCACCAATCCTCTCAGTCCCAAGTGTCCAGCCTTATACCACATCCAGCTGTCATTGTAGATAGGGTCATTCCAGGTTTTATCAGAGACCCTGAAAGAATTGTAAAGAATTTCCCTGTTTTTTGGTTTTGTTTTTGAAATTCCTTTTTATAGTGGGTTTGAGCTGATTCTCGCTGTCATGTTTATGCCAGTCTAGACACACTTGATTCCCTTACAGAGACATATCAATACATAGGTTTTAAGATTCTTACTAGTCAGATCTATTCCTCAGCGGGAAATATGGGGTTTTGAGTCCCTTTCACTGAGGAAGGTGTAGGTCTTGTCTATTCCAAAGTTGGTTTTAGAAATAGTACCTGTACTTATATCAAACTCAGGTTTTATGCATCATCCCACCTCTCCTTTCCCCTTAAGCAGGCATAAGATTGTTTTCTAAATGTGAGACTCTGTTCTCTTTACTAACTCAGTTCATGTGTAGCCATGTTTACAGGATCTTCATAAGTGATATCTTATGATAAGTTTCTTTTTCTGTGTGACTTATTTCACTTAGAATCATCGTACCTGAATACACTCACTTTGCTGCTCCTGGTCTTATGACATTGATTTCATGGCTAAGGGATATTCCATCGTACATAAATACCACAGGTTTTTGAACCATTTTTATATTTCCTGGGATATTTAAGGTGTACCCAAGTTGAGGTTCTTGTAAGCAGTGCAGCCCTAAATTTGGGGGTGGCTCTGTCTTATTGATTTATAGATTTCTCAAGGTATATTCCCTAGACTGGAAGTGCCCTTGGCTCTGTAGCTCTGTTGTTTACTTGTTTTAGGGAACACAATGCACTCCTCTAGTGAGGCAGGTGGCAATTTACATCCGCCCATCAGCATAACAAGGCTCCCTGTTCTCCAGGGCCTGTCTTGCCTTTCTGGTTTTTACACATTTGTGGATGTCCCTTTTGACCAGTGGGAAGTGATATTTCTTTGTAGTGCAGATTTGCATTGCCCGCTTGCTTGCTTGGCCAAAAAAGGCATATGCGTTTTCTCCTGAATATATTCAGGAGGAAACGCATACACCCTTTTTGGCCAAGTGCGTCATTGTCGATGTTGTACCCCTCTTCCTGTGCTTTAAAGGTGATTCCAACGTACCTCTTGACATCTGTTTCCTGCTATTCTGCCTCGCTATCAAGTCTGCCTCGTTGCCTTCCCTCAACAGATTTTTGGACGATAGTTGTCCTTTATTACGCTGCCAGTTTGTGAATTGCTGTGCCGTTGAGCTCAATTTTTCAACTCGTTTTTTCTGAGCTGTACGCAAGTCAAAAATTTTGGTTCAGGATCTTTACTGGTTCCCGGTGGGTGGCTGAGACTCTGGTTAATTCTTCTTCCTGCCGGGAAATTAGAGTGACATGTGCCCGTCCAAATGCCTAACAGCTACTCTCTCATTGGTTCTCCCTCTTCCCTTCCATGCTCAGCAAATTTGGCAACCTGTGCAAACCAGGAGGTTAAAGGTGTTGTCTCTCCAAGTTGGGAGATTGATAGTAAAGCAGTTGGAAAGTCAAACCGGAGCACCAGGAGAGGGACTACTCGTTGAGTTTTAGAAACCTTTTGTATTCACAGTGTGTCCATTCTCTAGGTTTCCCATACATGTTATAGATGTAGTAATATTCCCTTCAACCTGGAGAGTGGGGACCCTTGGAATGGGGGCCATGCATTTTTGCTTTAAAGGGTCTGCATTTGCTCACCCAATCTCACCAATCCTCTCAGTCCCAAGTGTCCAGCCTTATACCACATCCAGCTGTCATTGTAGATAGGGTCATTCCAGGTTTCATCAGAGACCCTGAAGGAAATGTAAAGAATTTCCCTGTTTTTTGGTTTCGTATTTGAAATTCCTTTTTATAGTGCGTTTGAGCTGATTCTCGCTGCCATGTTTATGCCAGTCTATACACACTTGATTCCCTTACAGAGACATATCAATACATAGGTTTTAAGATTCTTACTAGTCAGATTTTTTCCTCTGCGCGAAATATGGGGTTTTGAGTCCCTTTCACTGAGGAATCTGTAGGTCTTGTCTATTCCACAGTTGGTCTTAGAAATGGTACCTGTACTTATATGAAACTCTGGTTTTATGAATCACCCCACCTCTCCTTTCCCCTTAAGCAGGCATAAGAGTGTTTTCTAAATGTGAGACTCTGTTCTCTTTCCTAACTCAGTTCATGTGTAGCCATGCTTACAGGATCTCCATATGTGATATCTTATGATAAGTTTCTTGTTCTGTGTGACTTATTTCACTTAGAATCATCGTACCTGAATCCACTCACTTTGCTGCTCCTGGTCTTATGACATTGATTTCATGGCTGAGGGATATTCCATCGTACATAAATACCACAGTTTTTTGAACCATTTTTATATTTCCTGGGATATTTAAGGTGTACCCAAGTTGAGGTTCTTGTAAGCAGTGCAGACCTAAATTTGGGGGTGGCTCTGACTTATTGATTTTCAGTTTTCCCAAGGTATATTCCCTAGACTGGAAGTGCCCTTGGCTCTGTAGCTCTGTTGTTTACTTGTTTTAGGGAAAGCAATGCACTTCTCCAGTGAGGCAGTTGGCAATTTACATCCCGCCCATCAGCATAACAAGGCTCCCTGTTCTCCAGGGCCTGTCTTGCCTTTCTGGTTTTTACACATTTGTGGATGTCCCTTTTGACCGGTGGGCAGTGATACTTCTTTGTAGTGCAGATTTGCATTGCCCGCTTGCTTGCTTGGCCAAAAAGGGCATATGCGTTTTATCCTGAATATATCCAGGAGAAAACGCATACGCCCTTTATGGCCAAGTGCCTCATTGTCGAAGTTGTGCTCCTCTTCCTGTGCTTTAAAGGCGATTCCAACGTACCTCTTGAAATCTATTTCCTGCTATTCTGCCTCGCTTTCAAGTCCGCCTCGTTGCCTTCCCTCAACAGAATTTTGGAGGATAGTTTTCCTTTATTATTCTGCCAGTTTGTGAGTTGCTGTGCCCTTGAGCTCCATTTTTCAACTCGTTTTTTCTGAGCTGTACGCAAGTCAAAAATTTTGGTTCACGACCTTTACTGGTACCCGGTGGGTGGCTGAGACTCTGGTTAATTCTTCTTCCTGCCGGGAAATTAGAGTGACATGTGCCCGTCCAAATGCCTAACAGCTACTCTCTCATTGGTTCTCCCTCTTCCCTTCCATGCTCAGCAAAATTGGCAACCTGTGCGAAGCAGGAGCTTAAAGGGGCTGTCTCTCCAAGTTGGAAGATTGATAGTAAAGCAGTTGGAAAGTCAAACGGGAGCACCAGGAGAGGGACTATTCGTTGAGTTTTAGAAACCTTTTGTATTCACAGTGTGTCCATTCTCTAGGTTTCCCATACATGTTATAACTGTAGTAATATTCCCTTCAACCTGGAGAGTTGGGTCCCATGGAATGGGGCCATGCATTTTTGCTTTAAAGGGTCTGCATTTGCTCACCCAATCTCACCAATCCTCTCAGTCCCAAGTGTCCAGCCTTATACCAAATCCAGCTGTCATTGTAGATAGGGTCATTCCAGGTTTCATTAGAGAGCCTGAAGGAAATGTAAAGAATTTCCCGGTTTTTTGGTTTTGTATTTGAAATTCCATTTTATAGTGGGTTTGAGCTGATTCTCGCTGCCATGTTTATGCCAGTCTAGACACACTTGATTCCCTTAGAGAGACATATCAATACATAGCTTTTAAGATTCTTACCAGTCAGATCTATTCCTCTGCGGGAAATATGGGGTTTTGAGTCCCTTTCACTGAGGAAGGTGTAGGTCTTCTCTATTCCAAAGTTGGTTTTACAAATGGTACCTGTGCTTATGTCAAACTCTGGTTTTATGCATGACCCCACCTCTCCTTCCCCCTTAAGCAGGCATAAGAGTGTTTTCTAAATGTGAGACTCTGTTCTCTTTCCTAACTCAGTTCATGAGTAGCCATGTTTACAGGAACTTCATATGTGATATCTTATGATAAGTTTCTTTTTCTGTGTGACTTATTTCACTTAGAATCATCGTACCTGAATCCACTCACTTTGCTGCTCCTGGTCTTATGACATTGATTTCATGGCTGAGGGATATTCCATCGTACATAAGTACTACATTTTTTTGTACCCTTTTTATATTTCCTGGGATATTTAAAGTGTTCACAAGTTCAGGTTCTTATAAGCAGTGCAGCCCTAAATTTGGGGGTGGCTCTGTCTTATTGATTTTCCGTTTTCCCAAGGTATATTCCCTTGACTGGAAGTGCCGTTGGCTCTGTAGCTCTGTTGTTTACTTGTTTTAGGGAACGCAATGCACTCCTCCAGTGAGGCAGTTGGCAATTTACATCCCGCCCATCAGCATAACAAGGCTCCCTGTTCTCCAGGGCCTGTCTTGCCTTTCTGGTTTTTACACATTTGTGGATGTCCCTTTGGACCGGTGGGAAGTGATACTTCTTTGTAGTGCAGATTTGCATTGCCCGCTTGCTTGCTTGGCCAAAAAGGGGGTATGCGTTTTCTCCTGAATATATTCAGGAGAAAACACATATGCCCTTTTGGCCAAGTGCGTCATTGTCGAAGTTGTAGCACTCTTCCTGTGCTTTAAAGGCGATTCCAACGTACCTCTTGAAATCTGTTTCCTGCTATTCTGCCTCGCTTTCAAGTCGACCTGGTTCCCTTCCCTCAACATATTTTGGACGATAGTTGTCCTTTATTACTCTGCCGGTTTGTGAATTGCTGTGCCCCTGAGCTCCATTTTTCAACTCGTTTTTTGTGAACTGTACGCAAGTCCAGAATTTTGGTTCAGGACCTATACTGGTTCCCGGGGGGTGGCTGAGACTTTGATTAATACTTCTTCCTGCCGGGAAATTAGAGTGACATATTCCCGTCCAAATGACTAACAGCTACTCTCTCATTGGTTCTCCCTCTTCCCTTCCATCCTCTGCAAAATTGGCAACCTGTGCGAACCAGGAGCTTAAAGGGTCTGTCTCTCCATTTTGGGAGATTGATAGTAAAGCAGTTGGAAAGTCAAACCGGAGCACCAGGAGCGGGACTATTCGTTGAGTTTTAGAAACCTTTTGTATTCACAGTGTGTCCATTCTCTAGGTTTCCCATACATGTTATAGCTGTAGAAATATTCCCTTCCACCTGGAGAGTTCGGACCCATGGAATGGGGGCCATGCATTTTTGCTTTAAAGGGTCTGCATTTGCTCACCCAATCTCACCAATCCTCTCCGTCCCAAGTGTCCAGCCTTATGCCACATCCAGCTGTCATTGTAGACAGGGTCCTTCCAGGTTTCATCAGAGAGCCTGAAGGAAATGTAAAGAATTTCCCTGTTTTTTGGTTTTGTATTTGAAATTCCTGTTTATAGTGGGTTTGAGCTGATTCTCGCTGCCATGTTTATGCCAGTCTAGACACACTTGATTCCCTTACAGAGACATATCAATACATAGCTTTTAAGATTCTTACTAGACAGATCTATTCCTCTGCGGGAAATATGGGGTTTTCAGTCCCTTTCACTGAGGAAGGTGTAGGTCTTGTCTATTCCCCAGTTGGTTTTAGAAATGGTACCTGTACTTATATCAAACTCTGGGTTTATGCATCACCCCACCTCTCCGTTCCCCTTAAGCAAGCATAATAGTGTTTTCTAAATGTGAGACTCTGTTCTCTTTCCTAACTCAGTTCATGTGTAGCCATGTTTACAGGATCTTCATAAGTGATATCTTATGATAAGTTACTTTTTCTGTGTGACTTATTTCACTTAGAATCATCGTACCTGAATCCACTCACTTTGCTGCTCCTGGTCTTATGACATTGATTTCATGGCTGAGGGATATTCCATCTTACATAAATACCACAGTTTTTTGAACCATTTTTATATTTCCTGGGATATTTAAGGTGTACCCAAGTTGAGGTTCTTGTAAGCACTGCAGCCCTAAATTTGGGGGTGGCTCTGTCTTATTGATTTACAGTTTTCCCAAGGAATATTCCCTAGACTGGAAGTGCCCTTGGCTCTGTAGCTCTGTTGTTTACTTGTTTTAGGGAACGCAATGCACTCCTCCAGTGAGGCAGTTGGCAATTTACATCCTGCCCATCAGCATAACAAGGCTCCCTGTTCTCCAGGGCCTGTCTTGCCTTTCTGGTTTTTACACATTTGTGGATATCCCTTTTGAATGGTGGGCAGTGATACTTCTTTGTAGTGCAGATTTGCATTGCCTGCTTGCTTGCTTGGCCAAAAAGGGCGTATGCGTTTTATCCTGAATATATTCAGGAGAAAACGCATACGCCCTTTTTGGCCAAGTGCGTCATTGTCGAAGTTGTGCCCCTCTTCCTGTGCTTTAAAGGCGATTCCAACGTACCTCTTGAAATCTGTTTCCTGCTATTCTGCCTCGCTTTCAAGTCCGCCTCGTTGCCTTCCCTCAACAGATTTTTGGACGATAGTTGTCCTTTATTACGCTGCCAGTTTGTGAATTGCTGTGCCGTTGAGCTCCATTTTTCAACTCGTTTTTTCTGAGCTGTACGCAAGTCAAAAATTTTGGTTCAGGATCTTTACTGGTTCCCGGTGGGTGGCTGAGACTCTGGTTAATTCTTCTTCCTGCCGGGAAATTAGAGTGACATGTGCCCGTCAAATGCCTAACAGCTACTCTCTCATTGGTTCTCCCTCTTCCCTTCCATGCTCAGCAAATTTGGCAACCTGTGCAAACCAGGAGTTTAAAGGTGTTGTCTCTCCAAGTTGGGAGATTGATAGTAAAGCAGTTGGAAAGTCAAACCGGAGCACCAGGAGAGGGACTACTCGTTGAGTTTTAGAAACCTTTTGTATTCACAGTGTGTCCATTCTCTAGGTTTCCCATACATGTTATAGATGTAGTAATATTCCCTTCAACCTGGAGAGTGGGGACCCTTGGAATGGGGGCCATGCATTTTTGCTTTAAAGGGTCTGCATTTGCTCACCCAATCTCACCAATCCTCTCAGTCCCAAGTGTCCAGCCTTATACCACATCCAGCTGTCATTGTAGATAGGGTCATTCCAGGTTTCATCAGAGACCCTGAAGGAAATGTAAAGAATTTCCCTGTTTTTTGGTTTCGTATTTGAAATTCCTTTTTATAGTGGGTTTGAGCTGATTCTCGCTGCCATGTTTATGCCAGTCTAGACACACTTGATTCCCTTACAGAGACATATCAATACATAGGTTTTAAGATTCTTACTAGTCAGATTTTTTCCTCTGCGCGAAATATGGGGTTTAGAGTCCCTTTCACTGAGGAATCTGTAGGTCTTGTCTATTCCACAGTTGGTCTTAGAAATGGTACCTGTACTTATATGAAACTCTGGTTTTATGAATCACCCCACCTCTCCTTTCCCCTTAAGCAGGCATAAGAGTGTTTTCTAAATGTGAGACTCTGTTCTCTTTCCTAACTCAGTTCATGTGTAGCCATGCTTACAGGATCTCCATATGTGATATCTTATGATAAGTTTCTTGTTCTGTGTGACTTATTTCACTTAGAATCATCGTACCTGAATCCACTCACTTTGCTGCTCCTGGTCTTATGACATTGATTTCATGGCTGAGGGATATTCCATCGTACATAAATACCACAGTTTTTTGAACCATTTTTATATTTCCTGGGATATTTAAGGTGTACCCAAGTTGAGGTTCTTGTAAGCAGTGCAGACCTAAATTTGGGGGTGGCTCTGACTTATTGATTTTCAGTTTTCCCAAGGTATATTCCCTAGACTGGAAGTGCCCTTGGCTCTGTAGCTCTGTTGTTTACTTGTTTTAGGGAAAGCAATGCACTTCTCCAGTGAGGCAGTTGGCAATTTACATCCCGCCCATCAGCATAACAAGGCTCCCTGTTCTCCAGGGCCTGTCTTGCCTTTCTGGTTTTTACACATTTGTGGATGTCCCTTTTGACCGGTGGGCAGTGATACTTCTTTGTAGTGCAGATTTGCATTGCCCGCTTGCTTGCTTGGCCAAAAAGGGCATATGCGTTTTATCCTGAATATATCCAGGAGAAAACGCATACGCCCTTTATGGCCAAGTGCCTCATTGTCGAAGTTGTGCTCCTCTTCCTGTGCTTTAAAGGCGATTCCAACGTACCTCTTGAAATCTATTTCCTGCTATTCTGCCTCGCTTTCAAGTCCGCCTCGTTGCCTTCCCTCAACAGAATTTTGGAGGATAGTTTTCCTTTATTATTCTGCCAGTTTGTGAGTTGCTGTGCCCTTGAGCTCCATTTTTCAACTCGTTTTTTCTGAGCTGTACGCAAGTCAAAAATTTTGGTTCACGACCTTTACTGGTACCCGGTGGGTGGCTGAGACTCTGGTTAATTCTTCTTCCTGCCGGGAAATTAGAGTGACATGTGCCCGTCCAAATGCCTAACAGCTACTCTCTCATTGGTTCTCCCTCTTCCCTTCCATGCTCAGCAAAATTGGCAACCTGTGCGAAGCAGGAGCTTAAAGGGGCTGTCTCTCCAAGTTGGAAGATTGATAGTAAAGCAGTTGGAAAGTCTAACGGGAGCACCAGGAGAGGGACTATTCGTTGAGTTTTAGAAACCTTTTGTATTCACAGTGTGTCCATTCTCTAGGTTTCCCATACATGTTATAACTGTAGTAATATTCCCTTCAACCTGGAGAGTTGGGTCCCATGGAATGGGGGCCATGCATTTTTGCTTTAAAGGGTCTGCATTTGCTCACCCAATCTCACCAATCCTCTCAGTCCCAAGTGTCCAGCCTTATACCACATCCAGCTCTCATTGTAGATAGGGTCATTCCAGGTTTCATTAGAGAGCCTGAAGGAAATGTAAAGAATTTCCCTGTTTTTTGGTTTTGTATTTGAAATTCCATTTTATAGTGGGTTTGAGCTGATTCTTGCTGCCATGTTTATGCCAGTCTAGACACACTTGATTCCCTTAGAGAGACATATCAATACATAGCTTTTAAGATTCTTACCAGTCAGATCTATTCCTCTGCGGGAAATATGGGGTTTTGAGTCCCTTTCACTGAGGAAGGTGTAGGTCTTCTCTATTCCAAAGTTGGTTTTAGAAATGGTACCTGTGCTTATGTCAAACTCTGGTTTTATGCATGACCCCACCTCTCCTTCCCCCTTAAGCAGGCATAAGAGTGTTTTCTACATGTGAGACTCTGTTCTCTTTCCTAACTCAGTTCATGAGTAGCCATGTTTACAGGAACTTCATATGTGATATCTTATGATAAGTTTCTTTTTCTGTGTGACTTATTTCACTTAGAATCATCGTACCTGAATCCACTCACTTTGCTGCTCCTGGTCTTATGACATTGATTTCATGGCTGAGGGATATTCCATCGTACATAAGTACTACATTTTCTTGTACCCTTTTTATATTTCCTGGGATATTTAAAGTGTTCACAAGTTCAGGTTCTTATAAGCAGTGCAGCCCTAAATTTGGGGGTGGCTCTGTCTTATTGATTTTCCGTTTTCCCAAGGTATATTCCCTTGACTGGAAGTGCCATTGGCTCTGTAGCTCTGTTGTTTACTTGTTTTAGGGAACGCAATGCACTCCTCCAGTGAGGCAGTTGGCAATTTACATCCCGCCCATCAGCATAACAAGGCTCCCTGTTCTCCAGGGCCTGTCTTGCCTTTCTGGTTTTTACACATTTGTGGATGTCCCTTTGGACCGGTGGGAAGTGATACTTCTTTGTAGTGCAGATTTGCATTGCCCGCTTGCTTGCTTGGCCAAAAAGGGGGTATGCGTTTTCTCCTGAATATATTCAGGAGAAAACACATATGCCCTTTTGGCCAAGTGCGTCATTGTCGAAGTTGTAGCACTCTTCCTGTGCTTTAAAGGCGATTCCAACGTACCTCTTGAAATCTGTTTCCTGCTATTCTGCCTCGCTTTCAAGTCGACCTGGTTCCCTTCCCTCAACATATTTTGGACGATAGTTGTCCTTTATTACTCTGCCGGTTTGTGAATTGCTGTGCCCCTGAGCTCCATTTTTCAACTCGTTTTTTGTGAACTGTACGCAAGTCCAGAATTTTGGTTCAGGACCTATACTGGTTCCCGGGGGGTGGCTGAGACTTTGATTAATACTTCTTCCTGCCGGGAAATTAGAGTGACATATTCCCGTCCAAATGACTAACAGCTACTCTCTCATTGGTTCTCCCTCTTCCCTTCCATCCTCTGCAAAATTGGCAACCTGTGCGAACCAGGAGCTTAAAGGGTCTGTCTCTCCATTTTGGGAGATTGATAGTAAAGCAGTTGGAAAGTCAAACCGGAGCACCAGGAGCGGGACTATTCGTTGAGTTTTAGAAACCTTTTGTATTCACAGTGTGTCCATTCTCTAGGTTTCCCATACATGTTATAGCTGTAGAAATATTCCCTTCCACCTGGAGAGTTCGGACCCATGGAATGGGGGCCATGCATTTTTGCTTTAAAGGGTCTGCATTTGCTCACCCAATCTCACCAATCCTCTCCGTCCCAAGTGTCCAGCCTTATGCCACATCCAGCTGTCATTGTAGACAGGGTCCTTCCAGGTTTCATCAGAGAGCCTGAAGGAAATGTAAAGAATTTCCCTGTTTTTTGGTTTTGTATTTGAAATTCCTGTTTATAGTGGGTTTGAGCTGATTCTCGCTGCCATGTTTATGCCAGTCTAGACACACTTGATTCCCTTACAGAGACATATCAATACATAGCTTTTAAGATTCTTACTAGACAGATCTATTCCTCTGCGGGAAATATGGGGTTTTCAGTCCCTTTCACTGAGGAAGGTGTAGGTCTTGTCTATTCCCCAGTTGGTTTTAGAAATGGTACCTGTACTTATATCAAACTCTGGGTTTATGCATCACCCCACCTCTCCGTTCCCCTTAAGCAAGCATAATAGTGTTTTCTAAATGTGAGACTCTGTTCTCTTTCCTAACTCAGTTCATGTGTAGCCATGTTTACAGGATCTTCATAAGTGATATCTTATGATAAGTTACTTTTTCTGTGTGACTTATTTCACTTAGAATCATCGTACCTGAATCCACTCACTTTGCTGCTCCTGGTCTTATGACATTGATTTCATGGCTGAGGGATATTCCATCTTACATAAATACCACAGTTTTTTGAACCATTTTTATATTTCCTGGGATATTTAAGGTGTACCCAAGTTGAGGTTCTTGTAAGCACTGCAGCCCTAAATTTGGGGGTGGCTCTGTCTTATTGATTTACAGTTTTCCCAAGGAATATTCCCTAGACTGGAAGTGCCCTTGGCTCTGTAGCTCTGTTGTTTACTTGTTTTAGGGAACGCAATGCACTCCTCCAGTGAGGCAGTTGGCAATTTACATCCTGCCCATCAGCATAACAAGGCTCCCTGTTCTCCAGGGCCTGTCTTGCCTTTCTGGTTTTTACACATTTGTGGATATCCCTTTTGACTGGTGGGCAGTGATACTTCTTTGTAGTGCAGATTTGCATTGCCTGCTTGCTTGCTTGGCCAAAAAGGGCGTATGCGTTTTATCCTGAATATATTCAGGAGAAAACGCATACGCCCTTTTTGGCCAAGTGCGTCATTGTCGAAGTTGTGCCCCTCTTCCTGTGCTTTAAAGGCGATTCCAACGTACCTCTTGAAATCTGTTTCCTGCTATTCTGCCTCGCTTTCAAGTCCGCCTCGTTGCCTTCCCTCAACAGATTTTTGGACGATAGTTGTCCTTTATTACGCTGCCAGTTTGTGAATTGCTGTGCCGTTGAGCTCCATTTTTCAATTCGTTTTTTCTGAGCTGTACGCAAGTCAAAAATTTTGGTTCAGGATCTTTACTGGTTCCCGGTGGGTGGCTGAGACTCTGGTTAATTCTTCTTCCTGCCAGGAAATTAGAGTGACATGTGCCCGTCCAAATGCCTAACAGCTACTCTCTCATTGGTTCTCCCTCTTCGCTTCCATGCTCAGCAAATTTGGCAACCTGTGCAAACCAGGAGGTTAAAGATGTTGTCTCTCCAAGTTGGGAGATTGATAGTAAAGCAGTTGGAAAGTCAAACCGGAGCACCAGGAGAGGGACTCCTCGTTGAGTTTTAGAAACCTTTTGTATTCACAGTGTGTCCATTCTCTAGGTTTCCCATACATGTTATAGATGTAGTAATATTCCCTTCAACCTGGAGAGTGGGGACCCTTGGAATGGGGGCCATGCATTTTTGCTTTAAAGGGTCTGCATTTGCTCACCCAATCTCACCAATCCTCTCAGTCCCAAGTGTCCAGCCTTATACCACATCCAGCTGTCATTGTAGATAGGGTCATTCCAGGTTTCATCAGAGACCCTGAAGGAAATGTAAAGAATTTCCCTGTTTTTTGGTTTCGTATTTGAAATTCCTTTTTATAGTGGGTTTGAGCTGATTCTCGCTGCCATGTTTATGCCAGTCTAGACACACTTGATTCCCTTACAGAGACATATCAATACATAGGTTTTAAGATTCTTACTAGTCAGATTTTTTCCTCTGCGCGAAATATGGGGTTTAGAGTCCCTTTCACTGAGGAATCTGTAGGTCTTGTCTATTCCACAGTTGGTCTTAGAAATGGTACCTGTACTTATATGAAACTCTGGTTTTATGAATCACCCCACCTCTCCTTTCCCCTTAAGCAGGCATAAGAGTGTTTTCTAAATGTGAGACTCTGTTCTCTTTCCTAACTCAGTTCATGTGTAGCCATGCTTACAGGATCTCCATATGTGATATCTTATGATAAGTTTCTTGTTCTGTGTGACTTATTTCACTTAGAATCATCGTACCTGAATCCACTCACTTTGCTGCTCCTGGTCTTATGACATTGATTTCATGGCTGAGGGATATTCCATCGTACATAAATACCACAGTTTTTTGAACCATTTTTATATTTCCTGGGATATTTAAGGTGTACCCAAGTTGAGGTTCTTGTAAGCAGTGCAGACCTAAATTTGGGGGTGGCTCTGACTTATTGATTTTCAGTTTTCCCAAGGTATATTCCCTAGACTGGAAGTGCCCTTGGCTCTGTAGCTCTGTTGTTTACTTGTTTTAGGGAAAGCAATGCACTTCTCCAGTGAGGCAGTTGGCAATTTACATCCCGCCCATCAGCATAACAAGGCTCCCTGTTCTCCAGGGCCTGTCTTGCCTTTCTGGTTTTTACACATTTGTGGATGTCCCTTTTGACCGGTGGGCAGTGATACTTCTTTGTAGTGCAGATTTGCATTGCCCGCTTGCTTGCTTGGCCAAAAAGGGCATATGCGTTTTATCCTGAATATATCCAGGAGAAAACGCATACGCCCTTTATGGCCAAGTGCCTCATTGTCGAAGTTGTGCTCCTCTTCCTGTGCTTTAAAGGCGATTCCAACGTACCTCTTGAAATCTATTTCCTGCTATTCTGCCTCGCTTTCAAGTCCGCCTCGTTGCCTTCCCTCAACAGAATTTTGGAGGATAGTTTTCCTTTATTATTCTGCCAGTTTGTGAGTTGCTGTGCCCTTGAGCTCCATTTTTCAACTCGTTTTTCCTGAGCTGTACGCAAGTCAAAAATTTTGGTTCACGACCTTTACTGGTACCCGGTGGGTGGCTGAGACTCTGGTTAATTCTTCTTCCTGCCGGAAAATTAGAGTGACATGTGCCCGTCCAAATGCCTAACAGCTACTCTCTCATTGGTTCTCCCTCTTCCCTTCCATGCTCAGCAAAATTGGCAACCTGTGCGAAGCAGGAGCTTAAAGGGGCTGTCTCTCCAAGTTGGAAGATTGATAGTAAAGCAGTTGGAAAGTCTAACGGGAGCACCAGGAGAGGGACTATTCGTTGAGTTTTAGAAACCTTTTGTATTCACAGTGTGTCCATTCTCTAGGTTTCCCATACATGTTATAACTGTACTAATATTCCCTTCAACCTGGAGAGTTGGGTCCCATGGAATGGGGGCCATGCATTTTTGCTTTAAAGGGTCTGCATTTGCTCACCCAATCTCACCAATCCTCTCAGTCCCAAGTGTCCAGCCTTATACCACATCCAGCTGTCATTGTAGATAGGGTCATTCCAGGTTTCATTAGAGAGCCTGAAGGAAATGTAAAGAATTTCCCTGTTTTTTGGTTTTGTATTTGAAATTCCATTTTATAGTGGGTTTGAGCTGATTCTTGCTGCCATGTTTATGCCAGTCTAGACACACTTGATTCCCTTAGAGAGACATATCAATACATAGCTTTTAAGATTCTTACCAGTCAGATCTATTCCTCTGCGGGAAATATGGGGTTTTGAGTCCCTTTCACTGAGGAAGGTGTAGGTCTTCTCTATTCCAAAGTTGGTTTTAGAAATGGTACCTGTGCTTATGTCAAACTCTGGTTTTATGCATGACCCCACCTCTCCTTCCCCCTTAAGCAGGCATAAGAGTGTTTTCTAAATGTGAGACTCTATTCTCTTTCCTAACTCAGTTCATGAGTAGCCATGTTTACAGGAACTTCATATGTGATATCTTATGATAAGTTTCTTTTTCTGTGTGACTTATTTCACTTAGAATCATCGTACCTGAATCCACTCACTTTGCTGCTCCTGGTCTTATGACATTGATTTCATGGCTGAGGGATATTCCATCGTACATAAGTACTACATTTTTTTGTACCCTTTTTATATTTCCTGGGATATTTAAAGTGTTCACAAGTTCAGGTTCTTATAAGCAGTGCAGCCCTAAATTTGGGGGTGGCTCTGTCTTATTGATTTTCCGTTTTCCCAAGGTATATTCCCTTGACTGGAAGTGCCGTTGGCTCTGTAGCTCTGTTGTTTACTTGTTTTAGGGAACGCAATGCACTCCTCCAGTGAGGCAGTTGGCAATTTACATCCCGCCCATCAGCATAACAAGGCTCCCTGTTCTCCAGGGCCTGTCTTGCCTTTCTGGTTTTTACACATTTGTGGATGTCCCTTTGGACCGGTGGGAAGTGATACTTCTTTGTAGTGCAGATTTGCATTGCCCGCTTGCTTGCTTGGCCAAAAAGGGGGTATGCGTTTTCTCCTGAATATATTCAGGAGAAAACACATATGCCCTTTTGGCCAAGTGCGTCATTGTCGAAGTTGTAGCACTCTTCCTGTGCTTTAAAGGCGATTCCAACGTACCTCTTGAAATCTGTTTCCTGCTATTCTGCCTCGCTTTCAAGTCGACCTGGTTCCCTTCCCTCAACATATTTTGGACGATAGTTGTCCTTTATTACTCTGCCGGTTTGTGAATTGCTGTGCCCCTGAGCTCCATTTTTCAACTCGTTTTTTGTGAACTGTACGCAAGTCCAGAATTTTGGTTCAGGACCTATACTGGTTCCCGGGGGGTGGCTGAGACTTTGATTAATACTTCTTCCTGCCGGGAAATTAGAGAGACATAATCCCGTCCAAATGACTAACAGCTACTCTCTCATTGGTTCTCCCTCTTCCCTTCCATCCTCTGCAAAATTGGCAACCTGTGCGAACCAGGAGCTTAAAGGGTCTGTCTCTCCATTTTGGGAGATTGATAGTAAAGCAGTTGGAAAGTCAAACCGGAGCACCAGGAGCGGGACTATTCGTTGAGTTTTAGAAACCTTTTGTATTCACAGTGTGTCCATTCTCTAGGTTTCCCATACATGTTATAGCTGTAGAAATATTCCCTTCCACCTGGAGAGTTGGGACGCATGGAATGGGGGCCATGCATTTTTGCTTTAAAGGGTCTGCATTTGCTCACCCAATCTCACCAATCCTCTCAGTCCCAAGTGTCCAGCCTTATGCCACATCCAGCTGTCATTGTAGACAGGGTCCTTCCAGGTTTCATCAGAGAGCCTGAAGGAAATGTAAAGAATTTCCCTGTTTTTTGGTTTTGTATTTGAAATTCCTGTTTATAGTGGGTTTGAGCTGATTCTCGCTGCCATGTTTATGCCAGTCTAGACACACTTGATTCCCTTACAGAGACATATCAATACATAGCTTTTAAGATTCTTACTAGACAGATCTATTCCTCTGCGGGAAATATGGGGTTTTCAGTCCCTTTCACTGAGGAAGGTGTAGGTCTTGTCTATTCCCCAGTTGGTTTTAGAAATGGTACCTGTACTTATATCAAACTCTGGGTTTATGCATCACCCCACCTCTCCGTTCCCCTTAAGCAAGCATAATAGTGTTTTCTAAATGTGAGACTCTGTTCTCTTTCCTAACTCAGTTCATGTGTAGCCATGTTTACAGGATCTTCATAAGTGATATCTTATGATAAGTTACTTTTTCTGTGTGACTTATTTCACTTAGAATCATCGTACCTGAATCCACTCACTTTGCTGCTCCTGGTCTTATGACATTGATTTCATGGCTGAGGGATATTCCATCTTACATAAATACCACAGTTTTTTGAACCATTTTTATATTTCCTGGGATATTTAAGGTGTACCCAAGTTGAGGTTCTTGTAAGCACTGCAGCCCTAAATTTGGGGGTGGCTCTGTCTTATTGATTTACAGTTTTCCCAAGGAATATTCCCTAGACTGGAAGTGCCCTTGGCTCTGTAGCTCTGTTGTTTACTTGTTTTAGGGAACGCAATGCACTCCTCCAGTGAGGCAGTTGGCAATTTACATCCTGCCCATCAGCATAACAAGGCTCCCTGTTCTCCAGGGCCTGTCTTGCCTTTCTGGTTTTTACACATTTGTGGATATCCCTTTTGACTGGTGGGCAGTGATACTTCTTTGTAGTGCAGATTTGCATTGCCTGCTTGCTTGCTTGGCCAAAAAGGGCGTATGCGTTTTATCCTGAATATATTCAGGAGAAAACGCATACGCCCTTTTTGGCCAAGTGCGTCATTGTCGAAGTTGTGCCCCTCTTCCTGTGCTTTAAAGGCGATTCCAACGTACCTCTTGAAATCTGTTTCCTGCTATTCTGCCTCGCTTTCAAGTCCGCCTCGTTGCCTTCCCTCAACAGATTTTTGGACGATAGTTGTCCTTTATTACGCTGCCAGTTTGTGAATTGCTGTGCCGTTGAGCTCCATTTTTCAACTCGTTTTTTCTGAGCTGTACGCAAGTCAAAAATTTTGGTTCAGGATCTTTACTGGTTCCCGGTGGGTGGCTGAGACTCTGGTTAATTCTTCTTCCTGCCAGGAAATTAGAGTGACATGTGCCCGTCCAAATGCCTAACAGCTACTCTCTCATTGGTTCTCCCTCTTCGCTTCCATGCTCAGCAAATTTGGCAACCTGTGCAAACCAGGAGGTTAAAGATGTTGTCTCTCCAAGTTGGGAGATTGATAGTAAAGCAGTTGGAAAGTCAAACCGGAGCACCAGGAGAGGGACTCCTCGTTGAGTTTTAGAAACCTTTTGTATTCACAGTGTGTCCATTCTCTAGGTTTCCCATACATGTTATAGCTGTAGTAATATTCCCTTCAACCTGGAGAGTGGGGACCCTTGGAATGGGGGCCATGCATTTTTGCTTTAAAGGGTCTGCAGTTGCTCACCCAATCTCACCAATCCTCTCAGTCCCAAGTGCCCAGCCTTATACCACATCCAGCTGTCATTGTAGATAGGGTCATTCCAGGTTTCATCAGAGACCCTGAAGGAATTGTAAAGAATTTCCCTGTTTTTTGGTTTTGTTTTTGAAATTCCTTTTTATAGTGGGTTTGAGCTGATTCTCGCTGCCATGTTTATGCCAGTCCACACACTTCATTCCCTTATGGAGACATATCAATACATAGGTTTTAGGATTGTTTCTAGTCAGATCTATTCCTCTGCGGGAAATATGGGATTTGAGTCCCTTTCACTGAGGAAGATGTAGGTCTTGTCTATTCCACAGTTGGTTATAAAAATGGTACATGTGCTTATATCAAACTCTGGTTTTATGCATCACCCCACCTCTCCTCCACCCTTAAGCAGGCATAACAGTGTTTTCTAAATGTGAGACTCTGTTCTCTTTCTTAACTCAGTTCATGTGTAGCCATGTTTACAGGATCTTCATAAGTGATATCTTATGATAAGTTTCTTTTTCTGTGTGACTTTTCTCACTTAGAATCATCGTACCTGAATCCACTCACTTTGCTGCTCCTGGTCTTATGACTTTGATTTCATGGCTGAGGGATATTCCATCGTACATAAATACCACAGTTTGTGAACCATTTTTATATTTCCTGGGATATTTAAGGTGTACCCAAGTTGAGGTTCTTGTAAGCAGTGCAGCCCTAAATTTGGGGGTGGCTCTGTCTTATTGATTTTCAGTTTTCCCAATGTATATTCCCTAGACTGGAAGTGCCCTTGGCTCTGTAGCTCTGTTGTTTATTGTTTTAGGGAAAGCAATGCACTCCTCCAGTGAGGCTGTTGGCAATTTACATCACGCCCATCAGCATAACAAGGCTCCATGTTCTCCAAGGCCTGTCTTGCCTTTCTGGTTTTTACATATTTTGTGGATGTCCCTTTTGACCGGTGGGAAATGATACTTCTTTGTAGTGCAGATTTGCATTGCCTGCTTGCTTGCTTTGCCAAAATGTGCGTATGCATTTTCTCCTGAATATATTCAGGAATATATTCAGGAGAAAACGCATAAACCCTTTTTGGCCGAGTGCATCATTGTCGAAGTTGTGCCCCTCTTCCTGTGCTTTAAAGGCGATTCCAACGTACCTCTTGAAATCTGTTTCCTGCTATTCTGCCTCGCTTTCAAGTCCGCCTCCATGCCTTCCCTCAACAGATTTTTGGAAGATAGTTGTCCCTTATTACTCTGACAGTTTGTGAATTGCTGTGCCCCTGAGCTCCATTTTTCAACTCGTATTTGTGAGCTCTACGCAAGTCAAAAATTTTGGTTCAGGACCTATACTGGTTCCCTGTGGGTGGCTGAGACTTTGGTTAATTCTTCTTCCTGCCGGGAAATTAGAGTGACATGTGCCCGTCCAAATGCCTAACAGCTACTCTCTCATTGGTTCTCCCTCTTCCCTTCCATCCTCTTGCAAATTGGCAACCTTTGCGAACCAGGAGGTTAAAGGGTTTGTCTCTCCAAGTTGGGAGATTGATAGTAAAGCAGTTGGAAAGTCAAACCACAGCACCTGGAGAGGGACTACTCGTTGAGTTTTAGAAACCATTTGTATTCACTGTGTGTCCATTCTCTAGGTTTCCCGTACATGTTATAGCTGTAGTAATATTCCCTTCAACATGGAGAGTTGGGACCCATGGAATGGGGGCCATGCATTTTTGCTTCAAAGGGTCAGCATTTGCTCACCCAATCTCACCAATCCTCTCAGTCCCAAGTGTCCAGCCTTATGCCACATCCAGCTGTCATTGTAGATAGGGTCATTCCAGGTTTCATCAGAGACCCTGAAGGAAATGTAAAGAATTTCCCTGTTTTTTGGTTTTGTATTTGAAATTCCTTTTTATAGTGGGTTTGAGCTGATTCTCGCTGCCATGTTTATGCCAGTCTAGACACCCTTGATTCCCTTACAGAGACATATCAATACATAGGTATTAAGATTCTTACTAGTCAGATCTATTCCTCTGCGGGAAATATGGGGTTTTGAGTCCCTTTCACTGAGGAAGGTGTAGGTCTTGTCTATTCCACAGTTGGTTTTAGAAATTGTACCTGTACTTATATCAAACTCGGGTTTTATGCATCACCCCACCTCTCCTTTCTCCTTAAGCAGGCATAAGAGTGTTTTCTAAATGTGAGACTCTGTTCTCTTTCTTAACTCAGTTCATGTGTAGCCATGTTTACAGTAACTTCATAAGTGATATCTTATGATATGTTTCTTTTTCTGTGTGACTTCACTTAGAATCATCGTACCTGAGTCTACTCACTTTGCTGCTCCTGGTCTTATGACATTGATTTCATGGCTGAGGGATATTCCATCGTACATAACTACCACAATTTTTTGAACCATTTTTATATTTCCTGGGATATTTAAGGTGTACCAATGTTGAGGTACTTGTAAGCAGTGCAGCCCTAAATTTGGGGGTGGCTCTCTCTTATTGATTTTCAGTTTTCCCAAGGTATATTCCCTAGACTGGAAGTGCCCTTGGCTCTGTAGCTCTGTTGTTTACTTGTTTTAGGGAATGCAATGCACTTCTCCAGTGAGGCAGTTGGCAACTTACATCCCGCCCATCAGCATAACAAGGCTCCCTGTTCTCCAGGGCCTGTCTTGCCTTTCTGGTTTTTACACATTTTGTGGCTGACCCTTTTGACCGGTGGGAAGTGATACATCTTTGTAGTGCAGATTTGCATTGCCCGCTTGCTTGCTTGGCCAAAAAGGGTGTATGCGTTTTCTTCTGAATATATTCAGGAGAAAAGGCATACACTCTTTTTGGCAAAGTGCGTCATTTTCAAAGTTGTGCCCCTCTTCCTGTGCTTTAAGGGCGATTCCAACGTACCTCTTGAAATCTGTTTCCTGCTATTCTGCCTCGCTTTCAAGTCAGCCTCATTGACTTCCCCAAACAGATTTTCGGACGATAGTGGTCCTTCATTACTCTGCCAGTTTGTGAATTGCTGTGCCCCTGACTCCATTTTTCAACTCGTTTTTTGTGAGTTGTACGCAAGTCCAAAATTTTGGTTCAGGACCTATACTGGTTCCCGGTGGGTGGCTGAGTCTTTGGTTCATTCTTCTTCCTGCCGGGAAATTAGAGTGACATGTGCCCGTCCAAATGCCTAACAGCTACTCTCTCATTGGTTCTCCCTCTTCCCTTCCATCCTCTGCCAAATTGGCAACCTGTGCGAACCAGGAGGTTAAAGGGGCTGTCTCTCCAAGTTGGGAGATTGATAGTAAAGCAGTTGGAAAGTCAAACCGGAGCACCAGGAGAGGGACTACTCGTTGAGTTTTAGAAACCTTTTGTATTCACAGTGTGTCCATTCTCTTGGTTTCCCGTACATGTTATAGCTGTAGTAATATTCCCATCAACATGGAGATTTGGGACCCATGGAATGGGGGCCATGCATTTTTGCTTTAAAGGGTCTGCATTTGCTCACCCAATCTCACCAATCCTCTCAGTCCCAAGTGTCCAGCCTTATGCCACATCCAGCTGTCATTGTAGATAGGGTCATTCCAGGTTTCATCAGAGACCCTGAAGGAAATGTAAAGAATTTCCCTGTTTTTTGGTTTTGTTTTTGAAATTCCTTTTTATAGTGGGTTTGAGCTGATTCTCGCTGCCATGTTTATGCCAGTCTAGACACACTTGATTCCCTTACAGAGACATATCAATACATAGGTTTTAAGATTCTTACTAGTGAGATCTGTTACTCTGCGCGAAATATGGGGTTTTGAGTCCATTTCACTGAGGAAGGTGTAGGTCTTGTTTATTCCAGAGTCGGTTTTAGAAACGGTAACTGTGCTTATAACAAACTCTGGTTTTATGCATCACCCCACCTCTCCTTCCCACTTAAACAGCCATAAGAGTGTTTTCTAAATGTGAGACTCTGTTCTCTTTCCTAACTCAGTTCATGTGTAGCCATGTTTACAGGATCTTCATAAGTGATATCTTATGATAAGTTTCTTTTTCTGTGTGACTTATTTCATTTAGAATCATCGTACCTGAATCCACTCACTTTGCTGCTCCTGGTCTTATGGCATTGATTTCATGGCTGAGGGATATTCCATCGTACGTAAGTACCACAATTTTTTGAACCATTTTTATATTTCCTGGGATATTTAAGGTGTACCCAAGTTGAGGTTCTTGTAAGCAGTGCAGCCCTAAATTCTGGGGTGGCTCTGTCTTATTGATTTTCAGTTTTCCCAAGGTATATTCCCTAGACTGGAAGTGCCCTTGGCTATGTAGGTCTGTTGATTACTTGTTTTAGGGAACACAGTGCACTCCTCCAGTGAGGCAGTTGGCAATTTACATCCTGCCCAACAACATAACAAGGCTCCCTGTTCTCCAGGGCCTGTCTTGCCTTTCTGGTTTTAACACATTTTGTGGATGTCCCTTTTGACCGGTGGAAAGTGATACTTCTTTGTAGTGCAGATTTGCATTGCCCGCTTGCCTGCTTGGCCAAAAAGGGCGTATGCGTTTTCTGATGAATATATTCAGGAGAAAACGCATACGCCCTTTTTGGCCAAGTGCATCAGTGTCGAAGTTGTGCCCCTCTTCCTATTCTTTAAATGTGATTCCAACGTACCTCTTGAAATCTGTTTCCTGCTATTCTGCCTCGCTTTCAAGTCCGCCTCGTTGCCTTCCCTCAACAGATTTTTGGTCGATAGATTTCCTTTATTACTCTGCCAGTTTGTGAATTGCTGTGACCCTGAGCTCCATTTTTCAACTCGTTTTTTGTGAGCTGTACGCAAGTCCAAATTTTTGTTTCAGGATCTATACTGGTTCCCGGTGGGTTTCTGAGACTTTGGTTAATTTTTCTTCCTGCCTGGAAATTAGAGTAACATGTGCCCGTCCAAATGCCTAACAGCTACTCTCTCATTGGTTCTCCCTCTTCCCTTCCATCCTCTGCCAAATTGGCAACCTGTGCGAACCAGGAGGTTAAAGGGGTTGTCTCTCCAAGTTGGGAGATTGATAGTAAAGCAGTTGGAAAGTCATACCGGAGCACCAGGAGAGGGACTACTCGTTGAGATTAAAAACCTTTTGTATTCACAGTGTGTCCATTCTCTAGGTTTCCCGTACATGTTATAGCTGTAGTAATATTCCCTTCAACATGGAGATTTGGGACCCATGGAATGGCGGTCATGCATTTTTGCTTTAAAGGGTCTGCATTTGCTCACCCAATCTCACCAATCCTCTCAGTCCCAAGTGTCCAGCCTTATGCCACATCCAACTGTCATTGTAGATAGGGTCATTCCAGGTTTCATCAGAGACCCTGAAGGAAATGTAAAGAATTTCCCTGTTTTTTGGTTTTGTTTTTGAAATTCCTTTTTATAGTGGGTTTGAGCTGATTCTCGCTGCCATGTTTATGCCAGTCTAGACACACTTGATTCCCTTACAGAGACATATCAATACATAGGTTTTAAGACTCTTACTAGTGAGATCTATTACTCTGCGCAAAACATGGGGTTTTGAGTCCCTTTCACTGAGGAAGGTGTAGGTCTTGTCTATTCCAGAGTTGGTTTTAGAAACGGTAACTGTGCTTATAACAAACTCTGGTTTATGCATCACCCCACCTCTCTTTCGCCCTTAAACAGGCATAAGAGTGTTTTCTAAATGTGAGACTCTGTTCTCTTTCCTAACTCAGTTCATGTGTAGCAATGTTTACAGGATATTCATAAGTGATATCTTATGATAAGTTTGTTTTTCTGTGTAACTTATTTCATTTAGAATCATCGTACCTGAATCCACTCACTTTGCTGCTCCTGGTTTTACGACATTGATTTCATGGCCGAGGGATATTCCATCGTACGTAAGTACCACAAATTTTTGAAACATTTTTATATTTCCTGGGATATTTAAGGTGTACCCAAGTTGAGGTTCTTGTAATCACTGCAGCCCTAAATTTGAGGGTGGCTCTGTCTTATTGATTTTCAGTTTTCCCAAGGTATATTCCCTAGACTGGAAGTGCCCCTGGCTATGTAGCTCTGTTGATTACTTGTTTTAGGGAACACAGTGCACTCCTCCAGTGAGGCAGTTGGCAATTTACATCCCGCCCTACAGCATAACAAGGCTCCCTGTTCTCCAGGGCCTGTCTTGCCTTTCTGGTTTTTACACATTTGTGGATATCCCTTTTGACAGGTGGAAAGTGATACTTCTTTGTAGTGCAGATTTGCATTGCCCGGTTGCTTGCTTGGCCAAAAAGGGCGTATGCCTTTTCTCCTGAATATATTCAGGAGAAAACGCATACGCCCTATTTGGCCAAGTGCGTCATTGTCGAAGATGTGCCCCTCTTCCTATGCTTTAAAGGTGATTCCAACATACCTCTTGAAATCTGTTTCCTGCTATTCTGCCTCGCTTTCCAGTCCGCCTCGTTGCCTTCCCTCAACAGATTTTTGGACGATAGTTTTCCTTTATTACTCTGCCAGTTTGTGAATTGCTGTGACCCTGAGCTCCATTTTTCAGCACGTTTTTTGTGAGCTGTACGCAAGTCCAAATTTTTGGTTCAGTATCTAAACTGGTTCCCGGTGGGTTTCTGAGACTTTGGTTAATTCTTCTTCCTGCCTGGAAATTAGAGTAACATGTGCCCGTCCAAATGCCTAACAGCTACTCTCTCATTGTTTCTCCCTCTTCCCTTCCATCCTCTGCCAATCTGGCAACCTGTGCGAACCAGGAGGTTAAAGGTGTTGTCTCTCAAAGTTGGGAGATTGATAGTAAAGCAGTTGGAAAGTCAAACCGGAGCACCAGGAGAGGGACTAATCGTTGAGTTTTTGAAACCTTTTGTATTCACAGTGTGTCCATTCTCTAGGTTTCCCGTACATGTTATAGCTGTAGTAATATTCCCTTCAACATGCAGAGTTGGGATCCATGGAATGCGGGCCATGCATTTTTGCTTTAAAGGGTCTGCAGTTGCTCACCCAATCTCACCAATCCTCTCAGTCCCAAGTGTCCAGCCTTATGCCACATCCAGCTGTCATTGTAGATAGGGTCATTCCAGGTTTCATCAGAGACCCTGAAGGAATTGTAAAGAATTTCCCTGTTTTTTGGTTTTGTTTTTGAAATTCCTATTTATAGTGGGTTTGAGCTGATACTCGCTGCCATGTTTATGCCAGTCTACACACTTCATTCCCTTACGGAGACATATCTATACATAGGTTTTAGGATTGTTTCTAGTCAGATCTATTCCTCTGCGGGAAATATGGGATTTGAGTCCCTTTCACTGAGGAAGGTGTAGGTCTTGTCTGTTCCACAGTTGGTTATAGAAATTGTACATGTGCTTATATCAAACTCTGGTTTTATGCATCACCCCACCTCTCCTCCCCCCTTAAGCAGGCATAACAGTGTTTTCTAAATGTGAGACTCTGTTCTCTTTCTTAACTCATTTCATGTGTAGCCATGTTTACAGGATCTTCATAAGTGATATCTTATGATAAGTTTCTTTTTCTGTGTGACTTCACTTAGAATCATCGTACCTGAATCCACTCACTTTGCTGCTCCTGGTCTTATGACATTTATTTCATGGCTGAGGGATATTCAAATGTACCTAAGTACTACAAATTTTTGAAGCATTTTTATATTTCCTGGGATATTTAATGTGTACACAAGTTTAGGTTCTTATAAGCAGTGCAGCCGTAAATTTGGGGTTGGCTCTGTCTTATTGATTTTCAGTTTTCCCAAGGTATATTCTGTAGACTGCAAGTGCCCTTGGCTCTGTAGCTCTGTTGTTTACTTGTTTTATGGAACGCAATGCACTCCTCCAGTGAGGCAGTTGGCAATTTACATCCCGCCCATCAGCATAACAAGGCTCCCTGTTCTCCAGGGCCTGTCTTGCCTTTCTGGTTTTTAAACATTTTGTGGATGTCCCTATTGACCGGTGGGAAGTGATACTTCTTTGTAGTGCAGATTTGCATTGCCCGCTTCCTTTCTTGGCCAAAAAGGACGTATGTGTTTTCTCCTGAATATAATCAGGAGAAAACTCATACGCCCTTTTTGGCCAAGTGCATCATTGTCGAAGTTGTGCCCCTCTTCCTGTGCTTTAAAGGCGATTCCAATGTACCTCTTGAAATCTGTTTCCTGCTATTCTGCCTCGCTTTCAAGTCCGCCTCGTTGCTTTCCCTCAACAAATTTTTGGACGATAGTTGTCCTTTATTACTCTGCCAGTTTGTGAATAGCTGTGCCCCTGAGCTCCATTATTCAACTCGTTTTTTGTGAGCTGTATGCAAGCCCAAAATTTTGGTTCATGACCTATAATGGTTCCCAGTGGGTGGCTGAGATTTTGGTTAATTCTTCTTCCTGCCGGGAAATTAGAGTGACATGTGCCCGTCCAAATGCCTAACAGCTAGTCTCTCATTGGTTCTCCCTCTTCCCTTCCTTCCTCTGCGAAATTGACAACCTGTGCGAACCAGGAGCTTAAAGGGGCTGTGTCTCCAAGTTGGGAGATAGATAGTAAAGCAGTTGGAAAGTCAAACCGGAGCACCAGGAGAGGGAATATTCGTTGAATTTTAGAAACCTTTTGTATTCACAATGTGACCATTCTCTAGGTTTCCCGTTCATGTTATAGATGTAGTAATATTCCCTTCGACCTGGAGAGTTGGGACCCATGGAATGGGGGCCATGCATTATTGCTTTAAAGGGTCTGCCTCTGCTCACCCAATCTCACCAATCTTCTCAGTCCCAAGTTTCCAGCCTTATGCCACATCCAGCTGTCATTGTAGATAGGGTCATTCCAGGTTTCATCAGAGACCCTGAAGGAATTGTAAAGAATTTCCCGGTTTTTTGGTTTTGTTTTTGAAATTCCTTTTTATAGTGGGTTTGAGCTGATTCTCGCTGCCATGTTTATGCATGTCTAGACACACTTGATTCCCTAACGGAGACATATCAATACATAGGCTTTAAGATTCTTACTAGTCAGATCTATTATTCTGCGGGAAATAAGGGGTTTTGATTCCCTTTCACTGAGGAAGTTGTAGGTCTTGTCTATTCCAAAGTTGTTTTTTGGAACGGTACCTGTGCTTATATCAAACTCTGGTTTTATGCATCACGCCACCTCTCCTTCCCCCTTAAGCAGGCATAAGAATATTTTGTAAATGTGAAACTCTGTTCTCTTTCCTAACTCAGTTCTTGTGTAGCCTTGTTTACAAGAACTTCATAAGTGATATCTTATGATAAGTTTCTTTTTCTGTGTGACTTATTTCACTTAGAATCATCGTACCTGAATCCACTCACTTTGCTGCTACTGGTCTTATGACATTGATTTCACGGCTGAGGAATATTCCATCTTACGTAGGTACCACAATTTTTAAAACCATTTTTATATTTCCTGGGATATTTAAGGTGTACCCAAGTTGAGGTTCTTGTAAGCAGTGCAGCCCTTAATATGGGGGTGGCTCTGTCTTATTGATTTTCAATTTTTCCAAGGTATATTCCCTAGACTGGATGTGCCCTTGGCTCTGTAGCTCTGTTGTTTACTTGTTTTAGTGAACACATTGCACTCCACCAGTGAGGCAGTTGGCAGTTTACATCCAGCCCATCAGCAGAACAAGGCGCCCTGTTCTTCAGGGACTGTCTTGCCTTCCTGGTGTTTACACATTTTGTGGATGTCCCTTATGACCGCTGGGAAGAGATACTTCTTTGTAGTGCAGATTTGCATTTTACGCTTGCTTGCCTGGCCAAAAAGGGTGTATGTGTTATCTCTTGAATATATTCAGGAGAAAATGCATATGCCCTATTGGGCCAAGTGCATCATTGTCGAAATTGAGCCCCTCTTCCTGTGCATTCCAATCGATTCCTACGTACCTCTTGAAATGTGTTTCCTACTATTCTGCCTCACTTACAATTCGGCCTCGTTGCCGTCCCTCAACAGAGTTTTGGACGATAGTTGGCCTTTATTACTCTGCCAGTTTGTGAATTGCTGCGCCCCTGAGCTCCATTTTTAACTCGTTTTTTGTTAGCTGAAGGCAAGTCCAAAATTTTGGTTCAGGACCTATACTGGTTCCCGGGGGGTCGCTGAGACTTTGGTTAATTCTTCTTCCTGCTGGGAATTTAGAATGACATGTGCCCGTCCAAATGCCTAACATCTACTCTCTCTTTGGTTCTCCCTCTTCCCTTCCATCCTCTGCCAAATTGGCAACCTGTGCGAACCAGTAGGTTAAAGGGGCTTTCTCTCCAAGTTGGGAGATTGATAGTAAAGCAGTTGGAAAGTCAACCCGGAGCATCAGGAGAGGGACTATTCGTTGAGTTTTAGATACCTTTCGTATTCACATTGTGTCCATTCTCTAGGTTTCCCTTACATGTTATAGCTCTAGTAATATTCCCTCCAACCTGCAGATTTGGGACCCATGGAATGGGGGCCATGCATTTTTGCTTTAAAGGGTCTGCATTTGCTCACCCAATCTCACCAATCCTCTCAGTCCCAAGTGTCCAGCCTTATGCCACATCCAGCTGTCATTGTAGACAGTGTCATTCCTGGTTTCATCGGAGACCCTGAATGAATTGTAAATAATTTCCCTGTTTTTTTGTTTTGTTTTTGAAATTCCTTTTTATAGTTGGTTTCAGCTGATTTTCACTGCCATGTTTATGCCAGTCTAGACACACTTGATTCCCTTACAGAGACATATCAATACATAGGTTTTTAGATTCTTACTAGTCAGATATATTCCTCTGCACAAAATATGGAATTTTGTGTCCCTTTCACTGAGGAAGGTGTAGGTCTTGTCAATTCCATGTTGGTTTTTAGAATGGTACTGGTGCTTATATCACACTCTGGTTTTATGCATCACCCCACCTCTCCTTGCCCCTTCAGCGGGCATAAGAGTGTTTTCTGAATGTGAGACTCTGTTCTCTTTCCTAACTCAGTTCATGTGAAGCCATGTTTACAGGATCTTCATAAGTGATATCTTATGATAATTTTCTTTTTCTGTGTGACTTATTTCAATTAGAATCATCATACCTGAATCCACTCACTTTGCTGCTACTGGTCTTATGACATTGATTTCATGGCTGAGGGATATTCTATCGTACGTAAGTACCACAATCTTTTAAACCATTTTTTATATTTCCTGGGATATTTAAGTTGTACACAAGTTGATGTTCTTGTAATCAGTGCAGCCCTAAATTAGGGGGTTGCTCTGTCATATTGATTTTCAGTTTTCCCAAGGTATATTCCCTAGACTGGAAGTGCCCTTGGCTCTGTAGCTCTGTTGTTTACTTGTTTTAGTTAACTCAATGCACTCCTCCAGTGAGGCAGTTGGCAATTTACATCCCGCACATCAGCATATCAAGGCTCCCTCTTCTCCAGTGCCTGTCTTGCCTTTCTGGTTTTTACACATTTTGTGGAAGTCCGTTTTGACAGGTGGGAAGTGACAATTCTTTGTAGTGCAGATTTGTGTTGCACGCTTGCTTGCTTGGCCAAAAAGGGCGTATGCATTTTCTCAAGAATATATTCAGGGGAAATCGCATACGCCCATTTTGGCCAAGTGCATCATTGTCGAAGTTGTGTCCCTCTTCCTGTGCTTTGCAGGCGATTCCAACGTACCTCTTGAAATCTGTTTCCTGCTATTCTTCCTCGCATTCATGTCCGCCTCGTTTCCTTCACTCAACAGATTTTTGGACGATTGTTGTCCTTTATTACTGTGCCAGTTTGTGAATTGCTTTGCCCCTGATCTCCATTTTTCAACTCGTTTTTGTGAGCTGAACGCAATTCCAAAATTTTGCTTCACGACCTATACTGGTTCCTGGTGGGTGGCTGAGAGTTTGGTTAATTCTTCTTCATGCCGGCAAATTAGAGTGTCATATGCCTGTCCAAATGCCTAACAGCTACTCTCTCTTTGGTTCTCCCTTTTCCCTTTCATCCTTAGCCAAATTGGCAACCAGTGGGAACCAGGAGGTTAAAGGGGCTGTCTCTTCACGTTGGGAGATTTATAGTAAAGCAGTTGGAAAGTCAAAATGGAGCACCAGGAGAGGGACTGTTCGTTGTGTTTTAGAAACCTTTTGTATTCACAGGGTATCCACTCTCTTGGTTTCCCGTCCATGTTATAGCTTTAGTAATATTACCTTCAAGCAGGAGAGTTGGGACCCATCAAATTGGTGGCATGCATTATGGCTTTAAAGGGCCTGCATTTTCTCCGCCAATCTCACCAATCCCCTCAGTCCCATGTGTCCAGCCTTATGTCTCTTCCAGCTGTAGTTGTAGATTGTGTCATTCCAGGTTGCATCAGAGCCCTTGAAGGAATTGTGTAAGAATATCGCTGTTTTTTTATTTTTTATTTTTTTGAAATTCAGTTTTATAATGGGGCTGAGCTGATTTTCCCTTACTTGTTTTTGCCGGTCTAGACAAACTTGATTCCCTTACAGAGACATATAAATACATTGGTTTTAAGATTCTTACTAGTCAGATATATTCCTCTCCTGGAAATAGGGATTTTGAGTCCCGTTCCCTACGGAAGAAGTAGTTCTTGTCTATTCTATATTTGGATTATGGAACGGTACCTGTGCTAATATCAAACTCTGGTCTTGTGCATCTCCCCACCTCTCCTTTCCCCTTAAGCATGCATAAGAGTGTTTTCTAAATCTGAGACACTGTTCTATTTCCTAATACAGTTCATATGTAGCCATATTTACATTCCCTTCGTAAGTGATATCTTATGTCAGAATGCACCATGGCCCTTGTCATAATAATGCTCCATGACCCCTGTCATCACATTGCACCATGCCTAGTTATCACAATGCTCCATTTCCCTTGCCATCACAATTCTCCTCGTCCTTGTCATCACGATGCTACATGACACTTCTCATCACAACATTACATGCTCTTGTCATTACAATTCTCCATGACCCCTGTCATCACAATGCTCCCTGACACCTGTCATCACAATGCTTCATGCCCCTTGTCATTACAGTGCTCAATGATGCTCGTCATCACAATTAACAAAGGTCTTCTCATCACAATGCTCCACGGTTTTGCCATCACAATGCTCCATGCCCTGGTCTTCTCACAGCTCAATGTCCCTTGTCCTCACAATTCTCCTCGTCCTTGTCATCACAATGCTCCATGGCACTTCTCATCACAATGTTATATGCCCTTGGCATCACAATACTCCATGCACTTGTCATCGCAATGCTCCATGACCCCTGTCATAGGAAGCTCCATGTGCTTGTCATCACAATGTTTCACGACCTGGAAATAAATTTATCAGTGGCCCTTGTCATCACAATGCTCCATGCCCTTTTCATCACAATGCTCCTTTACCTTTGTCACAACAATCCTCCATGACACTTGGCATCACAATGCTCCGTGCTATTGTCATCACAATGGAACATGAAATATGTCATCACAATGCTCCCTGACACCTGTCTTCACAATACTCCATGAACTTGTCATCACAATGCTCCATGCCCTTGTCATCACAATGTGCCATGCCCAATGTCATCACAATAATCCATGAAACATCTCAGACCAATGCTCCATGCCCCTTTTCATCACAATGCTCCATGCACCCTGTCATCACAATGCACCATGCCCATCATCATAATGCTTCATGGTATTGTCATCACAATGAAATCAAAATGCTCCATCACCTCTATCATCACAATGCTCCAAACCCTTGTGATCACAATGTTCCATAACACTTGTGATCACAATGCCCCATGACGCTCGTCATCACAATTATCCATGGCCTTCTCATCACAATGCTCAATGACATTTGTCATCACAATGCTCAATACCCTTGTCATCACAATGCTCCCTGACACTTGTCGTCAGAATGCTCCTTGAACCCTTTCATGACAAGGCTCCATGCCTTTTTCATCACAATGATCCATGCCCTTTTCATCACGATGCTCCAAGGCCCCTGCAATAACAATGCTCCTTGCCCTTGTCATCACAAAGCTCCATGAGAAATGTCATGAGAATGCTCCATGGCTTTCTCATCAAAATGCTCCATGCCATTGTCATCACAATGCTCCAAGACACCTGTAATCACAATGCTCCATTCCTCTTTTCATCAGAATGCTCCATGAGACTTGTCATCACAAGGATCCATGGTCTTCTCATCAAAATACTCCAGGACATTGTCATCAAAATGCTCCATTCCCTTATCATCACAATGCTCCATGACACCTGTCATCACAATACTCCATGTACATTTTCAGCCCAATACTCCATGACCTTCTCACCATAATGCTCCATGCCACATATCATCACAATGCTCCATGACAACTGTCATCACAACGTCCATGACACCTGACAACACAATGATCTGGGACTCTTGTCCTCACAATGCTCCATTCCCTAGTCATCACAATTCTCCATGCCTGTGTCAGCAAAATGCTACATCACCTTGTCATCACAATGCTCCATGCACTTGTCATCACAATACTCCATTACCATTGTCATCACAATCCTCCCTGAAACTTGGGATCATATTGCTTCATGCCCTTGTCATCACAATGTTCCAAACCCTTGTGATCACAATGGTCTATAAAACTTGTCATCACAATGCTCCATAATGCCTGTCATGACAATACTCCAAGTCCTTATTGTCACAATGCTCCATGACCTTTGTCATCACAATGCTGAATACACTTCTCTTCACAATGCTCCCTGACACTTGTCGTCAGAATGCTCCTTGAACACTGTCATGAAAAGGCTCCATGCCTTTTTCATCAGAATGCTCCATGCTCTTTTCATCACAACGCTCCGTGTCACTGTCATCACAATACTCCACAAGCTTGTCATCAGAATGTTCCATGGCCCCTGTCATCACAAAGCTCCATACCCTTAGACATTACAGTGCTCCATGATGCTCGTCATCACAATTATCCATGGTCTTCCCATCAAAATGCTCCACGGTCTTGCCATCACAATGCTCCATGCCTTTGTCATCCCAAAGCTCCATGTCCCCAGTCATCACAATGCTCCATGACTCCTGTCATCACAATGCTCCATACCCCTTGTCATTAAAGTGCTCCATGACACTCGTCATCACAATTTCCCATGGTCTTCTCATCACAATCCTCCACGCACTTTTCATCAAAATGCTCCATTACCACTGACATCACAATGTTCCCTAACCCCTGTCATCAAAATGTTCCATGACCCTTTTCATCCAATTGCTCCATGACCCGGTCATCACAATGCTCCATTACCCCTGTCATAAAAATGATCCATGACCCGTGCCATCACCATGTTCCACGGCCTTCTCATCACAAGGCACCATGACCCTTGTCATCACAATGCTCCAAGACCCCTGTAATCACAATGTTCCATGCCCCTTTTCATCTCATTGCTCCATGAACCCTGTCATCACAATGCACCATGCCGATCATCATAATGCTTCATGCTATTGCCATCACAATGAAATCAAACTTCTCCATGAACTCTGTCATCACAATGCTCCAAACAATTGTGATCACAATGTTCCATAACACTTGTCATCACAAGGCCCCATGACACTGGTCATCACAATTATCCATGGACTTCTCATCACAATGTTCCATGACCTTTGTCATCACAATTCTCAATACACATGTCCTCACAATGCTCCCGGACACTTGTCGTCAGTATGCTCATTGAACCCTGTCATGACAAGTCTCCATGCCTTTTTCATCACAATGATCCATGCCCTTTTCATCACAATGCTCCATGCCATTGTCATCACAATACTCCACAAGATTGTCATCAGAAATCTGCGTGACACTTGTCATCACAATGCTCCATGACTCTTGTCATCACAATGCTCCAAGCCCTTTTCATCAAAATGCTCCGTTACCTTTGTCTTCACAATCCTCCATGACACTTGGCATCACAATGCTCCTATCCATTGTCATGACAATGGACCATGACATATGTCATCACAATGCTCCAACACCTGTCTTCACAGTACTCCATGACTTTCTCAACACAATGCTCGATGCTCTTGTCATCACAATTCACCATGCCCACTGTCATCTCAATAATCCATGAAAATTGTCAGACAAATGCTCCATGCCCCTTTCATCACAATGCTCCATGCTCTTTTATCACAATGCTCTATGACTCAGGTCATCACAATGCTCCGTGACTCCAGTCATCACAGTGCTTCATAACCTTTTTCATCACAATGATCCATGCCCTCGTCATCACAAGGCTCTGTGACAATTGTCACCACAATGCTCCATGAACATTTAATCACAATTCTCGGTGACCCTTGTCATCACAATGCTCCATGCCTTTGTCAGCACAATACTCCATGACCCATGGCATCACAATGTGCCATGCCCTTGTCATCACAATGCTCCACATCGTTGTCATCACAATGCTCCATAAACCTTGTCATCACAGTGCTCCATGCATGTGTCAGCAAAATGCTCCTGACCCATATCATCACAAAGTGCCATGCGTTTGTCATCACAATGCTCCACAAGTTTGTCATCACAATGCTCCATGCTCATCTCATCAAAATGCTCTCTCAGCACTGATATCACAATGTTCCATCGCTAATCATCACAATACTCCCACACCCCTGTCATTACAATGTTCCATGACCCTTGTCACAACAGTGCTACATGCCCTTATCATGACAATGCTCCATGACACTTGACATCACAATGTTCCATAACCCCTGTCATCACAATGCTCCTTGACCCTTTTCATCACAATGCTCCATGACCCCTAACATCACAATGTTCCATAAACACTGTCATCAAAATGTTTCATGACCATTTCATCCAATTGCTCCATGACCCTGTCATCACAATGCTCCCTGCCCTTCTCATCACAATGCACCACACACTTGTCATCAAAATGCTCCATGGCCTATGTAATCACAAAGCTCCATGACCCTTGGCCTCACAATGCTGCATGCCATTGTCATCACAAAGCTCCATGAAACCTCTCATCACATTGATCCATGACGTTGTCATCACAAAGCTCCATGACGCTTGTCATCACAATGCTCAATGCCCTTCTCATCACAATGCACCATGCCTTTGTTATTGCAATCCTCCAAGACACATGTATCACTGTGTTCCGTGCACTTGTCATCACAATGCTCCATGCCCACTCTCATCACAATAATCCATGAAATTTTTCAGACCAATGCTCCATGCCCTTGTCATCACAATGCTCCATTACCACTGTCATAACAATGCTCCATAACCTCTGCAATCACAATGTTCCATGGCTTTGTCATCACAAGACTCCATGACCCTTGTCATCACAATGCTCCAAGACCCCTTTAATCACAATGCTCCATGCCCATGTCATCACAAAGCTCCCTGACGCATGTCATCAGAATGCTCCATGGCCTACTCATCACAATGTTCCATGCCCTTTTCATCACAATGCTCCAAGACCCCTGTAATAACAATACTCCATGCCACTTTTCATCTCAGTGCTCCATGAACCCTGTCATCACAATGCATCATGCCCATCATCATAATGCTTCATGCTATTGTCATCAAAATGAAATCAAAATTCTCCGTGACCTCTGTCATCAAAATGCTCCAAATCCCTGTGATCACAATGTTCCATAAAACTTGTCATCGCAACGCCCCATGATGCTGGTTACCACAATTATCTATGGATTTCTCATCACAATGCTCCATGACCTTTATCATCACAATTCTCAATACACTTGTCATCACAATGCTCCCTGGAACTTGTCATCAGTATGCTCATTGAAAACTCTCATGACAAGTCTCCATGCCCTTTTCATCACAATGATCCATGCCCTTTTCATCACAATGCTCCATGCCATTGTCATCACAATACTCCACAAGCTTGTCATCAGAATGCTCCGTGACACTTGTCATCACAATGATCCATGAACCCTGTCGTCAAAATGTTCCATGACACCTGTCATCACAATGCTCCATGCCCCTTGTCATTACAGCGCTCCATGATGCTCGTCATCACAATTATCCATGGTCTTCTCATCACAGTGCTCCACTGTCTTGCCATCACAATGCTCCATGACCTGGTTATCACAATGCTCCATGTCCCCAGTCATCACAATGCTCCATGACCCCTGTCATCACAATACTCCATACCCCTTTTCATTACAGTGCTCCATGACGCTCGTAATCACAATTATCCATGCTCTTCTCATCACAATGCTCCACGCCCTTGTCATCAAAATGCTCCATGACAATTGTCATCACAATGCTCCATGACCACTGTCATCACAATGCTCCATGACCCCTGTCATCACAATGCTCCAAACCCCTTGTCATTACAGTGCTCCATGACGCTTGTCTTCACAATTATCCATGGTCTTCTCATCACATTGCTCCACGGTCTTGCCATCACAATGCTCCATGCCCTGGTCATCACACTGCTCCATGTCCCTGTCATCACAATTCTCCACGTTCTTGGCATCAGAATGCTCCATGACATTTCTCATCAAAGTGTTACATGCTTTGTCATCACAATTCTCAGTGCACTTGTCATCACAATGCTCCATGACCCCTGTCATAGCAAGCTCCTTGTGCTTGTCATCACAATACTCCATGTGCTTGTCGTCACAATGCTCCATGACCTTTGTCATCACAAGGCTCCCTGACAATTGTTCTCAGAATGCTCCTTGAAACCTGTCATGAAAAGGCTCCATGCCTTTTTCATCACAATGCCCCATGTCGTTTTCTTCACAATGCTCCATGCCATTGTCATCAAAATACTCCACAAGCTTGTCATCAGAATGCTTCCTGACCCTTGTCATCACAATGCTCCATGACCCCTGTCATCACAATGCTCCATGCCCCTTGTCATTACAGTGCTCCATGATGCTCGTCATCACAATTATCCATGGTCTTCTCATCACACTGCTCCACGGTCTTGCCATCACAATGCTCCATGCCTTGGTCATCACAGTGCTCCATGTCCCCAGTCATCACAATGCTCCATGACCCCTGTCATCACAATACTCCATACCCCTTGTCATTACAGTGCTCCATGACGCTCGTAATCACAATTATCCATGCTCTTCTCATCACAATGCTCCACGCCCTTGTCATCAAAATGCTCCATGACACTTGTCATCACAATGCTCCATGACCACTGTCATCACAATGCTCCATGACCCCTGTCACACAATGCTCCAAACCCCTTGTCATTACAGTGCTCCATGACGCTTGTCATCACAATTATCCATGGTCTTCTCATCACAATGCTCCACGGTCTTGCCATCACAATGCTCCATGCCCTGGTCATCACACTGCTCCATGTCCCTGTCATCACAATTCTCCACGTTCTTGGCATCAGAATGCTCCATGACATTTCTCATCAAAGTGTTATATGCTTTGTCATCACAATTCTCAATGCACTTGTCATCGCAATGCTCCATGACCCCTGTCATAGCAAGCTCCATGTGCTTGTCATCACAATACTCCATGTGCTTGTCGTCACAGTGCTCCATGACCTTTGTCATCACAAGGCTCCCTGACAATTGTTCTCAGAATGCTCCTTGAAACCTGTCATGAAAAGGCTCCATGCCTTTTTCATCACAATGCCCCATGTCGTTTTCTTCTCAATGCTCCATGCCATTGTCATCAAAATACTCCACAAGCTTGTCATCAGAATGCTTCCTGACCATTGTCATCACAATGCTCCATGACCCCTGTTATCACAATGCTACATACCCGTTGTCATTACAGTGCTCCATGACGCTCGTCATCACAGTTACCCGTGGTCTTCTCATTACAGTGCTCCACGGTCTTGCCATCACAATGCTCCACGCCTTGTTCATCACAATGCTCCATGTCCCGTGTCATCACAATTCTCCATGTTCTTGGCATCACTATGCTCCATGACACTTCTCATCACAGTGTTACATGCTTTGTCATCACAATTCTCAATGCACTTGTCATCGCAATTCTCCATGACCCCTGTCATAGCAAGCTCCATGTGATTGTCCTCATAATGCGTCATGAACTTGTCATCAAAATTCTCAATGGCCATTGTCATCAGAATGCTCCATGACTCTTGTCATCACAATGCTCCAAGCCCTTTTCATCAAAATGCTCCGTTACCTTTGTCATCACAATCCTCCATGACACTTGGCATCACAATGCTCCTATCCATTGTCATCACAATGGACCATGACATATGTCATCACAATGCTCCAACACATGTCTTCACAGTACTCCATGACCTTCTCATCACAATTCTCGATGCCCTTGTCATCACAATTCACCATGCCCACTGTCATCTCAATAATCCATGAAAATTGTCAGACAAATGCTCCATGCCCCTTTCATCACAATGCTCCATGCTCTTTTATCACAATGCTCTATGACTCAGGTCATCACAATGCTCCGTGACTCCAGTCATCACAGTGCTTCATGACCTTTGTCATCACAATGATCCATACCCTCGTCATCAAAAGGCTCTGTGACAATTGTCACCACAATGCTCCATGAACATTTAATCACAATTCTCGGTGACCCTTGTCATCACAATGCTCCATGCCTTTGTCAGCACAATACTCCATGACCCATGGCATCACAATGTGCCATGCCCTTGTCATCACAATGCTCCACATCGTTGTCATCACAATGCTCCATAAACCTTGTCATCACAGTGCTCCATGCATTTGTCAGCACAATGCTCCTGACCCATGTCATCACAAAGTGCCATGCGTTTGTCATCACAATGCTCCACAAGTTTGTCATCACAATGCTCCATGCTCATCTCATCAAAATGCTCTCTCAGCACTGATATCACAATGTTCCATAGCTAATCATCACAATACTCCCACACCCCTGAAATTACAATGTTCCATGTCCCTTGTCACAACAGTGCTACATGCCGTTATCATCACAATGCTCCATGACACATGATATCACAATGTTCCATAACCCCTGTCATCACAATGCTCCTTGACCCTTTTCATCACAATGCTCCATGACCCCTAACATTACAATGTTCCATAAACACTGTCATCAAAATGTTTCATGACCATTTCATCCAATTGCTCCATGACCCTGTCATCACAATGCTCCCTGCCCTTCTCATCACAATGCACCACACACTTGTCATCAAAATGCTCCATGGCCAATGTAATCACAAAGCTCCATGACCTTTGGCATCACAATGCTCCATGCCATTGTCATCACAAAGTTCCATGAAACCTCTCATCACATTGCTCCATGGTGTTGTCATCACAAAGCTCCATGACGCTTGTCATCACAATGCTTGATGCCCTTCTCATCACAATGCACCATGCCTTTGTCATTGCAATCCTCCAAGACACATGTATCACTGAGTTCCGTGCACTTGTCATCACAATGCTCCATGCCCACTCTCATCACAATAATCCATGAAACTTTTCAGACCAATGCTCCATGCCCTTGTCATCACAATGCTCCATTACACCTGTCATAACAATGCTCCATGACCCCTGCATTTGTCATCACAAGACTCCATGACCCTTGTCATCACAATGCTCCAAGACCCCTGTAATCACAATGCTCCATGCCCATGTCATCACAAAGCTCCCTGACGCATGTCATCAGAATGCTCCATGGCCTTCTCATCACAATGCTCCATGCCCATTTCATCACAATGCTCCAAGACCCCTGAAATAACAATACCCCATGCCACTTTTAATCTCAATGCTCCATGAACCCTGTCATCACAATGCACCATGCCCATCATCACAATGCTACATGCTATTGTCATCACAATGAAATCAAAATTCTCCAAGACCTCTGTCATCACAATGCTCCAAAACCCTCTGATCACAATGTTCCATAAAACTGTTCATCACAATGCCCCGTGATGCTGGTTATAACAGTTATCCATGGACTTCTCTTCACAATGCTCCATGACCCCTGACATCACAATGTTCCATAAACACTGTCATCAAAATATTTCATGAACATTTCATCCAATTGCTCCATGAACCTGTCATCACAATGCTCCCTGCCCTTCTCATCACAATGCACCACAGCCTTGTCATCAAAATGCTCCATGGCCTATGTCATCACAAAGCTCCATGACCCTTGGCATCACAATGCTGCATGCCATTGTCATCACAAAGCTCCATGAAACCTCTCATCACATTGCTCCATGACGTTGTCATCACAAAGCTCCATGACGCTTGTCATCACAATGCTCAATGCCCTTCTCATCACAATGCACCATGCCTTTGTTATTGCAATCCTCCAAGACACATGTATCACTGTGTTCCGTGCACTTGTCATCACAATGCTCCATGCCCACTCTCATCACAATAATCCATGAAATTTTTCAGACCAATGCTCCATGCCCTTGTCATCACAATGCTCCATTACCACTGTCATAACAATGCTCCATAACCTCTGCAATCACAATGTTCCATGGCTTTGTCATCACAAGACTCCATGACCCTTGTCATCACAATGCTCCAAGACCCCTTTAATCACAATGCTCCATGCCCATGTCATCACAAAGCTCCCTGACGCATGTCATCAGAATGCTCCATGGCCTTCTCATCACAATGCTCCATGCCCTTTTCATCACAATGCTCCAAGACCCCTGTAATAACAATACTCCATGCCACTTTTCATCTCAGTGCTCCATGAACCCTGTCATCACAATGCACCATGCCCATCATCATAATGCTTCATGCTATTGTCATCAAAATGAAATCAAAATTCTCCATGACCTCTGTCATCACAATGCTCCAAATCCCTGTGATCACAATGTTCCATAAAACTTGTCATCACAACGCCCCATGATGCTGGTTACCACAATTATCCATGGACTTCTCATCACAATTCTCCACCTTCTTGGCATCACTGTGCTCCATGACACTTCTCATCAAAGTGTTAAATGCTTTGTCATCACAATTCTCAATGCACTTGTCATCGCAGTTGTCCATGACCCCTGTCATAGCAAGCTCCATGTGCTTGTCATCACAATACTCCATGTGCTTGTCGTCACAATGCTCCATGACCTTTGTCATCACAAGTCTCCCTGACACTTGTTCTCAGAATGCTCCTTGAAACCTGTCATGAAAAGGCTCCATGCGTTTTTCATCACAATGCCCCATGTCGTTTTCTTCACAATGCTCCATGCCATTGTTATCAAAATACTCCACAAGCTTGTCATCAGAATGCTCACTGACCATTGTCATCACAATGCTCCAGGACCCCTGTTATCACAATGCTCCATACCCCTTGTCATTACAGTGCTCCATGACGCTCGTCATCACAGTTACCCGTGGACTTCTCGTCACAATGCTCCACAGTCTTGCCCTCACAATGCTCCATGCCTTGGTAATCACAATGCTCCATGTCCCGTGTCATCACAATTCTCCACGTTCTTGGCATCACTATGCTCCATGACCCTTCTCATCACAGTGTTACATGCTTTGTCATCACAATTCTCTATGCACTTGTCATCGCAATGCTCCATGATCCCTGTCATAGCAAGCTCCATGTGCTTGTCATCACAATGCTTCATGAACTTGTCATCAAAATTCTCAATGGCCCTTGTCATCACAATGCTCCATGCCCTTGTCATCACAAAGCTCCATGACACTTGTCATCACAATGCTCCAAGCCCTTGTCATCAAAATGCTCCATTACCTTTGTCATCACAATCCTCCATGACACTTGGCATCACAATGCTCCATTCCATTGTCATCGCAGTGACCATGACATATCTCATCACAATGCTCCCTGACACCTGTCTTGACAATACTCCATGACCTTCTCATCACAATGCTCCATGACCTTTGTCATCACAATTCTCAATACACTTGTCATCACAAGTCTCCCTGGAACGTGTCATCAGTATGCTCATTGAAAACTGTCATGACAAGTCTCCATGCCCTTTTCATCACAATGATCCATGCCCTTTTCATCACAATGCTCCATGCCATTGTCATCACAATACTCCACAAGCTTGTAATCAGAATGCTCCGTGACACTTGTCATCACAATGATCCATGAACCCTGTCATCAAAATGTTCCATGACACCTGTCATCACAATGCTCCATGCCCCTTGTCATTACAGTGCTCCATGATGCTCGTCATCACAATTATCCATGGTCTTCTCATCACAGTGCTCCACTGTCTTGCCATCACAATGCTCCATGACCTGGTTATCACAATGCACCATGTCCCCAGTCATCACAATGCTCCATGACCCCTGTCATCACAATACTCCATACCCCTTTTCATTACAGTGCTCCATGACGCTCGTAATCACAATTATCCATGCTCTTCTCATCACAATTCTCCACGCCCTTGTCATCAAAATGCTCCATGACACTTGTCAACACAATGCTCCATGACCACTGTCATCACAATGCTCCATTGCCCCTGTCATCACAATGCTCCACATCCCTTGTCATTACAGTGCTCCATGATGCTTGTCATCACAATTATCCACGGTCTTCTCATCACAGTGCTCCACGGTCTTGCCATGACAATGCTCCATGCCAATGTCATCACACTGCTCCATTTCCCTGTCATCACAATTCTCCACGTTATTGGCATCACTGTGCTCCATGACACTTCTCATCAAAGTGTTAAATGCTTTGTCATCACAATTCTCTATACCCTTGTCATCGCAATGCTCCATGACCCCTGTCATAGCAAGCTCCATATGCTTTTCATCACAATACTCAATGTGCTTGTCGTCACAATGCTCCATGACCTTTGTCATCACAATGCACCCTGTCACTTGTTGTCAGAATGCTCCTTGAAACCTGTCATGAAAAGGCTCCATGCCTTTTTCATCACAATGCCCCATGCCGTTTTCTTCACAATGCTCCATGCCTTTGTCATCAAAATACTCCTCAAGCTTGTCATCAGAATGCTCCCTGACCGTTGTCATCACAATTCTCCATGACTCCTGTTATCACAATGCTCCATACACCCTGTCATTACAGTGCTCCATGACGCTCGTCATCACAGTTACCTGTGGTCTTCTCATCACAATGCTCCACGGTCTTGCCATCACAATGCTCCAAGCCCTGGTCATCACAATGCTCCATGTCCCGTGTCAGCACAATTCTCCACGTTCTTGGCATCACTATGCTCCATGACACTTCTCATCACAGTGTTACATGCTTTGTCATCACAATTCTCTATGCACTTGTCATCGCAATGCTCCATGATCCCTGTCATAGCAAGCTCCATGTGCTTGTCATCACAATGCTTCATGAACTGGTCATCAAAATTCTCAATGGCCCTTGTCATCACAATGCTCCATGCCATTGTCATCAAAATGCTCCATTACCTTTGTCATCACCATCCTCCATGACACTTGGCCTCACAATGCTCCATTCCATTGTCATCGCAATGACCATGACATATCTCATCACAATGCTCCCTGACACCTGTCTTCACAATACTCCATGACCTTCTCATCACAATGCTCCATGCCCTTGTCATCACAATGCGCCATGCCCACTCTCATCACAATAGTCCATGAAATTTGTCAGAACAATGCAACATGCCCCTGTCATCACAATGCTCCATGCACTTTCATCACATTGCTCTATGACCCCTGTCATCACAATGCTCCATGACTCCAGTCATCACAATGCTTCATGACCATTGTCACCACAATGCTCCATGAACGTTTCATCACAATGCTCCGTGACCCTAGTCATCACAATGCTCCATGACTTTGTCAGCACAATACTCCATGACCCATGGCATCACAATGCGCCATGCGCTGGTCATCACAATGCTCCACATCGTTGTCATCACAATGCTCCATAAAGCTTGTCATCACAATGCTCCATGCCCACTCTCATCACAATAATCCATGAAACTTTTCAGACCAATGCTCCATGCCCTTCTCATCACAATGCTCCATTACCCCTTTCATAACAATGCTCCATGACCCCTGCCATCACAATGTTCTACGGCTTTGTCATCGCAAGACTCCATGACCCTTGTCATCACAATGCTCCAAGACCCCTGTACTCACAATGATCCATGCCCATGTCATCACAAAGCTCCCTGACACATGTCATCAGAATGCTCCATGGCCTTCTCATCACAATGCTCCATGCCCTTCTCATCACAATGCTCCCAGACCCCTGTAATAACAATACTCCATGCCACTTTTCATCTCAATGCTCCATGAACCCTGTCATCACAATGCACCATGCCCATCATCATAATGCTTCATGCTATTGTCATCACAATGAAATCAAAATTCTCCATGACCTCTGTCATCACAATGCTCCAAACGCCTGTGATCACAATGTTCCATAAAACTTGTCATCACAACGCCGCATGATGCTGGTTACCACAATAATCCATGGACTTCTCATCACAATGCTCCATGAACTTTGTCATCACAATTCTCAATACACTTGTCATCACAATGCTCCCTGGAACTTGTCATCAGTATGCTCATTGAAAACTCTCATGACAAGTCTCCATGCCCTTTTCATCACAATGATCCATGCCCTTTTCATCACAATGCTCCATGCCATTGTCATCAGAATACTCCACAAGCTTGTCATCAGAATGCTCCGTGACACTTGTCATCACATTGATCCATGAACCCTGTCATCAAAATGTTCCATGACACCTGTCATCACAATGCTCCATGCCCCTTGTCATTACAATGCTCCATGATGCTCGTCATCACAATTATCCATGGTCTTCTCATCACAGTGCTCCACTGTCTTGCCATCACAATGCTCCATGACCTGCTTATCACAATGCTCCATGTCCCCAGTCATCACAATGCTCCATGAACCCTGTCATCACAATAATCCATACCCCTTTTCATTACAGTGATCCATGACGCTCGTAATCACAATTAGCCATGGTCTTCTCATCACAATGCTCCACGCCCTTGTCATCAACACGCTCCATGACACTTGTCAACACAATGCTCCATGCCCACTGTCATCACAATGCTCCATGACCCCTGTCATCACAATGCTCCACACCCCTTGTCATTACAGTGCTCCATGACGCTTGTCATCACAATTATCCATGGTCTTCTCATCACAGTGCTCCATGGTCTTGCCATGACAATGCTCCATGCCAAGGTCATCACACTGCTCCATGTCCGTGTCATCACAATTCTCCACGTTCTTGGCATCACTATGCCCCATGACACTTCTCATCAAAGTGTTAAATGCTTTGTCATCACAATTCTCTATGCCCTTGTCATCGCAATGCTCCATGACGCCTGTCATAGCAAGCTCCATGTGCTTGTCATCACAATACTCCATGTGCTTGTCGTCACAATGCTCCATGACCTTTGTCATCACAATGAACCCTGTCACTTGTTGTCAGAATGCTCCTTGAAACCTGTCATGAAAAGGCTCCATGCCTTTTTCATCACAATGCCCCATGCCGTTTTCTTCACAATGCTCCATGACTTTCTCATCAAAATACTCCACAAGCTTGTCATCAGAATGCTCCCTGACCATTGTCATCACAATGCTCCATGACCCCTGTTATCACAATGCTCCATACCCCCTGTCATTACAGTGCTCCATGACGCTCGTCATCACAGTTACCCGTGGTCTTCTCATCACAATGCTCCACGGTCTTGCCATCACAATGCTCCAAGCCCTGGTCATCACAATGCTCCATGTCCCGTGTCAGCACAATTCTCCACGTTCTTGGCATCACTATGCTCCATGACACTTCTCATCACAGTGTTACATGCTTTGTCATCACAATTCTCTATGCACTTGTCATCACAATGCTCCATGATCCCTCTCATAGCAAGCTCCATGTGCTTGTCATCACAATGCTTCATGAACTGGTCATCAAAATTCTCAATGGCCCTTGTCAACACAATGCTCCATGCCATTGTCATCAAAATGCTCCATTACCTTTGTCATCAGCATCCTCCATGACACTTGGCCTCACAATGCTCCATTCCATTGTCATCGCAATGACCATGACATATCTCATCACAATGCTCCCTGACACCTGTCTTCACAATACTCCATGACCTTCTCATCACAATGCTCCATGCCCTTGTCATCACAATGCGCCATGCCCACTCTCATCACAATAGTCCATGAAATTTGTCAGACCAATGCAACATGCCCCTGTCATCACAATGCTCCATGCACTTTCATCAAAATGCTCTATGACCCCTGTCATCACAATGCTCCATGACTCCAGTCATCACAATGCTCCATGCCTTTGTCAGCACAATACTCCATGACCCATGGCATCACAATGCGCCATGCTCTGGTCATCACAATGCTCCACATCGTTGTCATCACAATGCTCCATAAACCTTGTCATCACAATGCTCCATGCGTTTGTCAGCACAATGCTCCATGACCCATATCATCACAATGTGCCATGCGTTTGTCATCACAGTGCTCCACAACCTTGTTTTCACGATGCTCCATGCACTTCTCATCAAAATGCTCTCTCACCAATGATATCACAATGTTCCATCACTAATCATCTCAATACTCCCTCACGCCTGTCATCACAATGTTCCATAACCCTTGTCACAACAATGCTACATGCACTTATCATCACAATGCTCCATGCCCCTGACGTCACAATGTTCCATAACCCCTGTCATCACAATGCTCCATGACCCTTTTCATCACAATGCTCCATGACCCTTGACATCACAATGTTCCATAAACACTGTCATCAAAATGTTCCATGACCATTTCATCCAATTGCTCCATGACCCTGTCATCACAATGCTCCCTGCCCTTCTCATCACAATGCACCACACACTTGTCATCAAAATGCTCCATTGCCTATGTCATCACATAGCTCCATGACCCTTGGCATCACAATGCTGCATGCCATTGTCATCACAAAGCTCCATGAATCCTCTCATCACATTGCTCCATGACGTTGTCATCACAGAGCTCCATGACGCTTGTCATCACAATGCTCGATGTCCTTCTCATCACAATGCACCATGCCTTTGTCATTGCAATCCTCAAAGACACATGTATCACTGTGTTCCGTGCACTTGTAATCACAATGCTCCATGCCCACTCTCATCACAATAATCCGTGAAACTTTTCAGACCAATGCTCCATGCCCTTGTCATCACAATGCTCCATTACCACTGTCATAACAATGCTCCATGACCCCTGCCATCACAATATTCCACGGCTTTGTCATCGCAAGACTCCATGACCCTTGTCATCAAAATGCTCCAAGAGCCCTGTAATCACAGTGCTCCATGCCCATGTCATCACAAAGCTCCCTGACGCATGTCATCAGAAGGCTCCATGGCCTTCTCATCACAATGCTCCATGCACTTCTCATCAGAATGCACCATGCCTTTGTCATTGCAATCCTCCAAGACACATGTATCACTGTGTTCTGTGCCCTTGTCATCACAATGCTCCATGCCCACTCTCATCACAATAATCCATGAATCTTTTCAGACCAATGCTCCATGCCCTTGTCATCACAATGCTCCAAGACCCCTGTAATCACAAAGCTCCATGCCCATGTCATCACAAAGCTCCCTGACGCATGTCATCAGAATGCTCCATGGCCTTCTCATCACAATGCTCCATGCCCTTTTCATCACAATGCTCCAAGACCACTGTAATAACAATACTCAATGCCACTTTTCAACTCAGTGCTCCATGAACCCTGTCATCACAATGCACCATGCCCATCATCATAATGCTTCATGCTATTGTCATCACAATGAAATCAAAATTCTCCATGACCTCTGTCATCACAATGCTCCAAACTCCTGTGATCACAGTGTTCCATAAAACTTGTCATCACAACGCCCCATGATGCTGGTTACCACAATTATCCATGGACTTCTCATCACAATGCTTCCTGGGACTTGTCATCAGTATGCTCATTGAAAACTGTCATGACAAGTCTCCAAGCCCTTTTCATCACAATGATCCATGCCCTTTTCATCACAATGCTCCATGCCATTGTCATCACAATACTCCACAAGCTTGTCATCAGAATGCTCCGTGACACTTGTCATCACAATGATCCATGAACCCTGTCATCAAAATGTTCCATGACACCTGTCATCACAATGCTCCATGCCCCTTGTCATTACAGTGCTCCATGATGCTCGTCATCACAATTATCCATGGTCTTCTCATCACAGTGCTCCACTGTCTTGCCATCACAATGCTCCATGACCTGGTTATCACAATGCTCCATGTCCCCAGTCATCACAATGCTCCATGACCCCTTTCATCACAATACTCCATACCCCTTCTCATTATAGTGCTCCATGACGCTCGTAATCACAATTATCCATGCTCTTCTCATCACAATGCTCCACGCCCTTGTCATCAAAATGCTCCATGACACTTGTCATCACAATGCTCCATGCCCACTGTCATCACAATGCTCCATGACCCCTGTCATCACAATGCTCCAAACCCCTTGTCATTACAGTGCTCCATGACGCTTGTCATCACAATTTTCAATGGTCTTCTCATCACAATGTTCCACGGTCTTGCCATCACAATGCTCCATGCCCTGGTCATCACACTGCTCCATGTCCCTGACATCACAATTCTCCACGTTCTTGGCATCAGAATGCTCCATGACACTTCTCATCAAAGTGTTACATGCTTTGTCATCACAATTCTCTATGCCCTTGTCATCGCAATGCTCCATGACCCCTGTCATAGCAAGCTCCATGTGCTTGTCCTCACAATACTCCATGTGCTTGTCGTCACAATGCTCCATGACCTTTGTCATCACAAGGCTCCCTGACACTTGTTCTCAGAATGCTCCTTGAAACCTGTCATGAAAAGGCTCCATGCCTTGTTCATCACAATGCCCCATGCCGTTTTCTTCACAATGCTCCATGCCATTGTCATCAAAATACTCCACAAGCTTGTCATCAGAGTGCTCCCTGACCCTTGTCATCACTCCATGACCCCTGTTATCACAATGCTCCATACCCTTTGTCATTACTGTGCTCCATGACGCTCGTCATCACAGTTACCCGTGGTCTTCTCATCACAGTGCTCCACGGTCTTGCCATCACAATGCTCCATGCCCTGGTCATCACAAAGCTCCATGACCCTTGTCATCACAATGATCCAAGCCCTTGTCATCAAAATGCTCCATTATCTTTGTCATCACAATCCTCCATGACACTTGGCATCAAAATGCTCCATTCCATTGTCATGGCAATGACCATGACATATGTCATCACAATGCTCCCTGACACCTGTTTTCACAATACTCCATGCCCCTTGTCATTACAGTGCTCCATGATGCTCGTCATCACAATTATCCATGGTCTTCTCATCACAGTGCTCCACGGTCTTGCCATCACAAGGCTCCATGCCCTGGTCATCACAATGCTCCATGTCCCGTGTCATCACAATTCTCCACGTTCTTGGCATCACTATGCTCCATGACACTTCTCATCACATTTTTACATGCTTTGTCATCACAATTCTCTATGCACTTGTCATCGCAATGCTCCATGATCCCTGTCATAGCAAGCTCCATGTGCTTGTCATCACAATGCTTCATGAACTGGTCATCAAAATTCTCAATGGCCCTTGTCATCACAATGCTCCATGCCCTTGTCATCACAAAGCTCCATGACCCTTGTCATCACAATGCTCCAAGCCCTTGTCATCAAAATGCTCCATTACGTTTGTCATCACAATCCTCCATGACACTTGGCATTACAATGCTCCATTCCATTGTCATCGCAATGACCATGACATATGTCATCACAACGCTCCCTGACACCTGTTTTCACAATACTCCATGACCTTTTCATCACAATGCTCCATGCCCTTGTCATCACAATGCACCATGCCCACTCTCATAACAATAGTCCATGAAATTTGTCAGACCAATGCAACATGCCCCTGTCATCACAATGCTCCATGCACTTTCATCACAATGCTCTATGAACCCTGTCATCACAATGCTCCGTGACTCCAGTCATCACAATGCTTCATGACCATTGTCACCACAATGCTCCATGAACATTTCATCACATTGCTCCGTGACCCTAGTCATCACAATGCTCCATGCCTTTGTCAGCACAATACTCCATGACCCATGGCATCTCAATGCGCCATGCACTTGTCATCACAATGCTCCACATCGTTGTCATCACAATGCTCCATAAACCTTGTCATCACAATGTCCATGCGTTTGTCAGCACAATGCTCCATGACCCATATCATCACAAGGTGACATGCGTTTGTCATCACAGTGCTCCACAAACTTGTTGTCACAATGATCCATGCACTTCTCATCAAAATGCTCTCTCACCAATGATATCACAATGCTCCATCACTAATCATCTCAATACTCCCTCACGCCTGTCATCACAATGTTCCATAACCCTTGTCACAACAATGCTACATGCACTTATCATCACAATGCTCCATGCCCCTGACGTCACAATGTTCCATAACCCCTGTCATCACAATGCTCCATGACCCTTTTCATCACAGTGCTCCATGACCCATGACATCACAATGTTCCATAAACACTGTCATCAAAATGTTCCATGACCATTTCATCCAATTGCTCCATGACCCTGTCATCACAATGCTCCCTGCCCTTCTCATCTCAATGCACCAAACACTTGTCATCAAAATGCTCCATGGCCTATGTCATCACAAAGCTCCATGACCCTTGGCATCACAATGCTCCATGCCATTGTCATCACAAAGCTCCATGAAACCTCTCATCACATTGCTCCATGATATTTTCATCACAAATCTTCATGACGCTTGTCATCACAATGTTCAATGCCCTTCTCATCACAATGCACCATGCCTTTGTCATTGCAATCCTCCAAGACACATGTATCACTGTCTTCCGTGCACTTGTCATCACAAAGCTCCATGCCCACTCTCATCACAATAATCCATGAAACTTTTCAGACCAATGCTCCATGCCCTTGTCATCAAAATGCTCCAATACCACTGTCATAACAATGCTCCATGACCCCTGCCATCACAATGTTCCACGGCTTTGTTATCGCAAGACTCCATGACCCTTGTCATCACAATGCTCCAAGACCCCTGTAATCACAATGCTCCATGCCCATGTCATCACAAAGCTCCCTGACGCATGTCATCAGAATGCTCCATGGCCTTCTCATCACAATGCTCCATGCCCTTCTCATCAGAATGCACCATGCCTTTGTCATTGCAATCCTCCAAGAAACATGTATCACTGTGTTCCGTGCCCTTGTCATCACAATGCTCCATCCCCACTCTCATCACAATAATCCATGAAACTTTTCAGACCAATGCTCCATGCCCTTCTCATGACAATGCTCCATTACCCCTGTCATAACAATGCTCCATGACCCCTGCCATCACAATGTTCTACGGCTTTGTCATCGCAAGACTCCATGAGCCTTGTCATCAAAATGCTCCAAGACCCCTGTAATCACAATGATCCATGCCCATGTCATCACAAAGCTCCCTGACACATGTCATCAGAATGCTCCATTGCCTTCTCATCACAATGCTCCATGCCCTTTTCATCACAATGCTCCCAGACCCCTGTAATAACAATACACCATGCCACTTTTCATCTCAATGCTCCATTAACCCTGTCATCACAATGCACCATGCCCATCATCATAATGCTTCATGCTATTGTCATCACAGTGAAATCAAAATTCTCCATGACCTCTGTCATCAAAATGCTCCAAACCCCTGTGATCACAATGTTCCATAAAACTTGTCATCACAACGCCCCATGATGCTGGTTACCACAATAATCCATGGACTTCTCATCACAATGCTCCATGAACATTGTCATCACAGTTCTCAATACACTTGTCATCACAATGCTCCCTGGAACTTGTCATCAGTATGCTCATTGAAAACTCTCATGACAAGTCTCCATGCCCTTTTCATCACAATGATCCATGCCCTTTTCATCACAATGCTCCATGCCATTGTCATCACAATACTCCACAAGCTTGTCATCAGAATGCTCCGTGACACTTGTCATCACATTGATCCATGAACCCTGTCATCAAAATGTTCCATGACACCTGTCATCACAATGCTCCATGCCCCTTGTCATTACAGTGCTCCATGATGCTCGTCATCACAATTATCCATGGTCTTCTCATCACAGTGCTCCACTGTCTTGCCATCACAATGCTCCATGACATGGTTATCACAATGCTCCATGTCCCAAGTCATCACAATGCTCCATGACCCCTGTCATCACAATACTCCATACCCCTTTTCATTACAGTGCTCCATAACGCTCGTAATCACAATTATCCATGCTCTTCTCATCACAATGCTCCATGCCCTTGTCATCAACATGCTCCATGACACTTGTCATCACAATGCTCCATGACCACTGTCATCACAATGCTCCATGACCTCTGTCATCACAATGCTCCACAACCCTTGTCATTACAGTGCTCCATGACGCTTGTCATCACAATTTTCAATGGTCTTCTCATCACAATGCTCCACGGTCTTGCCATCACAATGCTCCATGCCCTGGTCATCACACTGCTCCATGTCCCTGTCATCACAATTCTCCACGTTCTTGGCATCACTATGCTCCATGACACTTCTCATCAAAGTGTTACATGCTTTGTCATCACAATTCTCTATGCACTTGTCATCACAATGCTCCATGACCCCTCTCATAGCAAGCTCCATGTGCTTGTCACCACAATACTCCATGTGCTTGTCGTCACAATGCTCCATGACCTTTGTCATCACAAGGCTCCCTGACACTTGTTGTCAGAATGCTCCTTGAAACCTGTCATGAAAAGGCTCCATGCATTTTTCATCACAATGCCCCATGCCGTTTTCTTCACAATGCTCCATGCCATTGTCATCAAAATACTCCACAAGCTTGTCATCAGAGTGCTCCCTGACCATTGTCATCACAATGCTTCTTGACCCCTGTTATCACAATGTTCCATACCCATTGTCATTACTGTGCTCCATGACGCTCGTCATCACAGTTACCCGTGGTCTTCTCATCACAATGCTCCACGGTCTTGCCATCACAATGCTCCATGCCCTGGTCATCACAATGCTCCATGCCCCGTGTCATCAACATTCTCCTCGTTCTTGGCATCACTATGCTCCATGACACTTCTCATCACAGTGTTACATGCTTTGTCATCACAATTCTCTTTGCACTTGTCATCACAATGCTCCATGATCCCTGTCATAGCAAGCTCCATGTGCTTGTCATCACAATGCTTCATGAACTGGTCATCAAAATTCTCAATGGCCCTTGTCATCACAATGCTCCATGCCCTTGTCATCAAAATGCTCCATTACCTTTTCATCACCATCGTCCATGACACTTGGCATCACAATGCTCCATTCTATTGTCATCGCAATGACCATGACATATCTCATCACAATGCTCCCTGACACCTGTCTTCACAATACTCCATGACCTTCTCATCACAATGCTCCATGCCCTTGTCATCACAATGCGCCATGCCCACTCTCATCACAATAGTCCATGAAATGTGTCAGACCAATGCAACATGCCCCTGTCATCACAATGCTCCATGCACTTTCATCAAAATGCTCTATGACCCCTGTCAGCACAATGCTCCGTGACTCCAGTCATCACAATGCTTCATGACCATTGTCACCACAATGCTCCATGAACATATCATCACAATGCTCCGTGACCCTAGTCATCACAATGCTCCATGCTTTTGTCAGCACAATACTCCATGACCCATAGCATCACAATGTGCCATGCGCTTGTCATCACAATGTTCCACATCGTTGTCATCACAATGCTCCATAAACCTTGTCATCACAATGCTCCTTGCGTTTGTCAGCACAATGCTCCATTACCCATATCTTCACAATGTGCCATGCGTTTGTCATCACAGTGCTCCACAACCTTGTTATCACAATGCTCCATGCACTTCTCATCAAAATGCTCTCTCACCAATGATATCACAATGTTCCATCACTAATCATCTCAATACTCCCTCACGCCTGTCATCACAGTGTTCCATAACCCTTGTCACTACAATGCTACATGCACTTATCATCACAATGCTCCATGCCCCTGACATCACAATGTTCCATAACCCCTGTCATCACAATGCTATATGACCCTTTTCATCACAATGCTGCAAGACCCCTGATAAAACAATGTTCCATAACCCCTGTCATCAAAATGTTCCATGACCCTTTTCATCCAATTGCTCCATGACCCTGTCATCACAATGATCCCTTCCCTTCTCATCACAATGCACCACGCCCGCTTTAACGGGGAGTCCTTTCTACCTGTTCAAATATGTTTCCTGCCACTCTCCCTTGCTTACAAGTCTTTTTCTGTGACTTACCTCAAGACATTTTTCGACTATAGATATTTTCAACTCTGCAGTTTCATGAATTTTAGTGCCCCTGAGTTCCATTATTCAACTTGTGTTTTTGGAAACTGGACACAAAACAGCGGGATTTCCTCTAGCCCTATTCTGTTTGCGTGGGCAATTCTAGCCTTTGATGAATTTGTCTTCCGGATTGGAAATTAGAGTGGCATGTGCCTGTCCGAACACCTAAGACTTGTCTCTAAATTTTTCTCATCCTTCCGCTTCATCCTCTGGACAATTCCAAACTGTGTGCAACAGGATGTTGACGGTGTTGATATCCCCAAGCGAGGAGGTTGTTAGGAAAGATGTTGGAGGGGTGAACCCAAGCACCAGGCGATGAGGAGATGAGGTGCCTTTTCCAAACTCTTTCCGATCAAATGGTGTACCATCCTCTAGGTGTGACAGGCATGTTTTAGCTGTAGGAAGGGTCCCGTGCATGTAAGGAGGACACCAGGGATTTTTCCACATCAGTGCCTCCCCGAACCCCAAACTGGGGAATTTTTAAGCTACGGCTACACGCATGTCCATTAAGGGCCTTGGGAAATAGGCAGAGCCCAAACTTTAGATGATTGAAATCTTCAGGGTCAGAAGTGCTCACCATCGGCTTTGCTTAGGTTACATTTTATCTGTCATTGATAGATGATGTCAATAAAAATATCTATTCTTTTTCAGATTATTTCCCCTTATAGGTTATTGCAAAATATTCAGTGTAGTTCCCTGTGCTATACAGTAGTTCCCTGTTGATGATCTATTTTATATACAGCAGTGTGTATGTGTTAAACCCAAACTGTTAATTTATCCCTTCTCCTACCTTTCCCCTTTGGTAATAATAAATTATAAGATTTTATACTTCTCAGAAATGGGGGAGCTGAAGAGAGGTATCATTTTCAATGGAAAAGCATTGAAAACACGATTGAAGCTTCAGCCAAGAGTATTCGATGTACATCCATGGAAATAACTCACTTCATTTCTCTAATGTTGACCTCACAAATAAGACAAACGTCTTCACTGAACTTGCTTATAGGAAAGTGATGGAAATATCAAATGTAAGTCTTAGAAACATCTTATTTTACCCGAGCGTTATACACTGCTCTATGTTAACTACAGTTTGGCTCACACATCTGTTCATTGAAGTTACAATGTTCTCAATTTCTGTTACTGATCCTCCAGAGTGGACCCCAACAGGAGTCCCCATGCCCAGTGTCATTGGCGCCAACAGATCAAGACTGAGTTTGGTTCAGAAGCAAAGGAAACATTATTTTGAAAACAGAAAGGAGAGGTGAGAGCGTGCACTCCCCCACGGGCTGTGGGCTGGGCTGCTGTGTAGGGATCCCGGCAGCGTCAGTGGGAGGGAGGGGATGGAGATCTCGAGGGCTGGGTTGGCTGCAGCTCAGGCTCTATGCCGCAGAGTCTGCATGGGACGCCGCTAGCTGAGGTGTCGACCCAGCCATTCTGCACTAGGAAATTGGGTCTGAAGTGCCGGGTGTGGGACCTCTGCTTGCGGAACCCTAGGAGCACGTGAAATTAGACAAAGCACAAAGGAAAAACAGGTTAGACTTTATTTTATTGCCCAGATTCTCTTTTTATCTCACAGGAGTTTTTAATGAACATTGCCGGAGATGAACACCTCCTCTGCTTTTGGTTCTGTTCCTCATTCTTGGGGTGTTGAGGGTGCAGACCCCTCTTTTGTAACTGCTTCATGCTGTGGTGAGAGCCCTTATACATGTGGGGAGGGGAAAACTTCTCCCAACCAGCCTCCCGGTGAGGTCGATTGTCCCAAGGCCTCCTGCCTCACTTCTCGTCTGCCTGAGCACCAGCATTGGAAGTGTTATAGATTCTAATGACCTTTAAGGTTCCAGGAAACAGATGTGCAGAGATGCTGCGGTGGCAGGTTTCACCCCACCCAACATTTGTTTGGCGACCTTAGGCTGACGGCTTTTGCCAGCCTAGATGCTCTGACCAGTAGTCTGTGCTTTCTTTAATTAGGTCCCTGAATTAATGTACAAATAGCACCATGTGTCAGAGCCCTGCCCGCACAACTCCCAGACAGTCAAGGGTCAGTGGTGATCCAGGACCATGACGTCCACTGAGTCAACAGCCTTTAGAAGTAGCCAGCAGTCCAGCCGGTCATATTGACCATCATCACCACGGTGTCTGTAGGGCTTTCTATGGTGAAAGCATGATATACGTTTCCCCCGCCAAGCTTATTAGCTCCCCTCTGGGTGCAGTAAGTCCTGCAAGCAGTAGTCTGCTCTTTCGGGGCACAGTCTTGTTGTTTTCTGAGAGAAACTCCAGGTCAAGTGATGGTCACACGAGTCATTTTGGGGGCCTGTTGCCCCCGTTTGTCTCTCTGGAGGTTGGAGTTGGAGGGCCTCCTCACTCAAGGTCAGTGTGTCCACAGAGCGACCCCTGCAACTTCAGGGCATGATGGGTGGTTAGGATCACCACATGGGGTCCTTTTCCCTTAGGAGGGACCTGGCCTTGGGGGCTGCTGATTTCCAGCTTTTTAGATACCCCAGTATCCTGGCCTGATGAGTCGGTGGGCAAAGCCCTTGGTGACCATAGTTTATCATACCTGAAGGGCATTCTTGTGTTGCTCCATTTCAGGTGGTCCCAGTTTTTGCACTAAGGCTCCAAGGGCGATTAACCTATGACCGGGTATGTAAAGGTCAAAGGGTTTAGCTAAATTAGGTAGTTCCTGGGCAAGGGTCTGAAATTGACTGCTCTTTCCATTCTTGAAAGGCTGCTTCTGGATTCTATTCAAAAGGATCATCATCTTTTCGTGTCAGTGTTTCATGTAGAGGCCCAGCTATTAGACTGTAGTTAGGGATCCAGATGCAGAAAACCTTGGCCTCCCCAGGAACCCCTAAGCTGTCTTCTAGTTTTAGAAGAGGTAAGGCTGCAAATGGCTTCTTCCCTATCCTGGGATGCGTTTCTCCGAATATCTGTGAGAATGAAGCCCAGGCATGTCACCTTAGCCTGGGATATTTGAGCCTTTTTCTTGGACATCTTCTATCCTTTCTTGGCTAGGTAGTTCAGAGGCGTCTTTAGTAGGCCTGGCGATCAGAATGTCCTCTGCATATTGAAGGAGGGCTCCCTTTTACAGAGGTAGAACTTTTAGGCCTTTAAAGGACATTTCCCCAATGATGGTGTTGGGATTTTTGAACCATTGGGGAAGGATGGCCCAGCATTATTGCTTTGGTTGCATGGTGTGTCCTGCCACTCACAAGCCAAAAATTATTGTGACTCTGAGATGAATGGAACACAGAAGAAGGCATCATTGAAGTCTAATACAGAATGCCATGGCCTGGTGGATGGTAGAATGACCAGCAGGGTGTAGGAAATAGGAGCTACTGGATGTATATCCTCGGTGGCTTCACTGACTGTCCTTATATACTTTACCAGGTCCCCAGCAGCCAGTGGGACTCTCGTGGTCAGGCCAATCCCAGGATATGGAGCTCACCTGTGCAGCACGCCCCACCGAACCGCCCACGGGGCTCTTGTGGTCAAGTCCCTCCAAGGGTATGGAGCTCACATGTGCAGTTACCCAGCAACCCATGGGGCTCTCATAGTCAGGCCCTTCCCTGGATACGGAGCTCCCCTGGGCAGGTACCCGAGCACGGCTGGACACACAGGAACTGTGCACATAGCCCACATTGCAGAGAACCCCCAGCTCACCTGTCGCTCACAGCTGACACAAAACGCCTCAGAGCAGGACTTGAACTAACAAAGAGCAGACCTGACAGGTCTGTGACCCTGGCTATCACCCTGAGCAGCCTCTCTCGGCCTGGTGTTCCAGACACTTCCACTGCAGCCAGGGCACCAGGCCTCTGTCTCCAACCACCATCACTCCTCTCCCTGACTCCTGGGTTCCTCTCATTAGTATAGGGTGTTCTTGAAGTTGTTTTCCACTCATGGACCAGATAAAATGATGAGAAAAAAGCCGCAGCTGCAGCCCCTTGTCTATATTGACTCTCAAGAGCCCACACCTGTTCCTTGGCCGCGGCCCGTTTAGCAAGTTTCATTTTCTGCAACTGTGATCCCCTGAGGGGTGAGGATTGGCTGATATGGGCAGCCTGACACTGTCTGCCAGCCCTCCCCAGGTGTGCCTTGGTGGAGGTCAATATAAACACCTCTCCAGTCAGCAAGAGCCCCTGTAGCTGTGCCTGATGCCATATTCTCTGCCCCGTCAGCAGTGTCGTGGCTGGGGTGGTGGGAGGGAGTGAGGGGCCATGGCTTTGTGGGTGGCCCAGTGTGAGTGGGGCTCTGCTGGTCTTTCTGCAGGAGTTGCCAGGCTGCCACCTGCTAAAGAAGAGGATGTGTCACCCATACCTGCCGCTGGAATTTCTCCCCAGGCAGAGGTGAGGAAGTAAAAAGCAGTGGGGGCCGTGGCAGGAGGGGTATCTCAGGTAGGGAAATGGAAAGCTTCCAGAAGAGCATCTGGGGCCAGGACCATCCTGTCTGGCCAGCAGGCATCAAGTCGGCCTGCGTGCTGTCGCTGGTGTGGCACCACAGCCCTTCATCTAGGCTTGCAAGTTCTTGTACATATTCAGCTGTTTTACCTGGAAAGGGTGGGAAGAGTTCAGCTGCAGCAGGACTGGGACTCAGCTCACATTTACTCACAGACGCCTCGACACAGTCCCCCAGCTTTGCAATGAGGATGTTCCTTGTTGGGGGGGGAGCGCTGCTCACTGCATGGGAGACGATTTCCCATCTCTGACCAACTTAAGAATTTTTTACAACTGGAGCAAGTGCCCTGATACGATTTTCCTCTGTATAACTGGTGGGTTCTGTTTTTTTTTTTTTTTTTTTTTTTTTTTTTCTTTTTTTCTTTTTGGTTCGAGGTAGACTTTATTTATTCCTCTTTTTTTAATTTGGAGATATAAACATGGAAATAATGCATTAATATAAAGACGTCTATGTGAACGGAAAAACGTTTTTTTTCATTTATTTTATTAAATGTTATTTATTTATTTTTATTTATTTTTAATTTATTTATTTCTTTTATACAGCAGGTTCTTACTGGATATCTATTTTATACATATGTGTGCACATGTGAATCCCAGTCTCCCAATTCATCCCACCACCACCCTCACATGGCATTCCCCCCTTGGTGTCCATATGTTTGTTCTCTACATCTGTGTCTCTATCGCTGCCCTGCAAACCGGTTCATCTGTACCATTTTTCTAGGTTCCACATATATGCAATAACTTACAATATTTGTTTTTCTCTTTCTGACTTACTTCACTCTGTATGACAGTCTCTAGATTCATCAAGGTCTCTACAAATGACCCAATTTCATTCCTATGTATGGCTGAGTAATATTCCATTGTATATATGTACCACATCTTTATCCATTCATCTGTCTGTGGGCACTTAGGTTGCTTTCATTACCTGGCTATTGTAAATAGTACTGCAATGAACATTGTGGTGAATGTGTCTTTTTGATTTATGGTTTTCTCTGGGTATATGCCCAGTAGTGGGATTGCTGGATTATATGGTAATTCTATTTTTAGTTTTTTAAGGAACCTCCATACTTTTCTCCATAGAGACTATATCGATTTACATTCCCAGCAATAGTGGAAGAAGGTTCCTTTTCTCCACACCCTCTCCAGCATTTGTTGTTTGTAGATTTTCTGATGATGCCCATTCTAACAGGTGTGACGTGATACCTCATTGTAGTTTCGATTTCCATTTCTCTAATAATTAGTGATGTTGAGCAGATTTTCATGTGCGTACTGGCCATCTCTATGTCTTCTTGGAAGAAATGTCTATTTAGATCTTCTTCCATTTTTGTATTGGGTTGTTTGTTTTATTAATATTGAGCTGCATGAGCTGTTTATATATATTTGAGATTAATTATTTGTCCATTGATTCATTGGCAAATATGTTCTGCCATTCTGAGGGTTGTCTTTTCGTCCTGTTTGTAGTTTCCTTTGCTTTGCAAAAGCTTTTACATTTCATTAGGTCCCATCTGTTTAGTTTACTTTTTTATTTCATTACTATAGGAGGTGGATCAAAAAAGATCTTGCTGTGATTTACGTCAGAGTATCCTTCGTAAGTTTTCCTCTCAGAATTTTATACTGTCCGGTCTTACATTAATGTCTCTAATCCATTTTGAATATATATTTTATGTATGGTGTTGGGGAGTGTTCTAATTTCATTCTTTTACATGTAGCTGTCCATATTTCCCAGCACCAATGATTGAAGAGACTGGCTTATCTCCATTGTATAGTCTTGCCTCCTTTGTCATAGATTAGTTGACCATAGGTGTGTAGGTTTATCCCTGGGCTTTCTTTTTCTTTTTTTTTTCCTTTTACACGTTTATTGGAGTATAATTGTTTTACAATGGAGTGTTAGTTTCTGCTGTATAACAAAGTCAATCAGCTATACATATTCAAATATCACCAGATCCCCTCCCTCTTGCATCTCCCTCCCACACTCCATATCCCACCCCTTTATGTGGTCACAAAGCACCGAGCTGATCTCCCTGTTCGATGTGGCTGATTCTCAGTAGCTATCGGTGTTACATTTGTTAATGTATTTATGTCAATGCCACTCTGTCACTTCGTCTCAGCTTACCCATCCCCCTTCCGGTGTCCTCAAGACCTTTCTCTACGTCTGTGTCCTTAATCCTGTCCTGCCACTAGGTTCTTCAAAATATTTTTGTTTTTCTTCATTAGATCCCGTATATCTCTGTTAACATACAGTATTTGTTTTTCACTTTCTGACTTACTTCACTGTGTAGGACAGATTCTAAGTCCATCCACCTCAGTACAAATAACTCAGTTTTGCTTCTTTTTATGGCTGAGTAATATTCCATTGTATATATGTGGCAGATCTTCTTTATCCATTCATCTGTCGATGGACACTTAGGTTGCTTCCATGTCCAAGCTATTGTAAATAGAGCTGCAATGAACTTTTTTGTACATAACTCTTTTTGAATTATGGTTTTCGCAAGGCAAATGCCCAGTAGTTGGATTGTTGTGTCGTATGGTACCTCTATTGATAGTTATTTAGAGGAACCTCCGTACTGTTCTCCTTAGTGCCCATATCAATTTACATTCCCACCCACAGTGCAAGTGTGTTCCCTTTTCTCCAATAAAGGCCTCTCCAGCATTTATTGTTTTGTAGATTTTTTTGATGATTGCCACTCTGACTGCTGTGTGGTGATACCTCACGATAGTTATGATTTGCATTTCTCTAATGATTAGTGATGTTCAGCATCCTTTCATGTGTTTCTTGGTAATCTGTATATCTTCTTTGGAGAAATGTCTATTTAGGTCTTCTGGCCGTTTTTGGATTGTGTTGTTTGTTTTTGTGATATTGAGCTACATGAGGTGCTTGTAAAGTTTGGAGATTAATCCTTTGTCAATTGCTTCATTTGAAAATATTTTCTCCCATTCTGAGGGTTGTTTTTGCATCTTGTTTATGTTTTCCTGTACTGTGTAAAAGCTTTTAAGTTTCATTAGGTCCCATTTGTTGATTTCTGTTTTTATTTCCATTTCTCTAGGAGGTGAGTCAAAAAGGATCTTGCTGTGATTTATGTCATAGAGTGTTCTGCCTATGGTTTCCTCTGAGTGTTTTATAGTGTCTGGTCTTATATTTAGACCTCTAATCCATTTAGAGTTTATTTTTGTGTATGGTGTTATGGAATGTTCTAATTTCATTCTTTTATGTGTAGGGGTCCAGTTTTCCCAGCACCAATTACTGAAGAGACTGTCTTTTCTCCATTGTATATCCTTAGCTCCTTTGTCATAGTTGAGATAGCCATAGGTATGTACGTTTATCTCTGGGCTTTCTGTCCTGTTCCATTGATCTGTGTTTATGCCAATCTACATACACTTGATTCCATTATGGATCCATATAAATACATAGGTTTCAAGATTATTACCAGTCAGATATACTCCTCTTCAGTGAATAGGGTGTTTTGTGTCTAGTTCATTGAGAAAGGAGTAGGTCTTGTCTATTACATATTTGGTATATGGAATGGTATCTGTGCTAATTTCAAACTCTGCTTTTACACATCACCCTACGTCACCTTTCCCATTAAGGAGGCATAAGTGTGTTTTCTAAATGTGTAACTCTGTTCTCTTTTGAAATTCAGTTCATGTGTAGCCATGTTTACCTTCCCTCTATAAGTGATATATTACAATAAGTTTCTGTTTCTTTGTGGCTCATTTCACTTAGCATTATCGTACCTAAAGCCACTCATTATGCTGCTATTGGGCTTATGACATTGATTTTATGTCTGAGTGACATTCCATTGTATATAAGTACCATGACATCTATATCCATTTTTTTTCCTTTCCTGGGACATTTAAAGTGTACCGAATTCGAGGTTCTTGTAAACAGAGCAGCCCTAAACTTTGCGCTGGCTGTGTGTTGCGGATTTTTAATTTTGCCAAAATACACGCCCATGAGTGGAAGTGTGCTATGCTCTGTAGCTCTGTTTTAGAAAACAACATACAGTTCTCCAGAGAGGCTGTTGGCAATTTACATCCTGTCCATCGGTGTAACCAGGCTCCCTTTTCTCCATGGCCTGTCCTGCATTTGTGGTTTTTACACTGTTTGTGGATGGCCCTTTTGACTGGAGGTAAGGGACACTTATATGTAGTGTGGATTTTCAATGCCTGATGGCTTGCTTGGCCAAAAAGTGCGTATGCATTTTTTCCCGAATATATCCAAGAAAATACACATACTCCCTTTTCTGCCAAGGGCAACATTGTTGGAGTTCTGTCGCTTTTCATGTTCTTTAAAGATGACTCCAATGTACCTCTTGAAATCTGTTTCCTTCAATTCTGCCTTGCATTCAAATCCTCTTCACGGCCTTACCTCAATATATTTCTGGATGATAGTTGTCCTTTATAACTCTGCAAGTTTGTGAATTGCTGTGCCCCTGATATCCATTTTTCAAACCGCCTATTTGTGAGCTGGCTGCAATACCGCAGGATGGCTTTAGGCCCTACTCCGGTTCCAGGGCTTCAGGCTGAGCCTTTGGTTAATGCTTCTTCCTGATGGGAAAGTAGAGTGATATGTGCCCATCCAAACACCTACATCTAAACTCTCATTTGTTTCCCCTCTTCCTGTTCATCCTCTGCACAATTTGCAAACTGTGCATAAAAGGAGGGTAAAGGCACTGACACTCCAAGTGGGGAGATTTTTAGTAATGCAGCTGGAATGGTGAAGCCGAGCACGATGAAAGGAAAAATGAGGTACCTTTTAGAAAACTTTCCCAATTACACAGTGTACCATCCACTGGGTTTCCCATGCATGTTTTAACTGTAGGAAGATTCTCTTAAACCGGGAGAGTTGGGACAACTAGAATGTGTAGCACAGTATTGCTCTAAGTGGCGTTGTTTTGCTCACACAACCTCAGCAATCTTGTCAGCCCCAAGTGTCCAGTCTTATGTGTCATCCAGCTGTGGGTGTAAAGGTGGTCAATCCAGGTTGGATCACAGGCCCTGAACGTAATTTTTAAGATTTCTCTCTGTTTCGTGGTTTTTGCATTTTGCTTTTGAAACTTATTTTTATAAGGGGGTTTAGCTGAATTTCAGTGCTGTGTTCATGCCATTATACACACATATGCTTTCTTTATGGAGACATGAGAATACATATGTTTTAAAATTCTTAAAGGCAGATATATTCCTCTGCAATGAATAGGGGGTGTTGAGTCCAGTTCATTGTGCGGGGAGTAGGTGTTGTCTATTACATACTTGGTTTAGGTAACGGTATCTGTGTTAATTTAAAACTGTGGTTTTATGCATCACCCCACCTCGGCTTTCCCGATAAGCAGGCAGAAGATTGCTTTCTAAATGTGTGACTCTGTAGTGTTTGTAATCCAGTTCATGTGTAGCCATGTGTACATTCACCCTATGAGTGATAACTTATGATAAGATTTGTTACTCTGTTATCTTTCCTAACTCAGTTCATGTGTAGCCATGGTTACAGGACCTTTGTAAGTGATATCTTATGATAAGGTTCTTTTTCAATGTGACTTATTCACTTAGAATCATTGTACCTGAATCCACTCATTTTGCTGTTACTGGCCTTATGACATTGATTTCATGGCTAAGGGATATTTAATCGTACGTAAGTACCACAATTTCTTGTACCATTTTTTTTTCTTTCCTGGGACATTTAAGGTGTACCCAAGTTGAGGTTCGTGTAAGCAGTGCAGCCCTAAATATTGGGGTGGCTCTGTCTTACTGATTTTCATTTTTCCAAATGTATATTCCCTAGACTGGAACTGCCATTGGCTCTGTAGCTCTGTTTTTTCTTTGTTTTAGGGAACACAATGCACTCCCCCAGAGAGGCATTTATAAATTTACATCCTGCCCATTAGCCTAACAAGACTCCCTGTTCTCCAGGGCCAGTCTTGCCTTTCTGGTTTTTACACATTTTTCGGATGTCCCTTTTGACCAGTGGGAAGTGATCGTTCTTGTAGTGCAGATTTGCATTACTTGCTTGCTTGCTTGGCCAAAAAGGGCGTATGCATTTTTTCTTGAATATATTCAGAAGAAAACGCATATGCCCTTTTGGACAAGTACATCACTGATGAAGTAGTTCTCCTCTGCCTGTACTTTAAAGGCGATTCCTATGTACCTCTTGAAATCTGTTTCCTGCTATTCTGCCTCGCATTCATGACAGCCTCATTGCCTTCCCTCAACAGATTATTGGACGATAGTTGTCCTTTATTACTCTGCCAGTTTGTGAATTGCTGTGCCCCTGAGCTCCATTTTTCAACTCCTTTTTTGTGAACTGAACGCAAGTCCAAAATTTTGGATCACGACCTCTACTGGTTCCTGGTGGGTGGCTGAGACTTTGGTTAATTCTTCTTCCTGCCAGGAAATTAGAGTGACATGTGCCCGTCCAAATGTCTAACAGCTGCTCTCTCATTGGTTCTCCCTCTTCCCTTCCATCCTCTGCCAAATTGGCAACCTGTGCGAACCAGGAGGTTAAAGAGGCTGGCTCTCCAAGTTGGGAGATTGATAGTAAAGCAGTTGGAAAGTCAAACGGGAGCACCAGAAGAGGGACTATTCATTGAGTTTTAGAAACCTTTAGATTTCACAGTGTGTCCATTCTCTAGGTTTCCCGTACATGTTATAGCTGTAGTAATATAACCTTAAATCAGGAGAGTTGGGTCCCATGGAATGGGGGCCATGCATTATTGCATTGAAGGGTCTGCATTTGCTCACCCAATCTCACCAATCCTCTCAGTCCCAAGTGTCCAGCCTTATGCCACATCCAGCTGTCATTGTAGATAGGGTCATTCCAGGTTTCATCAGAGACCCTGAAGGAATTGTAAAGAATTTCCCTGTTTTTTGGTTTTGTTTTTGAAATTCCTTTTTATAGTGGGTTTGAGCTGATTCTCACTGCCATGTTTATGCCAGTCTAGACACACTTGATTCACTTACGGAGACATATCAATACATAGGTTGTAACATTCTTAATAGTCAGATCTATTCCTCTGCGGGAAATATGGGGTTTTGAGTCCCTTTCACTGAGGAAGGTGTTGGTCTTGTCTAATCCACGGTAGGTTTTAGAAACGGTACCTGTGCTTATATCAAACTCTGGTTTTATGCATCACCCCACCTCTCCTTCCCTCTTAAACAGGCAAAAGAGTGTTTTCTAAATGTGAGACTCTGTTCTCTTTCCTAACTCAGTTCATATGTAGCCATGTTTACAGGATCTTCATAAGTGATATCTTATGATAAGTTTCTTTTTTTGTGTGACTTATTTCACTTAGAATCATCATACCTGAATAAACTCACTTTGCTGCTCCTGGTCTTATGACATTGATTTCATGGCTGAGGGATATTCCATCGTACGTAAATACCACAATGTTTTGAACCATTTTTATATTTCCTGGGATATTTAAGGTGTACCCAATTTGAGGTTCTTGTAAGCAGTGCAGCCCTAAATTTGGGGGTGGCTCTGTCTTATTGATTTTCAGTTTTCCCAAGGTATATTCCCTATACTGGAAGTGCCCTTGGTTCTGTAGCTCTGTTGTTTACTTGTTTTAGGGAACACAATGCACTCCTCCAGTGAGGCAGTTGGCAATTTACATCCCGCCCATCAGCAAAACAAGGCTCCCTGTTCTCCAGGGCCTGTCTTGCCTTTCTGGTTTTTACACATTTTGTGGATGTCCCTTTTGACCGGTGGGAAGTGATACTTCTTTGTAGTGCAGATTTGCATTGCCCGCTTGCTTGCTTGGCCAAAAAGGGCGTATGCATTTTCTCCTGAATATATTCAGGAGAAAACACTTACATCCTTTTTGGCCAAGTGCATCATTGTCGAAGTTGTGCCCCTCTTCCTGTGCTTTAAAGGCGATTCCAACATACCTCTTGAAAACTGTTTCCTGCTATTCTGCCTTGCTTTGAAGTCTGCCTCGTTGTCTTCCCTCAACAGATTTTTGGACGATAGTTTTCCATTATTATTCTGCCAGTTTGTGAATTGCTGTGCCCGTGAGCTCCATTTTTCAACTCGTGTTTTGTGAGCTGTACGCAAGTCCAAAATTTTGGTTCAGGACCTATACTGGTTCCCGGTGGGTGGCTGAGACTTTGGTTAATTCTTCTTCCTTCCGGGAAATTAGAGTGACATGTGCCCGTCCAAATGCCTAACAACTAGTCTCTCATTGGTTCTCCCTCTTCCGTTCCTTCCTCCGCCAACTTGGCAACCTGTGCAAACCAGGAGGTTAAAGGGACTGTCTCTCCTAGTTGAGAGATTGATAGCAAAGCAGTTGGAAAGTCAAACCGGAGCACCAGGAGAGGGACTACTCGTTGAGTTTTAGAAACCTTTTGTATTCACAGTGTGTCCATTCTCTAGGTTTCCCGTACATGTTATAGCTGTAGTAATATTCCCTTCAACATGGAGAGTTGGGACCCATGGAATGGGGGCCATGCATTTTTGCTTTAATGTGTCGGCATTTGCTCACCCAATCTCACCAATCCTCTCAGTCCCAAGTGTCCAGCCTTATGCCACATCCAGCTGTCATTGTAGATAAGGTCATTTCAGGTTTCATCAGAGACCCTGAAGGAATTGTAAAGAATTTCCCTGTTTTTTGGTTTTGTTTTTGAAATTCCTTTTTATAGTGGCTTTGAGCTGATTCTCGCTGCCATGTTTATGCCAGTCTAGACAGACTTGTTTCCCTTACGGAGACATATCAATACATAGGTTGTAAGATTCTTACTAGTCAGATCTATTCCTCTGCGGGAAATATGGGTTTTTGCGTCCCTTTCAGTGAGGAAGGTGTAGGTCTTGTCTATTCCAAAGTTGGTTTTAAAACGGTACCTGTGCTTATATCAAACTCTGGTTTTATGCATCACCCCACCTCTCCTTCCCCCTTAAGCAGGCATAAGAGTGTTTTCTAAATGTGAGACTCTGTTCTCTTTCTTAACTCAGTTCATGTGTAGCCATGTTTACAGGATCTTCATAAGTGATATCTTATGATGTTTCATTTTCTGTGTGACTTATTTCACTTAGAACCATCGTACCTGAATCCACTCACTTTGCTGCACCTGGTCTTATGACATTGATTTCATGGCTGAGGGATATTCCATCGTACGAAAGTACCACAATTTTTTGAACCATTTTTATATTTCCTGGGATATTTAAGGTGTACCCAAGTGCAGGTTCTTGTAAGCAGTACAGCCTTAAATTTGGGGGTGGCTCTGTCTTATTGATTTCCAGTTTTCCAAAGGTATATTCCCTAGACTGGAAGTGCCCTTTGCTCTGTAGCTCAGTTGTTTACTTGTTTTAGGGAACACAATGCACTCCTCCAGTGAGGCAGTTGGCTATTTACATCCCGCCCTTCAGCATAACAAGGCTCCCTGTTCTCCAGGGCCTGTCTTGCCTTTCTGGTTTTTACACATTTTGTGGATGTCCCTTTTGACCAGTGGGAAGTGATACTTCTTTGTAGTGCAGATTGGCATTGCCCGCTTGCTTGCTTGGCCAAAACGTGTGTATGCGTTTTCTCCTGAATATATTCAGGAGAAAACGCATACACACCTTTTGGCCAAGGGCGTCATTTTCGAAAATGTGCCCCTCTTACTGTGCTTTAAAGGCGATTCCAACGTACCTCTTGAAATCTGTTTCCTGCTATTCTGCCTCGCTTTCAACTCCGCCTCGTTGCCTTCTCTCAATATTTTTTTGGACGATAGTTGTCCTTTATTACTGTGCCAGTTTGTTAATTGCTGTGCCCCTGAGTTTCATTTTTCAACTCGTTTTTTGTGAGCTGAACGCAAGTCCAAAATTTTGGTTCAGGACCTCTACTGGTTCCCGGTGGGTGGCTGAGTCTTTGGTTAATTCTTCTTCCTGCAGGGAAATTAGAGTGACATGTGCCCGTCCAAAAGCCTAACAGCTAGTCTCTCATTCGTTCTCCCTCTTCCCTTCCATCCTATGCCAATTTGGCAACCTGTGCGTACCTGGAGCTTATAGGGGCTGTCTCTCCAAGTTGGGAGATTAATAGTAAAGCAGTTGGAAAATCAACCTAGAGCCCCAGGAGTGGGACAATTCGTTGAGTTTTAGAAACATTTTGTATTCACCGTGTGTCCATTCTCTAGGGTTCTCGTACATGTTATAGCTGTAGTAATATTCCCTTCAACATGGAGAGTTGGGACCCATGGAATGGGGGCCATGAATTTTTGCTTTATAGGGTCTGCATTTACTCACCCAATGTCACCAATCCTCTCAGTCCCAAGTGTCCAGCCTTATGCCACATCCAGCTGTCATTGTAGATAAGGTCATTCCAGGTTTCATCAGAGACCCTGAGGGAAATGTAAAGAATTTCCCTGTTTTTTGGTTTTGTTTTTGAAATTCGTTTTTATAGTGGGTTTGAGCTGATTCTTGCTGCCATGTTTATGCCAGTCTAGACACACTTGATTCCCTTACGGAGACATATCAATACATAGGTTTTAAGATTCTTACTAGTCAGATCTATTCCATGCTGGAAATACGGGGTTTTGAGTCCCTTTCACTGAGGAAGATGTAGGTCTTGTGTATTCCACAGTTGGTTTTAGAAACGGTACCTGTGCTTATATCAAACTCTGGTTTTATGCATCACCCCACCTCTTCTTCCCCCTTAAGCAGGGATAACAGTGTTTTCTAAATGTGAGACTCTGTTCTTTTTCTTAACTCAGTTCATGTGTAGCCATATTTACAGGATCTTCATAAGTGATATCTTATGATAAGTTTCTTTTTCTGTGTGACTTCACTTAGAATCATCGTATCTGAATCCACTCACTTTGCTGCTCCTGGTCTTATGAAATTGATTTCATGGCTGAGGGATATTCCACCATACATAACTACCACAATTTTTTGAACCATTTTTATATTTCCTGGGATATTTATGGTGTACCCAAGTTGAGGTTCTTGTAAGCAGTGCAGCCATAAATTTAGAGGTGTCACTGTCTTATTGATTTTCAGTTTTCCCAAGGTATATTCCCTAGACTTGAATTGCCCTTGGCTGTGTAGCTCTGTTGTTTATTTGTTTTAGGGAACGGAATGCACTCCTCCAGTGACGCAGTTGGCAATTTTCATCCCGCCCATCAGCATAACAAGGCTCCCTGTTCTCCAGGGCCTGTCTTGCCTATCAGGTTTTTACACATTTTGTGGATGTCCCTTTTGACCGGTGGGAAGTTATACATCTTTGTAGTGCAGATTTGCATTGCCCGATTGCTTGCTTGGCCAAAAAGGGCGTATGCGTTTTCTCCTGAATATATTCAGTAGAAAACGCAAACGCCGTTTTTGGCCAAGTACGTCATTGTCGAAGTTGTGCCCCTCTTCCTGTGCTTTAAAGGCGATTCCAACATACCTCTGGAAATCTGTTTCCTGCTATTCTGCATCGCTTTCAAGTCCGCCTCGTTGCCTTCCCTCCACAGATTTATGGACGATAGTTGTCCTTTATTACTGTGCCAGATTGTGAATTGTTGTGCCCCTGAGCTCCATTTTTCAACTCGTTTTTTGTGAGCTGACCTCAAGTCCAAAATTTTGGTTCAGGACCTATACTGGTTCCCGGTGGGTGGCTGAGACTTTGTTTAATAATTCTTCCTGCCGGGAAATTAGAGTGACATGTGCCCGACCAAATGCCTAACAGCTACTCTCTCATTGGATATCCCTCTTCCTTTCCATCCTCTGCCAAATTGGCAACCTGTGCGAACCAGGATCTTAAAGGGATTGTCTCTCCAAGTTGGAGGTTTGATAGTAAAGCAGTTAGATAGTGAAACCGGAGCACCAGGAGAGGGACTATTTGTTGAGTTTAAAAACCTTTTGTATTCACAGTGTGTCCATTCTCTAGGTTTCCCGTACATGTTATAGCTATAGTAATATTCCCTTCAACCTGGAGAGTTGGGACCCATGGAATGGGGGCCATGCATTTTTGCTTTAAAGGGTCTGCATTTGCTCACCCAATCTCACCAATCCTCTGAGTCCAAGTGTCCAGCCTTATGCCATATCCTGCTGTCATTGTAGATAGGGTCATTCCAGGTTTCATCAGAGACCCTGAAGGAATTGTAAAGAATTTCCCTGTTTTTTGGATTTGTTTTTCAATTCCTTTTTATAGTGGGTTTGAGCTGATTCTCGCTGCCATGTTTATGCCAGTCTAGACACACTTGATTCCCTTACAGAGACATATCAATACATAGGTTTTAAGATTCTTACTAGTCAGATCTATTCCTCTGCGGGAAATATGCGGTTTTGAGTCCCTTTCACTGAGGAAGGTGTAGGTCTTGTCTATTCCAAAGTTAGTTTTCGAAATGGTACCCGTGCTTATATCAAACTGTGGTTTTATGGATCACCCCACCTCTCCTTCCCACTTAAGGAGGCATAAGATTGTTTTTTATATGTGAGACTCTGTTCTGTTTCTTAACTCAGTTCATGTGTAACCATGTTTACAGGATCTTCCTAAGTGATATCTTATGATAAGTTTCTTTTTCTGTGTGACTTATTTCACTTAGAATCATCGGACCTGAATCCAATCACTTTGCTGCTCCTGATCTTTGACATTGATTTCATGGCTGAGGGATATTCCATCGTACATAAGTACCACAATTTTTTGAACCATTTTTATATTTCCTGGGATATTTAAGGTGTACCCAAGTTGAGGTTCTTGTAAGCAGTGCCGCCATAAATATAGAGTTGTCATTGTCTTATTGATTTTCAGTTTTCACAAGGTATATTCCCTAGACTGGAAGTGCCCTTGGCTCTGTAGCTCTGTTGTTTACTTGTTTTAGGGAACACAATGCACTCCTCCAGTGAGTCAGTTGGCAATTTACATCCCGCCCATCAGCAAAACAAGGCTCCCTGTTCTCCAGGGCCTGTCTTGCCTTTCTGCTTTTTACACATTGTGTGGATGTCCCTTTTGACCGGCGGGAAGTGATACTTCTTTGTTGTGCAGATTTGGATTGCCCACTTGCTTGCTTGGCCAAAAAGGGTGTATGCGTTTTCTCCTGAATATATTCAGGAGAAAACGCATATGCCCTCTTTGGTATAGTGCATCATTGTCGAAGTTGTGCCCCTCTTCCTGTGCTTTAAAGGCGATTCCAACGTACCTCTTGAAGTCTGTTTCCTGCTATTCTGCCTCGCTTTCAAGTCCGCCTCGTTGCCTTCCCTCAACAGATTTTTGGAAGATAGTTGTCCTTTATTACTCTGCCAGTTTGTGAATTGCTGTGCCCCTGAGCTCCATTTTTCAACTCGTTTTTTGTGAGCTGAACGCATGTCCAAAATTTTGGTTCAGGACCTATACTGGTTCCCGGTGGGGGGCTGAGACTATGGTTAATTCTTCCTCCTGCCGGGAAATTAGAGTGACATGTGTCCGTCCAAATGCCTAACCGCTACTCTCTCATTGGTTCTCCCTCTTCCCTTCCATCCTCTGCCACATTGGCAACCTGTGCGAACCAGGAGGTTAAAGGGGTTTTCTCTCCAAGTTCGGAGATTGATAGTAAAGCAGTTGGAAAGTCAAACCGGAGCACCAGGAGAGGGAATATGCATTGAGTTTTAGAAACATTTTGTATTCACAGTGTGTCCGTTCTCTAGGTTTCCCGTACATGTTATAACTGTAGTAATATTCCCTTCAACATGGAGAGTTGGGACCCATGCAATGGGGGCCATGCATTATGGCTTTAAAGTGTCTGCATTTGCTCACCCTATCTCACCAATCCTCTCAGTCCCAAGTGTCCAGCCTTATGCCACATCCAGCTGTCATTGTAGATATGGTCATTCCAGGTTTCATCATAGACCCTGAAGGAATTGTAAAGAATTTCCCTGTTTTTTGGGTTTTTTTTTTGAAATTCCTTTTTATAGTGGGTTTGAGCTGATTCTCGCTGCCATGTTTATGCCAGTCTAAACCCACTTGATTCCCTTACGGAGACATATAAATACATAGGTATTAAGATACTTACTAGTCAGATCTATTTCTCTGCGGGAAATATGGTGTTTTGAGTCCCTTTCACTGAGGAAGGTATAGGTCTTGTCAATTCCACAGTTGGTTTTCCAAACGGTACATGTGCTTGTATTAACTCTGGTTTTATGCATCACCCCACCTCTCCTTCCCCCTTAAGTGGGCATAACAGTGTTTTCTAAATGTGAGACTCTGTTCTGTTTCTTAACTCAGTTCATGTGTAACCATGTTTACAGGATCTTCCTAAGTGACATCTTATGATAAGTTTCTTTTTCTGTGTGACTTATTTCACTTAGAATCATCGTACCTGAATCCAATCACTTTGCTGCTCCTGATCTTTTGACATTGATTTCATGGCTGAGGGATATTCCTTCGTACATAAGTACCACAATTTTTTGAACCATGTTCATATTTCCTGGGATATTTAAGGTGTACCCAAGTTGAGGTTCTTGTAAGCAGTGCAGCCCTAAATTTGGGGGTGGCTCTGTCTTATTGATTTTCAGTTTTCCCAAGGTATATTCACTAGACTGGAAGTGCCCTTGGCTCTGTAGCTCTGTTGGTTACTTGTTTTAGGGAACACAATGCACTCCTCCAGTGAGGCAGTTGGCAATTTACATCCCGCCCATCAGCATAACAAGGCTCCCTGTTCTCCAAGGCCTGTCTTGCCTTTCTGGTTTTTACACATTTTGTGGATGTCCCTTTTGTCCGGTGGGAAGTGATACTTCTTTGTAGTGCAGATTTGCATTGTCCGCTTGCTTGCTTGGCCAAAAAGGGCGTATGCGTTTTCCCCTGAAAATATTCAGGGGAAAACGCATACGCCCTTTTTGGCCAAGTGCGTCATCGTCGAAGTTGTGCCCCTCTTCCTGTGCTTTAAAGGTGATTCCAACGTACCTCTTGAAATCTGTTTCCTGGTATTCTGGCTCGCTTTTAATTCCACCACGTTGCCTTCCCTAAACATATTTTTGGACGATAGTTGTCCTTTATTACTCGGCCAGTTTGTGAATGGCTGTGACCATGAGCTCCATTTTTCAACTCGTTTTTTGTGAGCTGTACGCAAGTCCAAAATTTTGATTCAGGACCTATACTGGTTCCCGGTGGGTGGCTGAGACTTTGGTTAATTCTTCTTCCTGCCGGGAAATTAGAGTGACATGTGACCATCCAAATGCCTAACAGCTACTATCTCCTTGGTTCTCCCTCTTCCCTTCCATCCTCTGCCAAATTGGCAACCTGTGCGAACCAGGAGCTTAAAGGAGCTGTCTCTCCAAGTTGGGAGATTGATAGTAAAGCAGTTGGAAAGTCAAACCGGAGCACCAGGAGACGGACTACTCGTTGAGTTTTAGAAACCATTTGTATTCACAGTGTGTCCATTCTCTTGGTTTCCCGTACATATCATAGCTGTAGTAATATTCCTTTCAACATGGAGAGTTGGGACCCATGGAATGGGGGCCATGCATTTTTGCTTTAAAGGGTCTGCATTTGATCACCCAATCTCACCAATCCTCTCAGTCCCAAGTGTCCAGCCTTATGCCACATCCACCTGTCATTGTAGATAGGGTCATTCCAGGTTTCAGCAGAGACCCTGAAGGAAATGTAAAGAATTTCCCTGTTTTTTGGTTTTGTTTTTGAAATTCCTTTTTATAGTGGGTTTGAGCTGATTCTCGCTGCCATGTTTATGCCAGTCTAGACTTGATTCCCTTACAGAGACATATCAATACATAGGTTTTAATATTCTTAGTAGTCATATCTATTCCTCTGCGGGAAATATGGGGTTTTGAGTCCCTTTCACTGAGGAAGGTGTAGGTCTTGTCTATTCCACAGTTGGTTATAGAAATGGTACCTGTGCTTATATCAAATTCTGGTTTTATGCATCACCCCACCTCTCCTTTCCCCTTAAGCAGGCATAAGAGTGTTTTCTAAATGTGAGACTCTGTTCTCTTTCCTAACTCAGTTCATGTGTAGCCATGTGTACAGGATCTTCCTAAGTTATATCTTATGATAAGTTTCTTTTTCTGGGTGACTTATTTCACTTAGAATCATCGTACCTGAAACCACTCACTTTGCTGCTCCTGATCTTTTGACATTGATTTCATGGCTGAGGGATATTCCATCGTACATAAGTACCACAATTTTTTGAACCATGTTCATATATCCTGGGATATGTAATTTGTACCCAAGTTGATGTTCTTGTAAGCAGTGCAGCCCTAAATTTGGGGTGTCTCTGTCTTATTGATTTTCAATTTTCCCAAGGTATATTCCCTAGACTGGAAGTGCCCTTGGCTCTGTAGCTCTGTTGGTTACTTGTTTTTGGGAACACAATGCACTCCTCCAGTGAGTCAGTTGGCAATTTACATCCCGCCCATCAGCATAACAAGGCTCCCTGTTCTCCAAGGCCTGTCTTGCCTTTCTGGTTTTTACACATTTTGTGGATGTCCCTTTTGACCGGTGGGAAGTGATACTTCTTTGTAGTGCAGATTTGCATTGACCCCTTGCTTGCTTGGCCAAAAAGGGCGTATGCGTTTTCTCCTGAATATATTCAGGAGAAAACGCATACGCCCTTTTTGGCCAACTGCGTCATTGTCAAAGATGTGCCCCTCTTCCTGTTCTTTAAAGGCAATTCCAACGTACCTCCTGAAATCTGTTTCCTGCTATTCTGCCTCGCTTTCAAGTCGATTTAGTTGCCTTCCCTCCACAGATTTTTCGACGATAGTTGTCCTTAATTACTCTGCCAGTTTGTGAATTGCTGTGCCCCTGAGCTCCATTTTTCAACTCGTTTTTTGTCAGCTGAACGCAAATCCAAAATTTTGGTTCAGGACCGCTACTGGTTCCCAGTGGGTGGCTGAGACTCTGGTTAATTCTTCTTCCTGCCGGGAAAGTAGAGTGACATGTGCCCGTCCAAATGCCTAACAGCTACTCTCTCATTGGTTCTCCCTCTTCCCTTCCATCCTCTGCCAAATTGGCAAACTGTTCGAACCAGGTGCTTAAAGGGGCTGTCTCTCCAATTTGGGAGATTGATAGTAAAGCAGTTGGAAAGTCAAACCTGAGCACAAGGAGAGGGACTATTCGTTGAGTTTTAGAAACCTTTTGTATTCACAGTGTGTCCATTCTCTAGGTTTCCCGTACATGTTATAGCTGTAGTAATATTCCCTTCAACCTGGAGAGTTGGGACCCATGGAATGGGGGCCAGGCAATATGGCTTTAAATGGTCTGCATTTGCTCACCCAATCTCACCAATCCTCTCAGTCCCAAGTGTCCAGCCTTATGCCACATCCAGCTGTCATTATAGATAGGGTCATTCCAGGTTTCATCAGAGACCCTGAAGGAATTGTATGAATTTCCATGTTTTTGGTTTTGTTTTTGAAATTCCTTTTTATAGTGGGTTTGAGCTGATTCTCGCTGCCATGTTTATGCCAGTCTAGACACACTTGATTCCCTTACCGAGACATATCAATACATAGGTTTTAAGATTCTTACTAGTCAGATCTATTCCTCTGCGGGTAATATGGGGTTTTGAGTCCCTTTCACTGAGGAAGGTGTAGGTCTTGTCTATTCCACAGTTGGTTTTAGAAATGGTACCTGTGCTTATATCAAACTCTGGTTTTATGCATCACCCCACCTCTCCTTTCCCCTTAAGCAGGCATAAGAGTGTTTTCTAAATGTGAGACGCTGTTCTCTTTCCTAACTCATTTCCTGTGTAGCCATGTTTACAGGATCTTCATAAGTGATATCTTATGATGTTTCTTTTTCTGTGTGACATTTCACTTAGAATCATCGTACATGAATCCACTCACTTTGCTGCACCTGGTCTTATGACATTGATTTCATGGCTGAGGGATATTCCATCGTACGTAAGTACCACAATTTTTTGAACCATTTTTATATTTCCTGGGATAATTAAGGTGTACCCAAGTGGAGGTTCTTGTAAGCAGTGCAGCCTTAAATTTGGCGGTGGCTCTGTCTTATTGATTTCCAGTTTTCCAAAGGTATATTCCCTAGACTGGAAGTGCCCTTGCCTCTGTAGCTCAGTTGTTTACTTCTTTTAGGTAACACAATGCACTCCTCCAGTGAGGCAGTTGGCTATTTACATCCCGCCCATCAGCATATCAAGGCTCCCTGTTCTCCAGGGCCTGTCTTGCCTTTCTGGATTTTACACATTTTGTGGATGTCCCTTTTGACCAGTGGGAAGTGATACTTCTTTGTAGTGCAGATTGGCATTGCCCGCTTGCTTGCTTGGCCAATAAGGTGTATGCGTTTTCTCCTGAATATATTCAGGAGAAAACACATACACACTTTTTGGCCAAGTGCGTCTATGTCGAAGTTGTGCCCCTCTTCCTGTGCTTTAAAGGCGATTCCAACGTACCTCTTGAAATCTGTTTCCTGCTATTCTGCCTCGCTTTCAATTCCGCCTCGTTGCCTTCTCTCAACATTTTTTTGGACGATAGTTTTCCTTTATTACTGTGCCAGTTTGTTAATTGCGGTGCCCCTGAGTTTCATTTTTCAACTCGTTTTTTGTGAGCTGAACGCAAGTCCAAAATTTTGGTTCAGGACCTATACTGGTTCCAGGTGTGTGGCTGTGACTGTGGTTAATTCTTCTTCCTGCCGGGAATTTAGAGTGGCATATCCCCGTCCAAATGCCTAACAGCTAGTCTCTCATTGGTTCTCCCTCTTCCCTTCCATCCTCTGGCAAATTGGCAACCTGTGTGAACCAGGAGCTTAAAGGGGCTGTCTCTCCATGTTGGAAGATTGATAGTAAAGCAGTTGGAAAGTCAAACCGGAGCACCAGGAGAGGGAATATACGTTGAGTTTTAGAAACCTTTTGTATTCACAGTGTGTCCATTCTCTAGGGTTCCCGTACATGTTATAGCTGTAGTAATATTCCCTTCAACCTGGAGAGTTGGGACCCATGCAATGGGGGCCATGCATTATTGCTTTAAAGGGTCTGCATTTGCTCACCCAATCTCACCAATCCTCTCAGTCCCAAGTGTCCAGCCTTATGCCACATCCAGCTGTCATTGTTGATAGGGTCATTCCAGGTTTCAACAGAGACCCTGAAAAAATTGTAAAGAATTTCCCTGTTTTTCAGTTGTGTTTTTGAAATTCCTTTTTATAGTGGGTTTGAGCTGATTCTCGCTGCCATGTTTATGCCAGTCTAGACACACTTGATTCCCTTACGGAGACATATCAATACATAGGTTTTAAGATTCTTACTAGTCAGATCTATTCCTCTGCGCGTAATATGCGGTTTTGAGTCCCTTTCACTGAGGAAGGTGTAGGTCTTGTCTATTCTAAAGTTGGTTTTACAAACGGTACCAGTGCTTATATTAAACTCTGGTTTTATGCATCACCCCACCTCTCCTTGCCCCTTAAGCAGGTATAAGAGTGTTTTCTAAATGTGAGCCTCTGTTCTCTTTCCTAACTCAGTTCATGTGTAGCCATGTTTACAGGATCTTCATAAGTGATATCTTATGATGAGTTTCTTTTTCTGTGTGACTTATTTCACTTAGAATCATCGTACCTGAATCCACTCACTTTGCTGCTCCTGGTCTTATGACATTGATTTCATGGCTGAGGGATATTCCATCGTACATAAGTACCAAAATTTTTTGAACCATTTTTATATTTCCTGGGATATTTAAGGTGTACCCAAGTTGAGGTTCTTGTATGCAGTGCAGCCCTAAATTTGGGGGTGGCTCTGTCTTATTGATTTTCAGTTTTCCCAATGTATATTCCCTAGACTGGAAGTGCCCTTGGCTCCGTAACTCTGTTGTTTACTTGTTTTAGGGAACACAATGCACTCCTCCAATGAGGCAGTGGGCAACTTACATCCCGCCCTTCCGCATAACAAGGCTCCTTGTTCTCCAGGGCCTGTCTTGCCTTTCTGGTTTTTACACATTTTGTGGATGTCCCTTTTGACTGGTGGGAAGTGATACTTCTTTGTAGTGCAGATTTGCATTGCCCGCTTGCTTGCTTGGCCAAAAAGGGCGTATGCGTTTTCTCCTGAATATATTCAGGAGAAAACGCATATGCCCTTTATGGCCAAGTGCAATATTGTCGAAGTTGTGCCCCTCTTCCTGTGCTTTAAAGGCGATTCCAATGTACCTGCTGAAATCTGTTTCCTGTTATTCTGCCTCGCTTTCAAGTCCGCCTCTTTGCCTTCCCTCAACAGATTCTTGGACAATAGTTGTCCTTTATTACTCTTGCAGTTTGTGAATTGCAGTGCCCCTGAGCTCCATTTTTCAACTCGTTTTTTGTGAGCTGAACGCAAGTCCAAAATTTCGGTTCAGGACCTCTACTGTTTCCCGGTGGGTGGCTGAGTCTTTGGTTAATTCTTCTTCCTGCCGGAAAATTAGAGTGACATGTGCCCGTCCAAATGCCTAACAGCTACTCTCTCATTGGTTCTCCCTATTCCCTTCCATCCTCTGCAAAATTGGCAACCTTGCCAACCAGGAGCTTTAAGGGGCTGTCTCTCCAATTTGGGAGATTGATAGTAAAGCAGTTGGAAAGTCAAACCGGAGCACCAGGAGAGGGACTACTCGTTGAGTTTTAGAAACCTTTTGTATTCACAGTGTGTCCATTCTCTAGGTTTTCTGTACATGTTATAGCTGTAGTAATATTCCCTTCAACCTGGAGAGTTGGGACCCATGGAATGGGGGCCATGCATTATGGCTTTAAAGGGTCTGCATTTGCTCACCCAATCTCACCAATACTCTCAGACCCAAGTGTCCAGCCTTATGCCACATCCAGCTGTCATTGTAGATAGGGTCATTCCAGGTTTCATCAGAGACCCTGAAGGAATTGTAAAGAATTTCCCTGTTTTTTGGTTTTGTTTTTGAAATTCCTTTTTATAGGGGGTTTGAGCTGATTCTCGCTGCCATGTTTATGCCAGTCTAAACACACTTTTTTCCCTTACGGAGACATATCAATACATAGTTTTTAAGATTCTTACCAGTCAGATATATTCTTCTTCGGGAAATATGGGGTTTTGAGTCCCTTTCACTGAGGAAGGCGTAGGTCATGTCACTTCCACAGTTGGTTTTACAAACGGTACCTGTGCTTATATCAAACTCTGGTTTTATGCATCTCCCCACCTCTCCTTCCCCCTTAAGCAGGCATAAGAGTGTTTTCTAAATGTGAGACTCTGTTCTTTTTCCTAACTCAGTTCATGTGTAACCATGTTTACAGGATCTTCCTAAGTGATATCTTATGATAAGGTTATTTTTCTGTGTGACTTATTTCACTTAGAATCATCGTACCTGAATCCACTCACTTTGCTGCTCCTGGTCTTATGACATTGATTTCATGGCTGAGGGATATTCCATCGTACATAAAAACCACAGTTTTTCGAACCATTTTTATATTTCCTGGGATATTTAAGGTGTACACAAGTTGAGGTTCTTGTAAGCAGTGAAGCCCTAACTTTGGGTGTGGCTCTGTCTTATTGATTTTCAGTTTTCCCAAGGTATATTCCCTAGACTGGAAGTGCCCTTGGCTCTGTAGCTCTCTTGTTTACTTGTTTTATGGAAAGCAATGCACTCCTCCACTGAGGCAGTTGGCAATTTACATCCCGCCCATCAGGATAACAAGGCTCCCTTTTCTCCAGGGACTGTCTTGCCTTTCTGGTTTTTACACATTTTTGGATGTCCCTTATGACCGGTGGGATGTGATACTTCTTTGTAGTGCAGATTTGCATTGCCCGCTTGCTTGCTTGGCCAAAAAGGGCGTATGCGTTTTCTCCTGAATATATTCAGGAGAAAACGCATACGCCCTTTTTGGCCAAGAGCGTCATTGTCAAAGTTGTGCCCCTCTTCCTGTGCTTTAAAGGCGATTGCAACGTACCTCCTGAAATCTGTTGCCTGCTATTCTGCCTCGCTTTCAAGTCGATCTCGTTGCCTTCCCTCCACAGATTTTTGGACGATAGTTTTCCTTTATTACTCTGCCAGTTTGTGAATTGCTGTGCCCCTGAGCTCCATTTTTCAACTCGTTATTTGTGAGCTGAACGCAAGTACAAAATTTTGGTTCAGGACCTATACTGGTTCCAGGTGTGTGGCTGAGACTGTGGTGAATTCTTCTTCCTGCCGGGAATTTAGAGTGGCATATCCCCGTCCAAATGCCTAACAGCTAGTCTCTCATTGGATCTCCCTCTTCCCTTCCATCCTCTGCCGTATTGGCAAACTGTTCGAACAAGTAGCTTAAAGGGGCTGTCTCTCCAAGTTGGGAGATTGATAGTAAAGCAGTTGGAAAGTCAAACCTGAGCAAGAGGAGAGGGACTATTCGTTGAGTTTTAGAAACCTTTTGTATTCACAGTGTGTCCATTCTCTAGGTTTCCCGTACATGTTATAGCTGTAGTAATATTCCCTTCAACCTGGAGAGTTGGGACCCATAGAATGGGGGCCATGCATTATGGCTTTAAACGGTCTGCATTTGCTCACCCAATCTCACCAATCCTCTCAGTCCCAAGTGTCCAGCCTTATGCCACATCCAGCTGTCATTGTAGATAGGGTCATTCCAGGTTTCATCAGAGACCCTGAAGGAATTGTAAAGAATGTCCCTGTTTTTTGGTTTTGTTTTTGAAATTCCTTTTTATAGTGGGTTTGAGTTGATTCTCGCTGCCATGTTTATGCCAGTCTAAACACACTTGTTTCCCTTACGGAGACATATCAATACACAGGTTTTAAGATTCTTACTAGTCAGATCTATTCCTCTGCGAGAAATATGGGGTTTTGAGTCCCTTTCACTGAGGAAGGTGTAGGTCTTGTCTATTCCACAGTTGGTTTTAGAAATGGTACCTGTGCTTATATCAAACTCTGGTTTTATGCATCACCCCACCTCTCCTTTCCCCTTAAGCAGGCATAAGAGTGTTTTCTAAATGTGAGACTCTGTTCTCTTTCCTAATTCAGTTCATGTGTAGCCATGTTTACAGGATCTTCATAAGTGATATCTTATGATAAGTTTCTTTTTCTGTGTGACTTATATCACTTAGAATCATCGTACTTGAATCCACTCACTTTGCTGCTCCTGGTCTTATGACATTGATTTCATGGCTGAGGGATATTCCATCGTGCATAAATAACACAGTTTTTTGAACCATTTTTATATTTCAACATGGAGAGTTGGGACCCATGGAATGGGGGCCATGGATTATTGCTTTAAAGGGTCTGCATTTGCTCTCCCAATCTCACCAATCCTCTCAGTCCCAAGTGTCCAGCCTTATGCCACATCCAGCTGTCATTGTAGATAGGGTCATTCAAGGTTTCATCAGAGACCCTGAAGGAAATGGAAAGAATTTCCCTGTTTTTTGGTATTGTTTTTAAATTTCCTTTTTATACTGGGTTTGAGCTGATTCTCACTGCCATGTTTATGCCAGTCTAGACACACTTGATTCTCTTACAGAGACATATCAGTACATAGGTTTTAAGATTCTTACTAGTCAGATCTATTCCTCTGTGGGAAATATGGGGTTTTGAGTCCCTTTCACTGAGGAAGGTGTAGGTCTTGTCTATTCCACAGTTGGTTTTAGAAATGTTACCTGTGCTTATATCAAACTCTGGTTTTATGCATCACCGCACCTCTCCTTTCCCCTTAAGCAGGCATAAGAGAGTTTTCTAAATGTGAGACTCTGTTCTCTTTCCTAACTCAGTTCATGTGTAGCCATGTTTACAGGATCTTCAAAAGTGATATCTTATGAGAAGTTTCTTTTTCTGTGTGTCTTATTTCACTTAGAATCATCGTACCTGAATCCACTCACTTTGCTGCTCGTGGTCTTATGACATTGATTTCATGGCTGAGGGATATTCCATCGTACATAAATACCACAGTTTTTTGAACAATTTTATATTTCCTGGGATATTTAAGGTGTACCAAAGTTGAGGTTCTTGTAAGCAGTGCAGCCCTAAATTTGGGGGTGGCTCTGTCTTATTGATTTTCAGGTTTCCCAAGGTATATTACCTAGACTGGAAGTGCCCTTGGCTCTGTAGCTCTGTTGTTTACTTGTTTTAGGGAACGCAATGCACTCCTCCAGTGAGTCAGTTGGCAATTTACATCCCGCCCATCAGCATAACAAGGCTCCCTGTTCTCCAGGGCCTGTCTTGCCTTTCTGGTTTTTACACATTTTGTGGATGTCCCTTTTGACCGGTGGGAAGTGATACTTCTTTGTAGTGCAGATTTGCATTGCCCGCTTGCTTGCTTGGCCAAAAAGGGCGTATGCGTTTTCTCCTGAATATATTCAGGAGAAAACGCATACGCCCTTTTTTGCCAAGTGCATCATTGTCGAAGTTGTGCCCCTCTTCCTGTGCTTTAAAGGCGATTCCAACGTACCTCTTGAAATCTGTTTCCTGCTATTCTGCCTCGCTTTCAAGTCCGCCTCCTTGCCTTCCCTCAACAGATTTTTGCACGATAGTTGTCCTTTATTACTCTGCCATTTTGTGAATTGCTGTGCTTCTGTGCTCCATTTTTCAACTCGTTTTTTGTGAGCTGTACGCAAGTCCAAAATTTTGGTTCAGAACCTATACTGGTTCCCGGTGGGAGGCTGAGACTCTGGTTAATTCTTCTTCTTGCCGGGAAATTAGAGTGACATGTGCCCGTCCAAATGTCTAACAGCTACTCTCTCATTGGTTCTCCCTCTTCCCTTCCATCCTCTGCCAAATTGGCAACCTGTGCGAACCAGGAGGTTAAAGGGGCTGTCTCTCCAAGTTGGGAGATTGATAGGAAAGCAGTTTGAAAGTCAAACCGGAGCACCAGGAGAGGGACTTCTCGTTGAGTTTTAGAAACATTTTGTATTCACAGTGTGTCCATTCTCTAGGTTTCCCATACTTGTTATATCTGTAGTAATATTCCCTTCAACATGGAGAGTTGGGACCCATGGAATGGGGGCCATGCATTTTTGCTTTAAAGGGTCTGCATTTGCCCACCCAATCTAACCAATCCTCTCACTCCCAAGTGTCCTAGCCTTATGCCACATCCAGCTATCATTGAAGATATGGTCATTCCAGGTTTCATCAGAGACCCTGAAGGAAATGTAAAGAATTTCACTGTTTTTTGGTTTTGTTTTTGAAATTCCTTTTTATAGTGGGTTTGAGCTGATTCTCGCTGCCATGTTTATGCCAGTCTAGACACACTTGATTCCCTTACAGAGACATATCAATACATAGGTTTTAAGATTCTTACTAGTCCTATCTATTCCTCTGCGGGAAATATGGGGTTTTGAGTCCCTTTCACTCAGGAAGGTGTAGGTCTTGTCTATTCCACAGTTGGTTTTAGAAATGGTACCTGTGCTTATATCAAACTCTGGTTTTATGCATCACCCCACCTCTCCTTTCCCCTTAAGCAGGTATAAGAGTGTTTTCTAAATGTGAGACTCTGTTCTCTTTCCTAACTCAGTTCATGTGTAGCCATGTTTACAGGATCTTCATAAGTGATATCTTATGATAAGTTTCTTTTGCTGTGTGACTTATTTCACTTAGAATCATCGTACCTGAATCCACTCACTTTGCTGCTCCTGGTCTTATGACATTGATTTCATGGCTGAGGGATATTCCATCGTACATAAATACCACAGTTTTTTGAACCATTTTTATATTTCCTGGGATATTGAAGGAGTACCCAAGTTGAGGTTCTTGTAAGCAGTGCAGCCCAAAATTTGAGGGTGGTTCTGTCTTATTGATTTTCAGTTTTCCCAAGGTATATTCCCTAGACTGGAAGTGCCCTTGGCTCTGTAGCTCTGTTGTTTCCTTGTTTTAGGGAACGCAATGCCCTCCTCCAGTGAGGCAGTTGGCAATTTACATCCCGCCCATCAGCATAACAATGCTCCCTGTACTCCACGGCCTGTCTTGCCTTTCTGGTTTTTACACATTTTGTGGATATCCCTTTGGCCTGGTGGGAAGTGATACTTCTTTGTAGTGCAGATTTGCATTGCCCGCTTGCTTGCTTGGCCAAAAAGGGCGTATGCGTTTTCTCCTGAATATATTCAGGAGAAAACGCATACGCCCTTTTTGGCCAAGTGCGTCATTGTCGAAGTTGTGCCCCTCTTCCTCTGCTTTAAAGGTGATTCCAACGTACCTGTTGAAATCTGTTTCCTGCTATTCTGCCTCGCTTTCAAGTCCGCCTCGTTGCCTTCCCTCAACAGATTTTTGGACGACAGTTGTCCTTTATTACTCTGCCAGTTTGTGAATTGCTGTGCCCCTGAGCTCCATTTTCCAACTTGTTTTTTGTGAGCTGTACAAAATTCCAAAATTTTGGTTCAGGACCTATACTGGTTCCCAGTGGGTGGCTGAGACTCTGGTTAATTCTTCTTCCTGCCGGGAAATTAGAGTGACATGTGCCCGTCCAAATGCCTAACAGCTACTCTCTCATTGGTTCTCCCTCTTCCCTTCCATCCTCTGCCAAATTTGCAACCTGTGCGAACCAGGAGGTTAAAGGGGTTGTCTCTCCAATTTGGGAGATTGATAGTAAAGCAGTTGGAAAGTCAACCTGGAGCACCAGGAGAGGGACTACTCGTTGAGTTTTAGAAACCTTTTGTATTCACAGTGTGTCCATTCTCTAGGTTTCCCGTACATGTTATAGCTGTAGTAATATTCCCTTCAAAATGGAGAATTGGGACCCATGGAATGGGGGCCATGCATTTTTGCTTTAAAGTGTCTGCATTTGCTCACCCAATCTCACCAATCCTCTCAGTCCGAAGTGTCCAGCCTTATGCCACATCGAGCTGTCATTGTAGATAGGGTCATTCCAGGTTTTATCAGAGACCCTGAAGGAAATGTAAAGAATTTCCCCGTTTTCTTTTTTTGTTTTTGAAATTCATTTTTATAGTGGGATTGAGCTGATTCTCGCTGCCATGTTTATGCCAGTCTAGACACACGTGATTCCCTTACAGAGACATATCAATACATAGGTTTTAAGATTCTTACTAGTCAGATCTATTCCTGTGCTGGAAATATGGGGTTTTGAGTCCCTTTCACTGAGGAAGGTGTAGGTCTTGTCTATTCCACAGTTGGTTTTAGAAATGGTACCTGTGCTTATATCAAACTCTGGTTTTATGCATCACCCCACCTCTCCTTTTCCCTTAAGCAGGCATAAGAGTGTTTTCTAAATGTGAGACTCTGTTCTCTTTCCTAACTCAGTTCATGTGTAGCCATGTTTACAGGATCTTCATAAGTGATATCTTATGATAAGTTTCTTTTTCTGTGTGACTTATTTCACTTAGAATCATCGTACCTGAATCCACTCACTTTGCTGCTCCTTGTCTTATGACATTGATTTCATGGTTGAGGGATATTCCATCGTACATAAATACCACACTTTATTGAACCATTTTTATATTTCCTGGGATATTTAAGGTGTACCCAAGTTGAGGTTCTTGTAAGCCGTGCAGCCCTAAATTTGGGGGTGGCTCTGTCTTATTGATTTTCAGTTTTCCCAAGGTATATTCCCTAGACTGGAAGTGCCCTTGGCTCTGTAGCTCTGTTTTTTACTTGTTTTAGGGAACGCAATGCACTCCTCCAGTGAGGCAGTTAGCAATTTACATCCCGCCCATCAGCATAACAAGGCTCCCTGTTCTCCAGGGCCTGTCTTGCCTTTCTGGTTTTTACACATTTTGTGGATGTCCCTTTTGACCGGTGGGAAGTGATACTTCTTTGTAGTGCAGATTTGCATTGCCCGCTTGCTTGCTTGGCCAAAAAGGGCGTATGTGTTTTCTCCTGAATATATTCAGGAGAAAACGCATACGTCCTTTTTGGCCAAGTGCGTCATTGTCGAAGTTGTGCCCCTCTTCCTGTGCTTTAAAGGCGATTCCAACGTACCTCTTGAAATCTGTTTCCTGCTATTCTGCCTCGCTTTCAAGTCCGCCTCGTTGCCTTCCCTCAACAGATTTTTGGACGACAGTTGTCCTTTATTACTCTGCCAGTTTGTGAATTGCTGTGCCCCTGAGCTCAATTTTTCAACTCGTTTTTTGTGAGCTGTACGCAAGTTCAAAATTTTGGTTCAGGACCTATACTGGTTCGCGGTGGGTGGCTGAGACTCTGGTTAATTCTTCTTCCTGCCGGGAAACTAGAGTGACATGTGCCCGTCCAAATGCCTAACAGCTACTCTCTCATTGGTTCTCCCTCTTCCCTTCCATCATCTGCCAAATTGGCAACCTGTGCGAACGAGGAGGTTAAAGGGGTTGTCTCTCCAAGTTGGGAGATTGATAGTAAAGCAGTTGGAAAGTCAAACCGGAGCACCAGGAGAGGGACTACTCGTTGAGTTTTAGAAACCTTTTGTATTCACAGTGTGTCCATTCTCTAGGTTTCCTGTACATGTTATAGCTGTAGTAATATTCCCTTCAACCTGGAGAGTTGGGACCCATGGAATGGGGGCCATGCATTTTTGCTTTAAAGGGTCTGCATTTGCTCACCCAATCTCACCAAACCTCTCAGTCCCAAGTGTCCAGCCTTATGCCACATCCAGCTGTCATTGTAGATAGGGTCATTCCAGGTTTCATCAGAGACCCTGAAGGAAATGGAAAGAATTTCCCTGTTTTTTGGTTTTGTTTTTGAAATTCCTTTTTATAGTGGGTTTGAGCTGATTCTCGCTGCCATGTTTAAGCCAGTCTAGACACACTTGATTCCCTTACAGAGACATATCAATACATAGGTTTTAAGATTCTTACTAGTCAGATCTATTCCTCTGCGGAAATATGGTGTTTTGAGTCCCTTTCACTGAGGAAGGTGTAGGTGTTGTCCATTCCACAGTTGGTTTTAGAAATGGTACCTGTGCTTATATCATACTCTGGTTTTATGCATCACCCCACCTCTCCTTCCCCCTTAAGCAGGCATAAGAGTGTTTTCTAAATGTGAGACTCTGTTCTCTTTCCTAACTCAGTTCATGTGTAGCCATGTTCACAGGTTCTTCATAAGTGATATCTTATGACAAGTTTCTTTTTCTGTGTGACTTATTTCACTTAGAATCATCGTACCTGGATCCGCTCAATTTGCTTCTCCAGGTCTTATGACATTGATTTCATGGCTGAGGGATATTCCATCGTATATAAGTACCACAGTTTTTTGAACCATTTTTATATTTCCTGGGATATTTAAGGTGTACCCAAATTGAGGTTCTTGTAAGCAGTGCAGCACTAAATTTGTGGGTGGCTCTGTCTTATTGATTTTCAGGTTTCCCAAGGTATATTCCCTAGACTGGAAGTGCCCTTGGCTCTGTAGCTCTGTTGTTTACTAGTTTTAGGGAACACAATGCACTCCTCCAGTGAGACAGTTTGCAATTTACATCCCGCCCATCACCATAAAAATGTTCCCTGTTCTCCAGGGCCTGTCTTGAATTTCTGGTTTTTACACATTTTGTGGATGTCCCTTTTGACCGGTGGGAAGTGATACTTCTTTGTAGTGCAGATTTGCATTGCCCGCGTGCTCGCTTGCTTGGCCAAAAAGGGCGTATGCATTTTCTCCTGTATATATTCAGGAGAAAACGCATACGACGCTTTTGGACAAGTGCGTCATTGTCGAAGTTGTGCCCCTCTTCCTGTGCTTTAAACGCGATTCCATCGTACCTCTTGAAATCTGTTTTCTGCTATTCTGCCTTGCTTTCAAGTCCGCCTCGTTCCCTTCCCTCAACAGATTATTGGATGATAGTTGTCCTTTATTATTTTGCCAGTTTGTGAATTGCTGTGCCCCTGAGCTCCTTTTTTCAACTCGTTTTTTGTGAGCTATACGCAAGTCCAAAATTTTGTTTCAGGACCTATACTGGTTCCCGTTGGGTGGCTGAGACATTAGTTAATACTTCTTCCTGCCGGGAAATTAGAGTGACATGTGCCCGTCCAAATGCCTAACAGCTCCTCTCTCAATGGTTCTCCCTCTTCCCTTCCATCCTCTGCCATATTGGCAACCTGTGCGAACCAGGAGTTTAAAGGGGCTGTCTCTCCAAGTTGGGCGATTGATAGTAAAGCACTTGGAAAGTCAAACCTGAGCACCAGGAGAGGTACTATTCGTTGTGTGTTAGAAACCTTTTGTATTCTCAGTGTGTCTATTCTCTAGGTTTCCTGTACATGTTATAGCTATAGTAATATTTCCTTCAACCTGGAGAGTTGGGACCCATGGAATGGGGACAATGCATTATTGCTTTAAAGGGTCTTCATTTGCTCACCCAATCTCACCAATCCTCTAAGCCCCAGGTGTCCATCCTTATGCCACATCGAGCTGTCATTGTAGATAGGGTCATTCCAGGTTTCATCAGATACCCTGAAAGAATTGTTATGAATTTCCCTGTTTTTTGGTTTTGTTTTTGAAATTCATTTTTATAGTGTGTTTGAGCTGATTCTCGCTGCCATGTTTATGCCAGTCTAGACACACTTGATTCCCTTACAGAGACATATCAATACATAGGTTTTAAGATTCTTACTAGTCAGATCTATTCCTCTGCGGGAAATATGGGGTTTTGTGACCATTTCACTGAGGAAGGTGTAGGTCTTGTCTATTCCATAGTTGGTTTTAGAAATGGTACATGTGCTTATATCAAAATCTGGTTTTATGCATCACCCCACCTCTACTTCCCCCTTAAGCAGGCATAAGAGTGTTATCTAAATGTGAGACTCTGTTCTCATTCCTGACTCAGTTCATGAGTAGCCATGATTACAGGTTCTTCATAAGTGATATCTTATGATAAGTTTCTTTTTCTGTGTGACTTATTTCACTTAGAATCATCGTACCTGAATCCACTCACTTAGCTGCTCCTGGTCTTATGACATTGATTTCATGGCTGAGGGATATTCCATCGTACATAAGTACCACAATTTTTTGAACCATTTTTATATTTCCTTGGATATTTAAGGTGTACCCAAGTTGAGGTTCTTGTAAGCAGTGCAGCCCTGAATTCGGGGGTGGCTCTGCCATATTGATTTTCAGGTTTCCCAAGGTATATTCCCTAGACTGGAAGTTCCCTTTGCTCTGTAGCTTTGTTGTTTACTTCTTTTAGGGAACACAATGCAGTCCTCCAGTGAGGCAGTTGGCCATTTACATCCCGCCCATCAGCTAACAAGGCTCCTGTTCTCCAGGGCCTGTCTTGCCCTCTGGTTTTTACACATTTTGTGGATGTCACTTTTGACCGGTGGGAAGAGATACTTCTTTGTAGTGCAGATTTCCATTGCCCGTTTGCTTGCTTGGCCAAAAATGGCGTATGCGTTTTCTCCTGAATATATTCAGGAGAAAACTCATACGCCCTTTTTGGGCAAGCGCATCTTTGTCGAAGTTGTGCCCCTCTTCCTGTGCTTTAAAGGCGATTCCAACGTACCTCTTGAAATCTGTTTCCTGCTATTCTGCCTCGCTTTCAAGTTGGCCTCGTTGCCTTCCCTCAACAGATTTTTGGATGATAGTTGTCCTTTATTAATCTTCCAGTTTGTGAATTGCTGTGTCCCTGAGCTCCATTTTTCAACTCGTTTTTTTGTGAGCTGAACGCACGTCCAATTTTTTGTTCAGGAACTATACTGGTTCCCGGTGGGTGGCTGAGACTTTGGTTAATTCTTCTTCCTACCGGGAAATTAGAGTGACATGTGCCCGTCCAAATGCCTAACAGCTACTCTCTCATTGGTCCTCCCTCTTCCCCTTCATCCTCAGTCAAATTGGCAACCAGTGGGAACCAGGAGGTTAAAGGGGTTGTCTCTCCAAGTTGGGATATTGATAGTAAAGCATTTCAAAAGTCAAACCGGAGCACCAAGAGAGGGACTGCTCGTTGAGTTTTAGAAACCTTTCGTATTCACTGTGTGTCCACTCTCTATGTTTTCCGTACATTTTATAGCTGTAGTATTATTACCTTCAACCTGGAGAGTTGGCACCCATCGAATGGGTGGCACGCATTATGGGTCTAAAGGGACTGCATTTTCGGCACCAATCTCACCCATCCCGTCTGTCCCATGTGTCCAGCCTTATGTCTCTTCCAGCTGTTGTTGTAGATACTGTCATTCCAGTTTGCATCAGAGCCCTTGAAGGAATTGTTTAAGAATATCTTTGATTTTTTTAATTTTGTTTTGTTTTTCAAATTCAGTTTTATAATGGGGTTGAACTGATTATCCCTGACTAGTTTTTGCCAGTCTAGACAAAATTGATTCCCTTACAGAGACATATAAATACACTGATTTTAAGATTCTTGCTAGTCAGGTTTATTCCTCTGCTGGAAATATGGGTTTTGAGTCCCGTTCACTACGGAAGGAGTAGTTCTTGTCTATTCTGTATTTGGATTATGGAACGGTACCTGTGCTAATATCAAATTCTGGTTTTGTGCATCTCCCCACCTCTCCTTTCCCCTTAAGCAAGCATAAGAGTGTTTCCTAAATCTGAGACTCTGTTCTGTTTCCTAATTCAGTTCATATGTAGCCATGTTTACATTCACTTCATAAGTGATAACTTATGTGAGAATGCACCATGGCCCTTGTCATAATAATGCTCCATGACCCCTGTCATCACATTGCACCATGTCCTAGTTATCACAATGCTCCATGTCCCTTGTCATCACAATTCTCCTCGTCCTTGTCATCACGATGCTACATGACACTTCTCATCACAACATTACATGCTCTTGTTATCACAATGCTCCATGACCCCTGTCATCTCAATGCTCCCTGACACCAGTCATCACAGTGCTTCATGCCCCTTTTCATTACAGTGCTCCATGATGCTCGTCATCACAATTACTCAAGGTCTTCTCATCACAATGCTCCACGGTTTTGCCATCAGATTGCTCCATGCCCTGGTCATCTCGCAGCTCAATGTCTCTTGTCCTCATAATTCTCCACGTCCTTGTCATCACAGTGCTCCATGGCACTTCTCATCACAATGTTATATGCTCTTGTCATCACAATACTCCATGCACTTGTCATCACAATACTCCATTACCATTGTCATCACGATCCTCCATGAAACTTGGCATCACATTGCTTCATGCCCTTGTCATCACAATGCTCCATGCTCCTTGAAATCAAAATGATCCATGACCTCTGTCATCACAATGCTCCAAACTCTTGTGATCACAATGTTCCATAACACTTGTCATCACAACTCTCCCTGACGCCTGTCATCTCAATACTCCATGCCCTTATTGTCACAATGCTCCATGACCTTTGTCATCACAATGCTCAATACACTTGTCATCACAATGCTCCCCGTCAGAATGCTCCTTGAACCCTGTCACAAAAAGGCTCCATGCCTTTTTCATCACAATGTCCCATGCCATTTTCATCACAATGCTCCATGCCATTGTCATCAAAATACTCCACAAGATTGTCATCAGAATGCTCCATGACCCTTGTCATCACAATAATCCAAGCCATTGTCATCACAATGTTCCATTATCTTTGTCATCATAATCCTCCATGACACTTGGCATCACAATGCTCCATGCCACTGTCATCACAATGGGCCATTACATATGTCATCACAATGCTCCCTGACACCTGTCTTCATAATACTGCATGACCTTGTCATTACAATTCTCCATTCCCTTGCCATCACAGTGCGCCATTCCAACTGTCATCGCAATAATCCTTGAAACTTATTAGGCCAATGCTCCATGTCCTTGTCATCACAATGCTCCATGACCGTGTCATCACAATGCTCCGTGACTCCAGTCATCACAATGCTTCATGACCTTTGTCATCACAATTGTCCATGCCTTCGTCATCAACAGTCTCTATGACTTTTTAACCACAGTGCTCCATGAAGTTTTCATCACAATGCTCTTTGACCCATGTCATCACAATGCTCTATGCCTTTCTCAACACAATGCTCCATGACCCTTGTCATCACAATGCTCCATGGGCTTGTCAGCACAATGCTCCTTGACCCTTGTCATCACAACGTGTCATGCGCTTGTCATCAGAGTGCTCCACAATCTTGTCATCACAATGTTCCTTATACATTGTCATCACAATGCTCCATGCACTTCTCATCAAAATGCTCTCTCACCACTGCTATCACAATGTTACATCACTATTCATCACAGTACTCCCTCACCGCTGTCATCACAGTGTTCCATGACTCCTGTCATCACAATGCTACATGCACTTATCATCACAATGTTCGCTGACCCCTGACATCACAGTGCTCCATAACCCCTGTCATCAAAATGATCCATGACCGTTTTCATCAAAATGCTCCATGACCCCTGACATCACAATGTTCCATAACAATTGTCATCAAAATGTTCCATGAGCCTTTTCATCAAATTGCTCCATGAAACTGTCATCACAATGCTCCCTGCCCTTCTCATCACAATGCACCACACCCTTGTCATCAAAATGCTCCATGACCTTTGTCATCACAAAGCTCCATGACCCTTGGCATCACAATGCTCCATTACATTGATCCATGCAATTGTCATCAAAAAGCTCTATGACACTTGTCATCACACTACTCGATGCCCTTTTCATCACAATGCTCCAGGCCCTTGTCATTACAATCCTCCATGACACATGTATCACTGTGTTCCGTGCCCTTGTCATCACAATGCTCCATGCCCACTCTCATCACAATAATCCATGAAATATTTCAGACCAATGCTCCATGCACTTCTCATCACAATGCTCCATTACCCCTGTCATAACAATGCTCCATGACCCCTGTCATCACAATGCTCCACACCCCTTGTCATTACAGTGCTCCTTGAGGCTTGTCATCAAAATTATCCATGGTCTTCTCATCACAATGCTCCACGGTCTTGCCATCACAATGCTCCATGCCTTGGTCATCACACTGCTCCATGTCACTGTCATCACAATTCTCCACGTTCCTGGCATCACTATGCTCCATGACACTTCTCATCAAAGTGTTACATGCTTTGTCATCACAATTCTCAATGCACTTGTCATCGCAATGCTCCATGACCCCTGTCATAGCAAGCTCCATGTGCTTGTCATCACAATACTCCATGTCCTTATCGTCACAATGGTCCATGACCTTTGTCATCACAGTGCTCAATACACTGGTCATCAAAATGCTCCCTGACACTTGTTGTCTGTATGCTCCTTGAAACCTGTCATGCCAAGGCTCCATGTATTTTTCATAAGAATGATCCATGCTCTTTTCATCACAATGCTCCATGACCCCTGTAATCACAATGCTCCATGCCCTTGTCATCACAAAGCTCCATGATGCCTGTTAGAATGCTCCATTGCCTTCTCATCACAATGCTCCATGCCCTTGTCATCACAATGCTCCAAGACCACTGTAATCACAATGCTCCATGCCCCTTTTCATCAGAATGCTCCATGAGACTTTTCATTATAAGGCTCCATGGTTTTCTCATCACAATGCTCCAAGAACTTGTCATCACAGTGCTCCATTCCATTGTCATCAAAATGCTCCATGACCCCTGTCATCACAATACTCCATGAATATTTTCAGCCCAATGCTCCATGGCCATTTCATCACAATGCTCCATTACCCCTGTCATAACAATGCTCCATGATCCCTTCCATCACCATGTTCCACGGCCTTGTCATCACAAGGCTCCATGACCCTTGCCACCACAATGCTCCAAGACCCCTGTAATCACCATGCTCCATGCACCTTTTCATCTCATTGCTCCATGAACCCTGTCATCACAATGCACCATGCCCACTATCATAATGCTTCATGCTATTGTCATCACAATGAAATCAAAATTCTCCATGACCTCTGTCATCACAATGCTCCAAAACCTTGTGATCCCAATGTTCCATAACACTTGCCATCACAACGCCCCATGCCGCTGGTCATCACAATTATCCATGGACTTCTCATCACAATGCTCCATGACCTTTGTCATCACAATTCTCAATACACTTGTCATCACAATGCTCCCTGACACTTTTCGTCAGTATGCTCCTTGAAACCTGTCATGACATGTCTCCATGCATTTTTCATCACAATGATCCATGCCCTTTTCATCACAATGCTCCATGCCATTGTCATCACAATACTCCACAATCTTGTCATCAGAATGCTCCGTGACACTTGTCATCACAATGATCCATGACCCCTGTCATCACAATGCTCCATGACCCCTGTCATCACATTGCACCATGTCCTAGTTATCACAATACTCCATGTCCCTTGTTATCACAATTCTCCTCGTCCTTGTCATCACAATGCACCATGACAGTTCTCATCACACTGCTCCATGACAGTTCTCATCACAATGTTACATGCTCTTGTCATCACAATTCTCCATGCACTTGTCATTGCAATGTCCCATGACCCCTGTCATAGCAAGCTCCATGCCTTTGTCATCACAATGCTTCACGACCTTTTCATCAAAATTCTCAATGACCGTTGTCATCACAATGCTCCATGCCCTTGTCATCACAATGCTCCAAGCCCTTGTCATCACAATGTTCCATTACCTTTGTCATCACAATCCTCCATAACACTTGGCATCACAATGCTCCATGCCATTGTCATCACAATGGTCCATGAAATATGTCATCACAATGCTCCCAGACACCTGTCTTCACAATATTCCATGACCTTGTCTTCCCAATGCTCCATGCCCTTGTCATCACAATGTGCCATGGCCACTCTCAACACAATTATCCATGAAATTTATCAGACCAATCCTCCATGCCCCTGTCATCAAAATGCTCCAAGTCTTTTTCATCACAATGCTCCATGAACCCTCTCATCACATTGTTCCATGTCCTTGTCATCACAAAGCCCCAGGATGCTTGTCATCACAATGCCCGATGCCCTTCTCATCACAATGCTCCATGCCCTTGTCATTACAATCCACCATGACCCACATATCACAGTGTTCAGTGCCCTTGTCATCACAATGCTCCATGCCCACTCTCATCACAATAATCCATGAAACATTTCAGACCAATGCTCCATGCCCTACTCATCACAATGCTCCATTACAACTGTCATAACAATGCTTCATGACCACTGCCATCACAATGTTCCACAGCCTTGTCATCACAAGGCTCAATGACCCTTGTCATCACAATGCTCCAAGAACCCTGTAATCACAATGCTACATGCCCTTGTCATCACAAAGCTCCATGACGCATGCCATCAGAATGCTCCATAGCCTTCTCATTCATGATGCTCCATGCCCATGTCATCACAATGCTCCAAGACTCCTGTAATAACAATACACCATGCCCCTTTTCATCTCAATGCTCCTTGAACCCTGTCATCACAATGCAGCATGTGCAACATCATAATGGTTCAGGCTATTGTCATCACAATGAAATCAAAATGCTCCATGACCTCTGTCATCACAATGCTCCAAATCCTTGTGATCACAATGTTCCATAACACTTATCATCACAACGCCCCATGACACTTGTCATAACAATTATCCATTGTCTTCTCATCACAATGCTCCATGACCTTTGTCATCACAATTCTCAATACCCTTGTCATCACAATGCTCCCAGACACTTGCCATCAGTATGCTCCTTGAACCCTGTCATGACAAGGCTCCATGCCTTTTTCATGACAATGTTCCATACCCTTTTCATCACAGTGCTCCAAGAACCCTGTAATCACAATGCTCCATGCCCTTGTCATCACAAAGCTCCATGATGCATGTCATCAGAACGCTCCATGGCCTTCCCATTCTAATGCTTCATCTCCTTGTCATCACAATGCTCCAAGACTCCTGTAATCACAATGCTCCATGCCCCTTTTCATCAGAATGCTCCATGAGACTTGTCATCACAAGGCTCCATGGTCTTCTCATCACAGTGCTCCAGTACCTTGTCATCACAATGCTCCATGACCCCTTTCATCACAATACTCCATGAGCATTTTCAGCCCAATGCTCCATCACCTTCTCATCACAATGCTCCATGACTCCTGTCATCACAATGCTCCATGACCACTGTCATCACAACGCTTCATGAACCCTGACGACACAACGATCTGGGACTCTTGTCATCAAAATGCTCCATGACCCTTGTCATCAGAGTGATCCATGCCCTTGTCATCCCAATGCTCCATGATCCCTGTAATCACAATGCTCTGTGATGCTTGTCATCACAGTGCTCCTTCAACCTTGTCATCACAATGCTCCTTGCCTTTGTCAGCAAAATGCTACATAATCTTGTCATCACAATGCTCCATGCGCTTGTCATCACATTCCTCCATAACCATTGGGATCACATTGCTTCATGCCCTTGTCAACTCTCTCTTGCCTTTCTGGTTTTTACAAATATTCGGATGTCCCTTTTGACCGGTGGGAAGTGACAATTCTTTGTAGTGTGGATTTGCATTGTGTGCCTTGCTTAATTGGCCAGAAAGGGCGTATGCGTTTTCTCCTGAATATATTCAGGAGAAAACGCATACGCCCTTTCTGGCCAAGGGCATCACTGTCCAAGTTGTGATGCTTTTCCTGTGCTTTAAAGGCGATTCCAATTTACCTCTTGAAATATGTTTTGTGCAATTATGCCTCATTTTCAAGTCCCCTTCTTTACCTTCCCTCAACAGATTTTGGAAGAGAGTAGTCCTTTATAACTCTGCAGGTTGGTGAATTGCTGTGCCCCTGAGTCCCAATTTTCAAATCCCATTTTTGAGAGCTGGCCGCAAATCCACAATTTTGCTTCAGGACCAATACTGGTTCCAGGGGTGGCTATATTGGTTCCCTGTGGGTGGCTGAGGCTTTGGTTAATTCTTCTTCCTGATGGGAAATTAGAGTGACATGTGCCCGTCCAAATGCCTACATCTACTCTCTGATAGGTTTTCCCTCTTCCATTTCATCCTCTGCACAATTAGCAAACTGTGTGAACCAGGAGGTTATAGGGGCTGACTCTGCTAAGTTGCGAGATTGATAGTAAAGCAGTTGGAATACCAAACTGGAATACAAGGAGAAGAAAAATTAGGAGAGTTTTAGAAACCTTTTGCCATGACAGGTTGTCCATTCTCTAGGTTTCCCATACATGTTATAACTGTAGTGATATTCCCTTCTACCTGGAGATTTGGGATCCATGGAATGGTTGCATGCATTACTACTTTAAGGGTCTGCATTTTCTCTCCCAATCTCACCAGTCCTCTCAGTCCCAAGTCTCCAGCCTTATGTCTCATCCAGCTGTCTTTGCCGATACGGTCATTCCAGGTTTCATCAGAACCTTTGAAGGAATTGCGTAAGAATTTCGCTGTTTTTTGGTTTTGTTTTTGAAATTCATGTTTATAATGGGGTTGAGCTGATTATCACTGACTTGTTTATGCCGGTCTAGACACAATTGTTTCCCTTATGAAGACATATTAATACATAGGTTTTAAGATTCTTACTAGTCAGATATATACCAATGCGGGAAATAGGGGTGTTGAGTCCCGTTCACTGAGGAAGTTGTAGGTCTTGTCTATTCTGTATTTGGTTTATGGAATGGTACCTGTGTTAATATCAAACTCTGGTTTTATGCATCACCCCAACTCTCCTTTCTCCTGAAGCAGGCATAAGATTTTTTTTTCTAAATGTGAGACTCTGTTCTCTTTCCTAATTCAGTTCATGTGTTGTGATATTGACATTTCCTCTATAAGTGATATCTTATGATAAGATTCTTTTTCTGTGTGACTTATTTAACTTAGAATCATCGTACCTGAGTCCACTCACTTTGCTGCTCTTGGTTTTATGACATTGATTTCATGGCTGAGGGATATTCCATCGGACAAAAATACCACAGTTTTTTGAACCATTTCTATATTTCCTGGGATATTTAAGGTGTACCCAAGTTGAGGTTCTTGTAAGCAGTGCAGCCCTAAATTTGGGGGTGGCTCTGTCTTATTGATTTTCAGTTTTCCCAATGTATATTCCCTAGACTGGAAGTGCCCTTGGCTCTGTAGCTCTGTTGTTTACTTGTTTTAGGGAACACAATGCACTCCTCCAGTGAGGCAGTTGGCAATTTACATCCCGCCCATCAGCATAACAAGGCTCCCTGTTCTCCAGGGCCTGTCTTGCCTTTCTGGTATTTACACATTTTGTGGATGTCCCTTTTGACCGGTGGGAAGTGATACTTCTTTGTAGTGCAGATTTGCATTGCCCGCTTGCTTGTTTGGCCAAAAAGGGCGTATGCGTTTTCTCCTGAATATATTCAGGAGAAAACGCATACGCCCTTTTTGGCCAACTGAGTCATTGTCGCAGTTGTGCCCCTCTACCGGTGCTTTAAAGGCGATTCCAACGTACCTCTTGAAATCTGTTTCCTGCTATTCTGCCTGGCTTTCAAGTCTGCCTCGTTGCCTTCCCTCAACAGATTTTTGGACGATAGTTGTCCTTTATTACTCTGCCAGTTTGTGAATTGCTGTGGCCCAGAGCTCAATTTTCCAACTCGTTTTTTGTGAGCTGTACGCAAGTCCAAAATTTTGGTTCAGGACCTATACTGGTTCCCGGTGGGTGGCTGAGACTCTGGTTAATTCTTCTTCCTGCCGGGAAATTAGAGTGACATGTGCCCGTCCAAATGCCTAACAGAAACTCTCTCATTGGTTCTCCCTCTTCCCTTCCATCCTCTGCCAAATTGGCAACCTGTGCGAACCAGGAGGTTAAAGGGGCTGTCTCTCCAAGTTGGGAGATTGATAGTAAAGCAGTTGGAAAGTCAAACCGGAGCACCAGGAGAGGGACTACTCGTTGAGTTTTAGAAACCTTTTGTATTCACAGTGTGTCCATTCTCTAGGTTTCCCGTACATGTTATAGCTGTACTAATATTCCCTTCAACATGGAGAGTTGGGACCCATGGAATGGGGGCCATGCATTTTTGCTTTAAAGGGTCTGCATTTGCTCACCCAATCTCACCAATCCTCTCAGTCCCAAGTGTCCAGCCTTATGCCACATCCAGCTGTCATTGTAGACAGGGTTTTTCCAGGTTTCATCAGAGACCCTGAAGGAAATGTAAAGAATTTCCCTGTTTTTTGGTTTTGTTTTTGAAATTCCTTTCTATAGTGGGTTTGAGCTGATTCTCTCTGCCATGTTTATGCCAGTCTAGACACACTTGATTCCCTTACGGAGACATATCAATACATAGGTTTTAAGATTCTTACTAGTCAGATCTATTCCTCTGCGGGAAATGTGGGGTTTTGAGTCCCTTTCAATGAGGAAGGTGTAGGTCTTGTCTATTCCACAGTTGGTTTTGGAAATGGTACCTGTGCTTATATCAAACTCTGGTTTTATGCATCACCCCACCTCTCCTTTCCCCTTAAGCAGGCATAAGAGTGTTTTCTAAATGTGAGACTCTGTTCTCTTTCCTAACTCAGTTCATGTGTAGCCATGTTTACAGGATCTTCATAAGTGATATCTTATGATAAGTTTCTTTTTCTGTGTGACTTATTTCACTTAGAATCATCGTAGCTGAATCCACTCACTTTGCTGATCCTGGTCTTATGACATTGATTTCATGGCTGAGGGATATTCCATCGGACATAAATACCACAGTTTTTTGAACCATTTTTATATTTCCTGGGATATTTAAGGTGTACCCAAGTTGAGGTTCTTGTAAGCAGTGCAGCCCTAAATTTGGGGGTGGCTCTGTCTTATTGATTCTCAGTTTTCCCAATATATATTCCCTAGACTGGAAGTGCCCTTGGCTCTGTAGCTCTGTTGTTTACTTGTTTTAGGGAACGCAATGCAGTCCTCCAGTGAGGCTGTTGGCAATTTACATCCCGCCCATCAGCATAACAAGGCTCCCTGTTCTCCAGGGCCTGTCTTGCCTTTCTGGTTTTTACACATTTTGTGGATGTCCCTTTTGACCGGTGGGAAGTGATACTTCTTTGTAGTGCAGATTTGCATTGCCCGCTTGCTTGTTAGGCCAAAAAGGGCGTATGCGTTTTCTCCTGAATATATTCAGGAGAAAACGCATACGCCCTTTTTGGCCAACTGTGTCATTGTCGAAGTTGTGCACCTCTTCCTGTGCTTTAAAGGCAATTCCAACATACCTCTTGAAATCTGTTTCCTGCTATTCTGCCTGGCTTTCAAGTCTGCCTCGTTGCCTTCCCTCAACAGATTTTTGGACGATAGTTGTCCTTTATTACTCTGCCAGTTTGTGAATTGCTGTGGCCCTGAGCTCCATTTTCCAACTCGTTTTTTGTGAGCTGTACGCAAGTCCAAAATTTTGGTTCAGGACCTATACTGATTCCCGGTGGGTGGCTGAGACTCTGGTTAATTCTTCTTCCTGCCGGGAAATTAGAGTTACATGTGCCCGTCCAAATGCCTAACAGCTGCTCTCTCATTGGTTCTCCCTCTTCCCTTCCATCCTCTGCCAAATTGGCAACCTGTGCGAACCAGGAGGTTAAAGGGGCTGTCTCTCCAAGTTGGGAGATTGATAGTAAAGCAGTTGGAAAGTCAAACCGGAGCACCAGGAGAGGGACTACTCGTTGAGTTTTAGAAACCTTTTGTATTCACAGTGTGTCCATTCTCTAGGTTTCCCGTACATGTTATAGCTGTAGTAATATTCCCTTTAACCTGGAGAGTTGGGACCCATGGAATGGGGGCCATGCATTTTTGCTTTAAAGGGTCTGCATTTGCTCACCCAATCTCACCAATCCTCTCAGTCCCAAGTGTCCAGCATTATGCCACATCCAGCTGTCATTGTAGACAGGGTTTTTCCAGGTTTCATCAGAGACCCTGAAGGAAATGTAAAGAATTTCCCTGTTTTTTGGTTTTGTTTTTGAAATTCCTTTTTATAGTGGGTTTGAGCTGATTCTCTCTGCCATGTTTATGTCAGTCTAGACACACTTGATTCCCTTACGGAGACATATCAATACATAGGTTTTAAGATTCTTACTAGTCAGATCTATTCCTCTGCGGGAAATGTGGGGTTTTGAGTCCCTTTCACTGAGGCAGGTGTAGGTCTTGTCTATTCCACAGTTGGTTTTGGAAATGGTACCTGTGCTTATATCAAACTCTGGTTTTATGCATCACCCCACCTCTCCTTTCCCCTTCAGCAGGCATAAGAGTGTTTTCTAAATATGAGACTCTGTTCTCTTTCCTAACTCAGTTCATGTGTAGCCATGTTTACATGGTCTTCATAAGTGATATCTTATGATAAGTTTCTTTTTCTGTGTGACTTATTTCACTTAGAATCATCGTACCTAAATCCACTCACTTTGCTGCTCCTGGTCTTATGACATTGATTTCATGGCTGAGGGATATTCCATCGGACATAAATACCACAGATTTTGGAACCATTTTTATATTTCCTGGGATATTTAAGGTGTACCCAAGTTGAGGTTCTTGTAAGCAGTGCCGCCCTAAATTTGGGGGTGGCTCTGTCTTATTGATTTTCAGTTTTCCAAATGTATATTCCCTAGACTGGAAGTGCCCTTGGCTCTGTAGCTCTGTTGTTTACTTGTTTTAGGGAACGCAATGCACTCCTCCACTGAGGCAGTTGGCAATTTACATCCCGCCCATCAGCATAACAAGGCTCCCTGTTCTCCAGGGCCTGTCTTGCCTTTCTGGTTTTTACACATTTTGTGGATGTCCCTTTTGACCGGTGGGAAGTGATACTTCTTTGTAGTGCAGATTTGCATTGCCCGCTTGCTTGTTTGGCCAAAAAGGGCGTATGCGTTTTCTCCTGAATATATTCAGGAGAAAACGCATACGCCCTTTTTGGACAAGTGCGTCATTGTCGAAGTTGTGCCCCTCTTCCTGTGCTTTAAAGGCAATTCCAACGTACCTCTTGAAATCTGTTTCCTGCTATTCTGCCTGGCTTTCAAGTCTGCCTCGTTGCCTTCCCTCAACAGATATTTGGATGATAGTTGTCCTTTATTACTCTGCCAGTTTGTGAATTGCTGTGGCCCTGAGCTCCATTTTCCAACTCGTTTTTTGTGAGCTGTACGCAAGTCCAAAATTTTGGTTCAGGACCTATACTGATTCCCGGTGGGTGGCTGAGACTCTGGTTAATTCTTCTTCCTGCCGGGAAATTAGAGTGACATGTGTACGTCCAAATGCCTAACAGCTGCTCTCTCATTGGTTCTCCCGCTTCCCTTCCATCCTCTGCCAAATTGGCAACCTGTGCGAACCAGGAGGTTAAAGGGGCTGTCTCTCCAAGTTGGGAGATTGATAGTAAAGCAGTTGGAAAGTCAAACCGGAGCACCAGGAGAGGGACTACTCGTTGAGTTTTAGAAACCTTTTGTATTCACAGTGTGTCCATTCTCTAGGTTTCCCGTACATGTTATAGCTGTAGTAATATTCCCTTCAACATGGAGAGTTGGGACCCATGGAATGGGGGCCATGCATTTTTGCTTTAAAGGGTCTGCATTTGCTCACCCAATCTCACCAATCCTCTCAGTCCCAAGTGTCCAGCCTTATGCCACATCCAGCTGTCATTGTAGACAGGGTTTTTCCAGGTTTCATCAGAGACCCTGAAGGAAATGTAAAGAATTTCCCTGTTTTTTGGTTTTGTTTTTGAAATTCCTTTCTATAGTGGGTTTGAGCTGATTCTCTCTGCCATGTTTATGCCAGTCTAGACACACTTGATTCCCTTACGGAGACATATCAATACATAGGTTTTAAGATTCTTACTAGTCAGATCTATTCCTCTGCGGGAAATGTGGGGTTTTGAGTCCCTTTCACTGAGGAAGGTGTAGGTCTTGTGTATTCCACAGTTGGTTTTGGAAATGGTACCTGTGCTTATATCAAACTCTGGTTTTATGCATCACCCCACCTCTCCTTTCCCCTTAAGCAGGCATAAGAGTGTTTTCTAAATGTGAGACTCTGTTCTCTTTCTTAACTCAGTTCATGTGGAGCCATGTTTACAGGATCTTCATAAGTGATATCTTATGATAAGTTTCTTTTTCTGTGTGACTTATTTCACTTAGAATCATCGTACCTGAGTCCACTCACTTTGCTGCTCCTGGTCTTATGACATTGATTTCATGGCTGAGGGATATTCCATCGGACATAAATACCACAGTTTTTTGAACCATTTTTATATTTCCTGGGATATTTAAGGTGTACCCAAGTTGAGGTTCTTGTAAGCAGTGCAGCCCTAAATTTGGGGGTGGCTCTGTCTTATTGATTCTCAGGTTTCCCAATGTATATTCCCTAGACTGGAAGTGCCCTTGGCTCTGTAGCTCTGTTGTTTACTTGTTTTAGGGAACGCAATGCACTCCTCCAGTGAGGCTGTTGGCAATTTACATCCCGCCCATCAGCATAACAAGGCTCCCTGTTCTCCAGGGCCTGTCTTGCCTTTCTGTTTTTACACATTTTGTGGATATCCCTTTTGACAGGAGGTATGTGATACTTCTTTGTAGTGCAGATTTGCATTGCCTGCTTGCTTGCTTGGCCAAAAAGGGTGTATGTGTTTTCTCCTGAATATATTCAGGGGAAAATGTATTCATCCTTTTTGGCCCAGTGCGTCATTGTCGCAGTTGTTCCCCTCTTCCTGTGCTTTACAGGCGATTCCAACGTACCTCTTGAATTTTGTTTCGTATTATTCTGCCTGGCTTTCAAGTCTGCCTCGTTGCCTTCCCTCAACAGATTTTTGGACGATAGTTGTCCTTTATTACTCTGCCAGTTTGTGAATTGCTGTGGCCCTGAGCTCCATTTTCCAACTCGTTTTTTGTGAGCTGTACGCAAGTCCAAAATTTTGGTTCAGGACCTATACTGATTCCTGGTGGGTGGCTGAGACTCTGGTTAATTCTTCTTCCTGCCGGGAAATTAGAGTGACATGTGCCCGTCCAAATGCCTAACAGCTGCTCTCTCATTGCTTCTCCCTCTTCCCTTCCATCCTCTGCCAAATTGGCAACCTGTGCGAACCAGGAGGTTAAAGGGGCTGTCTCTCCAAGTTGGGAGATTGATAGTAAAGCAGTTGGAATGTCAAACTGGAGCACCAGGAGAGGGAATATTCATTGAGTTATAGAAACCATTTGTATTCACAGTGTGTCCATTCTCTAGGTTTCCCGTACATGTTATAGCTGTAGTAATATAACCTTCAACCTGGAGAGTTGGGTCCCGTGGAATGGGGGCCATGCATTATTGATTTGAAGGGTCTGCATTTGCTCACCCAATCTCACCAATCCTCTCAGTCCCAAGTGTCCAGCATTATGCCACCTCCAGCTGTCTTTGTAGATAGGGTCATTACAGGTTTCATCAGAGACCCTGAAGGAATTGTAAAGAATTTCCCTGTTTTTTGGTTTTGTTTTTGAAATTCCTTTTTATAGTGGGTTTGAGCTGATTCACGCTGCCATGTTTATGCCAGTCTAGACACACTTGATTCCCTTATGGAGACATAGCAATACATAGGTTTTAAGATTCTTACAAGTCAGATCCATTCCTCTGCGGGATATATTGGGTTTTGAGTCCCTTTCCGTGAGGAAGCTGTAGGTCTTGTCTATATCACAGTTGGTTTTTGGAACGGTACCTGTGTTTATATCAAACTGGTTTTATGCATCAACCCACCTCTCCTTCCCCCTTTAGCAGGCATAAGAGTCTTTTCTAAATGTGAGACTCTGTTCTCTTTCTTAACACAGTTCATATGTAGCCATGTTTACAGGATCTTCATAAGTGATATCTTATGATAAGCTTCTTTTTCTGTGTGACTTATTTCACTTAGAATCATCGTACCTGAATCCAGTCACTTTTCTGCTACTGGACTTGTGACATTGGTTTCATGGCTGAGGGATATTCCATCGTACGTAAGTACCACAGTTTTTTGAACCATTTTTATATTTCCTGGGATATTTAAGGTGTACCCAAGTTGTGGTTCTTGAAAGCAGTGCAGCCCTAAATTTGGGGGTTGCTCTCTCTTATTGATTTTCAGGGATCCCAAGGTATATTCCCTATACTAGAAGTGTGCTTGCCTCTGTAGCTCTGTTGTTTATTTGTTTTGGGGAACACAATTCACTCTTCCAGTGATGCAGTTGGCAATTTACATCCTGCCCATCAGCACAACATGGCTCCCTGTTCTCCAGGGCCTGTCTTGCCTTTCTGGTTTTTACACATTTTCTGGAGGTCCATTTTTACCAGTGGGAAATGATACTTCTTTGTAGTGCAGATTTGCATTGCCCGCTTGCTTGTTTGGCCAAAAAGGTGTATGCATTTTCTCCTGAATATATTCAGGAGAAAACCCATACGCCCTTTTTGCCCAAGTGCATCATTCTCGAAGTTGTGCCCCTCTTCCTGTGCTTTACAGGCGATTCCAACGTACCTCTTGAAATCTGTTTCCTGCTATTCTGCCTCGCTTTCGAGTCCGCCTCGTTGCCTTTCCTGAACAGATTTTTGGACGATAGTTTTCGTTTATTACTCTGCCAGTTTATGAATTTCTGTGCCCCTGAGCTCCATTTTTCCACTCGTTTTTTGTGAGCTGAATGCAAGTCCAAAATATTGGTGCAGGACATATACTGGTTCCCGGTGGGTGGCTGAGACTTTGCTTAATTCTTCTTCCTGCCGGGAAATTAGAGTGACATGTGCCCTTCCAAATGCCTAACAGCTACTCTCTCATTGGTTCTTCCTCTTCCCTTTCATTCTCTGCCAAATTGGCAACATGTGCGAACCAGGAGCTTAAAGGGTCTGTCTCTCCAAGTTGGGAGATTGATAGTAAAGCAGTTGGAAAGTCAAACCGGAACACCAGGCGAGGTACTATTCGTTGAGTTTTAGAAACCTTTCGTATTCACAGTGTGTTCATTCTCTAGGTTTCCCGTACATGTTATAGCTTTAGTAATATTCCCTTCAACCAGGAGAGTTGGGACCCATGGAATGGGGGCCTTGCATTATTGCTTAAAATGGTCTGCATTTGCTCACCCAATCTCACCAATGCTCTCAGTCCCAAGTATCCTGCCTTATGCCACATCCAGCTGTCATTGTAGGTAGGGGCATTCCAGGTTTCATCAGAGACCCTGAAGGAATTGTAAAGGATTTCCCTGTTTTATTGATTTGTTTTTGAAATTCCTCTTTATAGTGAATTTAAGCTGATTCTCGCTGCCATGTTTATGCCAGTCTAGACACACTTGATTCCCTTATGGAGACATATCAATACATAGGTTTTAATATTCTTACTAGTGAGATCTATTCCTGTGTGGGAAATATGGTGTTTTGAGTCCCTTTCACTGGAAGGTGTCGGTCTTGTCTATTCCATAATAGGTTTTTGGAATGGAAGCTGTTCTTATATCAAACTCTGCTTTTATGCATCTCCCCACCTCTCTTTCCCCGTGAAGCAGGCATAAGACTGTTTTCTAAATGTGAGACTCTGTTCTCTTTCCTAACTCAGTTCATATGTAGCCATGTTTACAAGTTCTTCATAAGTGATATTTCATGATAAGTTTCTTTTTCTGTGTGACTTATTTCACTTAGAATCATCGTACCTGAATCCACTCACTTTGCTGCTACTGGTCTTATGACTTTGATTTCATGGCTGAGGGATATTCCATCGTACATAAGTACCACAATTTTTTGAACCATTTTTATATTACTGGGATATTTAAGGTGTACCCAAGTTGAGATTCTTGTAAGCAGTGCAGCCCTTAATTCGGTGGTGGCTCTGCCATATTGATTTTAGGGTTTCCCAAGGTATATTCCCTAGACTGGAAATGCCCTTGGCCCTGTAGCTGTGTTGTTTACTTGTTTTAGGGAACACAATGCACTCTTCCAGTGAGGCAGTTGGCAATTTACATCCCGCCCATCAGCATAACAAGGCTCCTGTTCTCCAGGGCCTGTCTTGCCCTCTGGTTTTTACACATTTTGTGGATGTCCCTTTTGACCGGTGTGAAGAGGTACTTCTTTGTAGTGCAGATTTGCATTGCCCGCTTGCTTGCTTGGCCACAAAGGGCGTATGCGTTTTCTCCTGAATATATTCAGGAGAAAACACATACACCCTTTTTGGGCAAGTGCATCTTTGTCGAAGTTTTGCCCCTCTTCCTGTGCTTTACAGGCAATTCCTACATACCTCTTGAAATCTGTTTCCTGCTATTCTGCCTCGCTTTCAAGTTGACCTCGTTGCCTTCCCTCAACAGATTTTTGGATGATAGTTGTCCTTTATTAATCTGCCAGTTTGTGAATTGCTGTGCCCTTGAGCTCAATTTTTCAACTCGTTTTTTTTTGAGCTGAACGCACGTCCAATATTTTTGTTCAGGAACAATACTGGTTCCCGGTGGGTGGCTGAGACTTTGGGTAATTCTTCTTCCTACCGGGAAATTAGAGTGACATGTGCCCGTCCAAATGCCTAAAAGCTACTCTCTCATTGGTCCTCTCTCTTCCCTTTCATCCTCAGCCAAATTGGCAACCAGTGGGAACCAGGAGGTTAAAGGGGCTGTCTCTCCAATTTGGGAGCTTGATAGTAAAGCATTTGGAAAGTCAAACCGGAGCACCAGGAGAGGGACTGTTCGTTGAGTTTTAGAAACCTTTCGTATTCACTGTGTGTCCACTCTCTAGGTTTTCCGTACATTTTATAGCTGTAGTAATATTACCTTCAACCTGGAGAGTTGGCACCCATCGAATGGGTGGCACTCATTATGGCTTTAAAGGGACTGCATTTTCGCCACCAATCTCACCCATCCCCTCAGTCCCATGTGTTCAGCCTTATGTCTCTTCCAGCTGTTGTTGTAGATACTGTCATTCCAGGTTGCATCAGAGCCCTGGAAGGAATTGTGTAAGAATATCGCTGTTTTTTTTAATTTTGTTTTGTTTTTCAAATTCTCTTTTATAATGGGGTTGAGCTGATTATCCCTGACTTGTTTTTGCCAGTCTAGACAAAATCGATTCCCTTACAGAGACATATAAATACACTGATTTTAAGATTCTTACTAGTGAGAATTATTCCTCTGCTGGAAATAGGGGTTTTGAGTCCCGTTCACTACGGAAGGAGTAGTTCTTGTCTATTCTGTATTTGGATTATGGAACGGTACCTGTGCTAATATCAAACTCTGGTTTTGTGCATCTCCCCACCTCTCCTTTCCCCTTAAGCAAGCATAAGAGTGTTTTCTAAATCTGAGACTCTTTTCTGTTTCCTAATTCAGTTCATATGTAGCCATGTTTACATTCCCTTCATAAGTGATAACTTATGTGAGAATGCACCATGGCCCTTGTCATAATAATGCTCCATGACCCCTGTCATCACATTGCACCATGTCCTAGTTATCACAATGCTCCATGTCCCTTGTCATCACAATTCTCCTCGTCCTTGTCATCACGATGCTACATGACACTTCTCATCACAATATTACATGCTCTTGTTATCACAATGCTCCATGACCCCTGTCATCTCAATGCTCCCTGACACCAGTCATCACAGTGCTTCATGCCCCTTTTCATTACAGTGCTCCATGATGCTCATCATCACAATTACTCAAGGTCTTCTCATCACAATGCTCCACGGTTTTGCCATCAGAATGCTCCATGCCCTGGTCATCTCGCAGCTCAATGTCCCTTGTCCTCACAATTCTCCACGTCCTTGTCATCACAGTGCTCCATGGCACTTCTCATCACAATGTTATATGCTCTTGTCATCACAATACTCCATGCACTTGTCATCACAATACTCCATTACCATTGTTATCACGATCCTCCATGAAACTTGGCATCACATTGCTTCATGCCCTTGTCATCACAATGCTCCATGCTCCTTGAAATCAAAATGATCCATGACCTCTGTCATCACAATGCTCCTAACTCTTGTGATCACAATGTTCCATAACACTTGTCATCACAAATCTCCATGACGCCTGTCATCTCAATACTCCATGCCCTTATTGTCACAATGCTCCATGACCTTTGTCATCACAATGCTCAATACACTTGTCATCACAATGCTCCCCGTCAGAATGCTCCTTGAACCCTGTCACAAAAAGGCTCCATGCCTTTTTCATCACAATGTCCCATGCCATTTTCATCACAATGCTCCATGCCATTGTCATCAAAATACTCCACAAGATTGTCATCAGAATGCTCCATGACCCTTGTCATCACAATTCTCCATGTACTTGTTGGCACAATGCTCCCTGACCCTTGTCATCACAATACTCCAAGCCATTGTCATCACAATGCTCCATTATCTTTGTCATCATAATCCTCCATGACACTTGGCATCACAATGCTCCATGCCACTGTCATCACAATGGGCCATTACATATGTCATCACAATGCTCCCTGACACCTGTCTTCATAATACTGCATGACCTTGTCATCACAATTCTCCATTCCCTTGCCATCACAGTGTGCCATTCCAACTGTCATCGCAATAATCCATGAAACTTATTAGGCCAATGCTCCATGCCCTTGTCATCACAATGCTCCATGAACGTGTCATCACAATGCTCTGTGACTCCAGTCATCACAATGCTTCATGACCTTTGTCATCACAATGGTCCATGCCTTCGTCATCAACAGTCTCTATGACTTTTTAACCACAGTGCTCCATGAAGTTTTCATCACAATGCTCTATGCCTTTCTCAACACAATGCTCCATGAACCTTGTCATCACAATGCTCCATGGGCTTGTCAGCACAATGCTCCATGACCCTTGTCATCACAATGTGCCATGCGCTTGTCATCTCAGTGCTCCACAATCTTGTCATCACAATGCTCCTTTTACCTTTTCATCACAATGCTCCATGCACTTCTCATCAAAATGCTCTCTCACCACTGATATCACAATGTTACATCACTATTCTTCACAGTACTCCCTCACCACTGTCATCACAGTGTTCCATGACTCCTGTCATCACAATGCTACATGCACTTATCATCACAATGTTCGATGACCCCTGACATCACAGTGCTCCATAAACCCTGTCATCAAAATGCTCCATGACCGTTTTCATCAAAATGCTCCATGACCCCTGACATCACAATGTTCCATAACCATTGTCATCAAAATGTTCCATGAGCCTTTTCATCAAATTGCTCCATGAACCTGTCATCACAATGCTCCCTGCGCTTCTCATCACAATGCACCACACCCTTGTCATCAAAATGCTCCATGACCTTTTTCATCACAAAGCTCCATGACCCTTGGCATCACAATGCTCCATGCCATTGCCACCACAATGCTCCATGGACCCTCTCATCACATTGATCCATGCAATTGTCATCAAAAAGCTCCATGACACTTGTCATCACACTACTCGATGCCCTTTTCATCACAATGCTCCATGCCCTTGTCATTACAATCCTCCATGACACATGTATCACTGTGTTCCGTGCCATTGTCATCACAATGCTCCATGCCCACTCTCATCACAATAATCCATGAAATATTTCAGACCAAGGCTCCATGCACTTCTCATCACAATACTCCATTACCCCTGTCATAACAATGCTCCATGACCCCTGTCATCACAATGCTCCACACCCGTTGTCATTACAGTGCTCCATGAGGCTTGTCATCAAAATTATCCACGGTCTTCTCATCACAATGCTCCACGGTCTTGCCATCACAATGCTCCATGCCCTGGTCATCACACTGCTCCATGTCACTGTCATCACAATTCTCCACGTTCCTGGCATCACTATGCTCCATGACACTTCTCATCAAAGTGTTACATGCTTTGTCATCACAATTCTCAATGCACTTGTCATCGCAATGCTCCATGACCCCTGTCATAGCAAGCTCCATGTGCTTGTCATCACAATACTCCATGTCCTTATCGTCACAATGGTCCATGACCTTTGTCATCACAGTGCTCAATACACTGGTCATCAAAATGCTCCCTGACACTTGTTGTCTGTATGCTCCTTGAAACCTGTCATGCCAAGGCTCCATGTATTTTTCATAAGAATGATCCATGCTCTTTTCATCACAATGCTCCAAGACCCCTGTAATCACAATGCTCCATGCCCTTGTCATCACAAAGCTCCATGATGCATGTCATCAGAATGCTCCATGGCCTTCTCATCCTAATGCTTCATGTCCTTGTCATCACAATGCTCCAAGACTCCTGTAATCACAATGCTCCATGCCCCTTTTCATCTGAATGCTCCATGAGACTTGTCATCACAAGGCTCCATGGTCTTCTCATCACAGTGCTCCAGTACCTTGTCATCACAATGCTCCATGACCCCTTTCATCACAATACTCCATGAGCATTTTCAGCCCAATGCTCCATCACCTTCTCATCACAATGCTCCATGACTCCTGTCATCACAATGCTCCATGACCACTGTCATCACAACGCTCCATGAACCCTGACAACACAACGATCTGGGACTCTTGTCATCAAAATGCTCCATGACCCTTGTCATCACAGTGATCCGTGCCCTTGTCATCCCAATGCTCCATGATCCCTGTAATCACAATGCTCCGTGACGCTTGTCATCACAGTGCTCCATGAACCTTGTCATCACATTGCTCCTTGCCCTTGTCAGCAAAATGCTACATAATCTTGTCATCACAATGCTCCATGCGCTTGTCATCACATTCCTCCATAACCATTGGGATCACATTGCTTCATGCCCTTGTCAACTCTCTCTTGCCTTTCTGGTTTTTACAGATATTCGGATGTCCCTTTTGACCGGTGGGAAGTGACAATTCTTTGTAGTGTGGATTTGCATTGTGTGCCTTGCTTAATTGGCCAGAAAGGGCGTATGCCTTTTCTCCTGAATATATTCAGGAGAAAAGGCATACGCCCTTTTTGGCCAAGGGCATCACTGTCCAAGTTGTGATGCTTTTCCTGTGCTTTAAAGGCGATTCCAATTTACCTCTTGAAATATGTTTTGTGCAATTATGCCTCATTTTCAAGTCCCCTTCTTTACCTTCCCTCAACAGATTTTGGAAGAGAGTAGTCCTTTATAACTCTGCAGGTTGGTGAATTGCTGTGCCCCTGAGTCCCAATTTTCAAGTCCCATTTTTGAGAGCTGGCCGCAAATCCACAATTTTGCTTCAGGACCTATACTGGTTCCAGGGGTGGCTATATTGGTTCCCTGTGGGTGGCTGAGGCTTTGGTTAATTCTTCTTCCTGACGGGAAATTAGAGTGACATGTGCCCGTCCAAATGCCTACATCTACTCTCTGATAGATTCTCCCTCTTCCATTTCATCCTCTGCACAATTAGCAAACTGTGTGAACCAGGAGGTTATAGGGGCTGACTCTGCTAAGTTGCGAGATTGATAGTAAAGCAGTTGGAATACCAAACTGGAATACAAGGAGAAGAAAAATTAGGAGAGTTTTAGAAACCTTTTGCCATGACAGGTTGTCCATTCTCTAGGTTTCCCATACATGTTATAACTGTAGTGATATTCCCTTCTACCTGGAGATTTGGGACCCATGGAATGGTTGCATGCATTACTACTTTAAGGGTCTGCATTTTCTCTCCCAATCTCACCAGTCCTCTCAGTCCCAAGTCTCCAGCCTTATGTCTCATCCAGCTGTCTTTGCCGATACGGTCATTCCAGGTTTCATCAGAACCTTTGAAGGAATTGCGTAAGAATTTCGCTGTTTTTGGTTTTGTTTTTGAAATTCATGTTTATAATGGGGTTGAGCTGATTATCACTGACTTGTTTATGCCGGTCTAGACACAATTGGTTCCCTTACGAAGACATATTAATACATAGGTTTTAAGATTCTTACTAGTCAGATATATACCTATGCGGGAAATAGGGGTGTTGAGTCCCGTTCACTGAGGAAGTTGTAGGTCTTGTCTATTCTGTATTTGGTTTATGGAATGGTACCTGTGTTAATATCAAACTCTGGTTTTATGCATCACCCCACCTCTCCTTTCTCCTGAAGCAGGCATAAGATTTTTTTTTTCTATATGTGAGACTCTGTTCTCTTTCCTAATTCAGTTCATGTGTTGTGATATTGACATTTCCTCTATAAGTGATATCTTATGATAAGATTCTTTTTCTGTGTGACTAATTTCCCTTAGAATCATCATACTTAAATCCACTCATTATGCTGCTACTGGCCTTATATACATTGATTTCACGTCTGAGTGATATTCTGTTGTACAAAATACCACAAGTTCTTTATGCATTTCTCTTTTTCCTGGGATATTTTAGGTGTACCAAAGTTGAGGTTCTTGTATGCAGAGCAGCCCTAAACTTTGGGGTGCCTGTGTCTTATTGATATTTAGTCTTCCCAAGTTATATGCCCATGAGTTGAAGTCCCCTTTGCTTGGGGGCTTTGTATTTTAGATGTTTTAGGAAACAGCATACACTTCTTCAGAGTGGCTCTTGGATATTTATACCCCACCCATCAGCGTGACTTGGCTCCCTGTTTCCCATGGCCTCTCCTGCATTTCTGGTTTGTACACATTTTTTGGATGGCCTTTCTGAGCAGTGGAAATTGAGACTTCTTTGTTGTGCGGATATGCATTTCCCTCTTGCTTGGTTGGCCAAAAACTCTGTCTGTGTTTTTTTCCTGAAGATATTCACGAAAAAAAAACACATACACCCTTTTGCCCAACTGCATCATTTTAGAAATTCTGCTGCTTTTCATATGATTTAAATGTGAGTAGAATCTACCTTTTGAAATCTGTTTCCTGCAATTCTGCCTCTCATTCAGATCCTCTTCGTTGCCTTACCTGAATATATTTTTGGACGTCGGTTATCATTTATATCTTTGCAGGTCTTTGAATTGTCTGCTCCTGAGCTGCATTTTGCAACTCGCTTTTTTTGTGTGCTGTATACCAAACCATTGGATTGCTTCCGACCCTATTCTGGTTCTGGGGAGGCAGGCTGAGCCTTTGGTTAATTCTTCTTCCTAATGGGAAAATAGAGTGGCATGTGCCTGTCAAAACTCCTACAGCTAACCTCTCATTGGTTCCCCCTCTTCCCATATATCCTCTGCACAAATTGAAAACTGTGTAAAACAGGAGGTTAAGGGTGCTGATTCTCCAAGTGGAGAGATTGTTAGTAATGTGGCTGGAATGGCGAACCTCAGCACCAGGAGATCAAAAATGAGGTGCATTGTAGACACCTTTTCCTGAGCACATGGTGTACATTCATCTCGGTTTCCCAGGCATGTTTTCACTGTCAGAAGATTCCCTTGAACCTGCAGATTTGGGACCCATGGAATGGGTACCAGGCAGTATTACTTTAAAAGGTCTGCATTTTCTCACCAAGCCTCTCTAACATCTCTTAGCGTGCATAGCTTCCAGCCTTATATATCATCCTGCTGTGGGTCTACATGTGTCCAATTCATGTTACATCGTAGACCTTCAACAAAAGTTGTAAGAATTTTTGTCTGTCTCACTTTTTTTATAAATATTTTTAAATTTATTTTTATATTGGTTACAGCTGATTTTCAAAGCTCTGTTTTTTGTTCCTGTACATCCACTTGATTCATGTACTGTGAGACAACAATAAATTCCTTTTCAGATGCTTACCAGTCATATGTATTATTTTCCAGTGACTTGAGTGGGCTGAGTGCAGTTCTTTGAGGTACCGTGTAGGCCTTGTCAGTTATTCAATTTGGTACTTGGAATGGTATCTTTGCTAATTTCAACCTCCTGGATAATACCTCACCATTCCCCACCTTTCCCATTTAGCAGCCTTATGTCTATTTTCTACATATTTGACTATGTTTCTGTATTGTAATTTATTTCATGTGTAGCCATTTTTGATTCCACCTTTAAGTGACATCTTATGATATGTGTCTTTTTCTTTCTGACATATGTCACTTAGAATGATCGTATGTAACTCCTCCAGAGTTGTTCCAACTGGCCTTATTTCATTGATTTCTGGATGAGTAATATTCCACTCTACATAAGTACCCCATCTCTTTTATCCATTTTATCCTTCCAGGGACATTTAGGTTATATCCAAGTTGAGGCCCTTTTTAACAGAGAGGTGGTAAACGTTGGGGTGCCTGTTTTCTGTCGATTTTTGTTTTTCCCAAGGTATATGCCCATGAGTGCAAGTGCCCTATGCTCTGTAGCTCATTTTGTAGATGTTTTAGCAAACACAATACTCTTCTCCAGAGTGGCTGTTGGCAAATTGCATTTCCACTATCAGCCTCACAGGGCTCCCTTTTCTTCTCGCCCTGTCCTGCATTTCTGGTCTTTACACTTTACGTGGATGGCCCTTCTGACTGATGTGAAGTGATACATTTTGTAGTATTGATTTCCAGTGTCCCCCTGTTTGGTTGGATAAAAAGTGTGTATGGCCTTTACTTGAATATATTCAGGAAAAATGCATACGCCCTTTTTGGCCAACAGCATCATTGGCGATGTTCAGACCCTTTTCTTGTACTTTAACGGGGAGTCCTTTCTACCTGTTCAAATATGTTTCCTGCCATTCTCCCTTGCTTACAAGTCCTTTTCTGTGACTTACCTCAAGACATTTTTCAACGATAGATATTTTCAACTCTGCAGTTTCATGAATTTTAGTGACCCTGAATTCCATTATTCAACTTGTGTTTATGGAAACTGGACACAAAACAGTGGGATTTCCTCTAGCCCTATTCTGTTTCCGTGGGCAATTCTAGCCTTTGATGAATTTGTCTTCCGGATTGGAAATTAGAGTGGCATGTGCCTGTCCGAATACCTAAGACTTGTCTCTAAATTTTTCTCATCCTTCCGCTTCATCCTCTGGACAAATTCCATACTGTGTGCAACAGGATGTTGACGGTGCTGATATGCCCAAGTGAGGAGGTTGTTAGGAAAGATGCTGGAGGGGTGAACCCAAGCACCAGGCTATGAGGAGATGAGGTGCAATTTCCAAACTCTTTCCGATCAAATGGTGTACCATCCTCTAAGTGTGACAGGCATGTTTTAGCTGTAGGAAGGGTCCCGTGCATGTAAGGAGAACACCAGGGATTTTTCCAAATCAGTGCCTCTCCGAACCCCAAACTGGGGAATTTTTAAGCTACGGCTACACGCATGTCCATTAAGGGCCTTGGGAAATAGGCAGAGCCCAAACTTTAGATGATTGAAATCTTCAGGGTCAGAAGCGCTCACCATCGGCCTTGCTTAGGTTACATTTTATCTGTCATTGATAGATGATGTCAATAAAAATATCTATTCTTTTTCAGATTATTTCCCCTTATAGGTTATTGCAAAATATTCAGTGTAGTTCCCTGTGCTATACAGTAGTTCCTTGTTGATGATCTATTTTATACATAGCAGTGTGTATGTGTTAATCCCAAACTGTTAATTTATCCCTTCTCCTACCTTTCCCCTTTGGTAATAATAAATTATAAGATTTTATACTTCTCAGAAATGGGGGACCCGAAAGAGAGGTATCATTTTCAATGGAAAAGCATTGAAAATACGATTGAAGCTTCAGCCAAGAGTATTCGATGTACATCCATGGAAATAAATCCCTTCATTTATCTAATGTTGACCTGACAAATAAGACAAACGTCTTCACTGAACTTGCTTATAGGAAAGTGATGGAAATATCAAATGTAAGTCTTAGAAACATCTTATTTTACCCGAGCGTTATACACTGCTCTATGTTAACTACAGTTTGGCTCACACATCTGTTCATTGAAGTTACAATGTTCTCAATTTCTGTTACTGATCCTCCAGAGTGGACCCCAACAGGAGTCCCCGTGCCCAGTGTCATTGCAGCCAACAGATCAAGACTGAGTTTGGTTCAGAAGCAAAGGAAACATTATTTTGAAAACAGAATGGAGAGGTGAGAGCGTGCACTCCCCCACGGGCTGTGGGCTGGGCTGCTGTGTAGGGATCCTGGCAGCGTCAGTGGGAGGGAGGGGATGGAGCTCTCGAGGGCTGGGTTGGCTGCAGCTCAGGCTCTATGCCGCGGAGTCTGCATGGGACCCCGCTAGCTGAGGTGTCGACCCAGCCATTCTGCACTAGGAAATCGGGTCTGAAGTGCCGGGTGTGGGACCTCTGCATGCGGAACCCTAGGAGCACGTGAAATTAGACAAAGCACAAAGGAAAAACAGGTTAGACTTTATTTTATTGCCCAGATTCTCTTTTTATCTCCCAGGAGTTTTTAATGAACGTTGCCGGAGATGAACACCTCCTCGGCTTTTTGTTCCATTCCTCATTCTTGGGGTGTTGAGGGTGCAGACCCCTCTTTTGTGACTGCTTCATGCTGTGGTGGGAGCCCTGATACATGGGGGGAGGGTCAAAACGTCTCCCCACCAGCCTCCAGGTGAGGTTGATTGTCCCAAGGCCTCCTGCCTCACTTCTCGTCCGCCTGAGCACCAGCATTGGAAGTGTTATAGACTCTAATGACCTTTAAGGGTCCAGGAAAGAGATGCGCAGAGATGCTGTGGTGGCAGGTTTCACCCCACCCCACATTTGTCCGGCGACCTTAGGCTGACGTTTTTTGCCAGCCTAGATGCTCTGACCACTAGTCTGTGCTTTCTTTAATTAGGTCCCTGAATTAATGTACAAACAGCACCATGTGTCAGAGCCCTGCCCGCACAACTCCCAGACAGTCCAGGGTCAGTGGTGATCCAGGACCATGACGTCCACTGATTCAACGGCCTTTAGAAGTAGCCAGCAGTCCAGCCGGTCATATTGACCATCATCACCGCGGTGTCTGTAGGGCTTTCTATGGTGAAAGCATGATATATGATTCCCCCGCCAAGCTTATTAGCGCCCCTCTGGGTGCTGTAAGTCCTGCAAGCAGTAGTCTGCTCTTTCGGGGCACAGTCTTGTTGTTTTCTGAGAGAAACTCCAGGTCAAGTGATGGTCACACGAGTCATTTTGGGGGCCTGTTGCCCCCGTTTGTCTCTCTGGAGGTTGGAGTTGGAGGGCCTCCTCACTCGAGGTCAGTGTGTCCACAGAGCGACCCCTGCAACTTCAGGTCATGATGGGTGGTTAGGATCACCACGTGGGGTCCTTTTCCCTTAGGAGGGAGCTGGCCTTGCGGGCTTCTGATTCAGCTTTTTACATACCCCAGTATCCTGGCCTGATGAGTCGGTGGGCAAAGCCCTTGGTGACCATAGTTTATCATACCTGAAGGGCATTCTTTTGTTGCACCATTTCAAGTGGGCCCAGTTTTTACACTAAGGCTCCAAGGGCGATTAACCTATGACTGGGTATGTAAAGGTCAAAGGGTTTAGCTAAATTAGGGAGATCCTGGGCAAGTGTCTGAATTGACTGCTCTTTCCATTCTTGAAAGGATGCTTCTGGATTCTATTCAAAAGGATCATCATCTTTTCGTGTCAGTGTTTCATGTAGAGGCCCAGCTATTAGACTGTAGTTAGGGATCCAGATGCAGAAAACCTTGGCCTCCCCAGGAACCCCTAAGCTATCTTCTAGTTTTAGAAGAGGTAAGGCTGCAAATGGCTTCTTCCCTATCCTGGGATGTGTTTCTCCGAATATCTGTGACAATGAAGCCCAGGCATGTCACCTTAGCCTGGGATATTTGAGCCTTTTTCTTGGACACCTTCTATCCTTTCTTGACTAGGTAGTTCAGAGGCGTCTTTAGTAGGCCTGGTGATCAGAATGTCCTCTGCATATTGAAGGAGGGTTCCCTTTTAGAGAGGTAGAACTTTTAGGTCTTTAGAGGACATATCCCCAATGATGGTGTGGGTATTTTTGAACCATTGGGGAAGGATGGCCCAGCATTATTGCTTTAGTTGCATGTTGTGTCCTGCCACTCACAAGCCAAAAATCCTTGTGACTCTGAGATGAATGGAATACAGAAAAAGGCATCATTGAAGTCTAATACAGAATGCCATGGCCTGGTGGATGGTAGAATGACCAGCAGGGTGTAGGAAATAGGAGCTACTGGATGTATATCCTCGGTGGCTTCACTGACTGTCCTGATATCCTTTTCCAGGTCTCCAGCAGCCAATGGGACTCTCGTGGTCAGGCCAATCCCAGGATATGGAGCTCACCTGGGCTGCACCACCCACCCCACAGCCCACGGGGCCCTCGTGGTCATGTCCCTCCCAGGGTATGGAGCTCACCTGTGCAGTTACCCAGCAGCCCATTGGGCTCTCATATCCAGGCCCTTCCCAGGATACGGAGCTCCCCTGGGCAGGTACCCAAGCAGGGCTGGACACACAAGAACTGTGCACATAGCGCAACTTGCAGAGAAACCCCATCTCACCTGTCGCTCACAGCTGACACAGAACGCCTCAGAGCAGGACTTGAACTAACAAACAGCAGCCCTGACAGGTCTGTGACCCTGGCTATCACTCTATGCAGCCTCTCTCGGCCTGGTCTTCCAGACACTTCCACTGCAGCCAGGGCACCAGGCATCTGTCTCCACCCACCATCACTCATCTCCCTGACTCCTGGGTTCCTCTCATTAGTATAGGGTCTTCTTCAAGTTGTTTTCCAATCATGGACCAGATCAAATGATGAGAAAAAAGCCGCAGCTGAAGCCCCTTGTCTAGCCTGACTCTCAAGAGCCCACACCTGTTCCTTGGCCGTGGCCTGTTTAGCAAGGTTCATTTTCTGCAACTGTGATCCCCTGAGGGGTGAGGATTGGCTGATTTGGGCAGCCTGACACTGCCTGTCAGCCCTCCCCAGGTGTGCCTGGGTTAAGGTCAATATAAACTCCTCTCCAGTCAGCAAGAGCCCCTGTAGCTGTGCCTGACGCCATATTCTCTGCCCCGTCAGCAGTGTCGGGGCTGGGGTGGTGGGAGGGAGTGAGGGGCCATGGCTTTGTGGGTGGCCCAGTGTGAGTGGGGCTCTGCTGGACTTTCTGCAGGAGTTGCCAGGCTGCCACCTGCTAAAGAAGAGGATGTGTCACCCATACCTGCCGCTGGAATTTCTCCCCAGGCAGAGGTGAGGAAGTAAAAAAGCAGTGGGGGCCGTGGCAGGAGGGGTATCTCAGGTAGGGAAATGGAAAGCTTCCAGAAGAGCATCTGGGGCCAGGACCATCCTGGCTGGCCAGCAGGCACCAAGTCGGCCTGCGTGCTGTCGCAGGTGTGGCTCCACAGCCCTTCCTCTAGGCTTGCAAGTTCTTGTACATATTCAGCTGTTTTACCTGGAAAGGGTGGGAAGAGTTCAGCTGCAGCAGGACTGGGGCTCAGCTCACATTTACTCACAGACGCCTCGACACAGTCCCCCAGCTTTGCAATGTGGATGTTCCTTGTGGGGGGGGAGCGCTGCTCACTGCATGGAAGACGATTTCCCACCTCTGACCAACTTAAGAATGTTTTACAACTGGAGCAAGTGCCCTGATACGATTTTCCTCTGTATAACTGGTGGGTTCTGTTTTTTTTTTTTTTTTTTTTTTTTCTTTTTTTCTTTTTGGTTCAAGGTAGATTTAATTTATTCCCCTTTTTTTTAAATTTGGAGATATAAACATGGAAATAATGCATTAATATAAAGACGTCTATGTGAAGGGAAAAACGTTTTTTTTGGTTTATTTTATTAAATGTTATTTATTTTTAATTTTTTAAAAATTTATTTATTTCTTTTATACAGCAGGTTCTTACTGGATATCTATTTTATACTTATGTGTGCACATGTGAATCCCAGTCTCCCAATTCATCCCACCACCACCCTCACATGGCGTTCCCCCCTTGGTGTCCATATGTTTGTTCTCTACATCTGTGTCTCTATCTCTGCCCTGCAAACCGGTTCATCTGTACCATTTTTCTAGGTTCCACATATATGCATTAACATACAATATTTGTTTTTCTCTTTCTGACTTACTTCACTCTGTATGACAGTCTCTAGATCCATCCAGGTCTCTATAAATGACCCAATTTCATTCCGATGTATGGCTGAGTAATATTCCATTGTATATATGTACCACATCTTTATCCATTCACCTCTCTATGGGCACTTAGGTTGCTTTCATTACCTGGCTATTGTAAATAGTGCTGCAATGAACATTGTGGTGAATGTGTCTTTTTGATTTATGGTTTTCTCTGGGTATATGCCCAGTAGTGGGATTGCTGGATTATATGGTAATTCTATTTTTAGTTTTTCAAGGAACCTCCATACTGTTCTCCATAGAGACTATATCGATTTACATTCCCAGCAATAGTGGAAGACGGTTCCTTTTCTCCACACCCTCTCCAGCATTTGTTGTTTGTAGATTTTCTGATGATGCCCATTCTAACAGGTGTGACGTGATACCTCATTGTAGTTTCGATTTCCATTTCTCTAATAATTAGTGACGTTGAGCAGATTTTCATGTGCGTACTGGCCATCTCTATGTCTTCTTGGAAGAAATGTCTATTTAGATCTTCTTCCATTTTTGTATGGGGTTGTTTGTTTTATTAATATGGAGCTGCATGAGCAGTTTATATATATTGGAGATTAATCATTTGTCCATTGATTCATTGGCAAATATGTTCTGCCATTCTGAGGGTTGTCTTTTCGTCTTGTTTGTAGTTTCCTTTGCTTTGCAAAAGCTTTTACATTTCATTAGGTCCCATCTGTTTAGTTTTCTTTTTTATTTCATTACTATAGGAGGTGGATCAAAAAGGATCTTGCTGTGATTTACGTCAGAGTATCCTTCGTAAGTTTTCCTCTCAGAGTTTTATACTGTCTGGTCTTACATTAAGGTCTCTAATCCATTTTGAACATATTTTTATGTATGGTGTTGGGGAGTGTTCTAATTTCATTCTTTTACATGTAGCTGTCCATATTTCCCAGCACCAATGATTGAAGAGACTGGCTTATCTCCATTGTATAGTCTTGCCTCCTTTGTCATAGATTAGTTGACCATAGGTGTGTAGGTTTATCCCTGGGCTTTCCTTTTTTTTTCCTTGTAAACGTTTATTGGAGTATAATTGTTTTACAATGGAGTGTTAGTTTCTGCTGTATAAATAAGTGAATCAGCTATACATATACAAATATCACCGGATCCCCTCCCTCTTGCATCTCCCTCCCACATTCCATATCCCACCCCTTTATGTGGTCACAAAGCACCGAGCTGATCTCCCTGTTCTATGTGGCTGCTTCCCAGTAGCTATCGGTGTTACATTTGGTAATGTATTTATGTCCATGCCACTCTGTCACTTCGTGTCATCTTACCCATCCCCCGTCCAGTGTCCTCAAGTCCTTTCTCTACCTATGTGTCCTTAATCCTGTCCTGCCACTAGGTTCTTCAAAATCATTTTTTTTTTCTTCATTAGGTTCCGTATATCTCTGTTAACATACAGTATTTGTTTTTCCCTTTCTGACTTACTTCACTGTGTAGGACAGATTCTAAGTCCATCCACCTCAGTACAAATAACTCAGTTTTGCTTCTTTTTATGGCTGAGTAATATTCCATTGTATATATGTGCCAGATCTTCTTTATCCATTCATCTGTCGATGGACACTTAGGTTGTTTCTGTGTCCTGGCTATTGTAAATAGAGATGCAATGAACATTTTTTGTACATAACTCTTTTTGAATTACGGTTTTCACAAGGCAAATACCCAGTAGTTGGATTGTTGTGTTGTATGGTTCCTCTATTGTTAGTTATTTAGAGGAACCTCTGTACTGTTCTCCCTAGTGCCCATATCAATTTACATTCCCACCCACAGTGCAAGTGTGTTCCCTTTTCTCCAATAAAGCCCTCTCCAGCATTTATTGCTTTGTAGATTTTTTTGATGATTGCCACTCTGACTGCTGTGTGGTGATACCTCACGGTAGTTTTGATTTGCATTTCTCGTCTATGTAGTGTGGATTTGCAATGCATGATGGCTTGCTTGGCCAAAAAGGGCGTATGCATTTTTTCCCGAATATATTCAAGAAAATACACATACTCCCTTTTCGGCCAAGGGCAACATTGTTGAAGTTCTGTCGCTTTTCATGTGCTTTAAAGATGACTCCAATGTACCTCTTGAAATCTGTTTCCTTCAATTCTGCCTTGCATTCAAATCCTCTTCACAGCCTTACCTCAATATATTTCTGGATGATAGTTGTCCTTTATTACTCTGCAAGTTTGTGAATTGCTGTGCCTCTGATTTCCATTTTACAACTCGCCTATTTGTGAGCTGGCTGCAATACCGCACGATGGCTTTAGGCCCTAGTCTGGTTCCGGGGCTTCAGGCTGAGCCTTTGGTTAATTCTTCTTCCTGATGGGAAACTAGGGTGATATGTGCCCATCCAAACACCTACAGCTAATCTCTCATTTGTTTCCCCTCTTCCTGTTCATCCTCTGCACAATTTGCAAACTGTGCATAACAGGAGGGTAAAGGCGCTGACACTCCAAGTGGGGAGATTTTTAGTAATGCAGATGGAATGGCGAAGCCAAGCACGACGAAAGGAAAAATGAGGTACCATTTAGAAAACTTTCACAATTACACAGAGTACCATCCACTTGGTTTCCCATGCATGTTTTAACTGTAGGAAGATTCCCTTAAACCAGGAGATTTGGGACCACTAGAATGCATAGCTCACGGTATCGCTCTAAGTGGTGTCCTTTTGCTCACACAACCTCAGGAAACTTGTCAGCCCCAAGTGTCCAGTCATATGTCTCATCCAGCTGTGGGTGTAAATGTGGTCAATCCAGGTTGGATCACAGGCCCTGAACGTAATTTTTAAGATTTCTCTCTGTTTCGCTGTTTTTGAATTTTGCTTTTGAAACTTATTTTTATAAGGTGGTTTAGTTGAATTTCAGTGCTGTGTTCATGCCATTATACACACATATGATTCCTTTATGGGGACATGAGAATACATGTGTTTTAAAATACTTAGAGTCAGATATATTCCTCTGCAATGAATAGGGGGTGTTGAGTCCAGTTGATTGTGCCGGGAGTAGGTGTTGTCTATTGCATACTTGGTTAATGTAACAGTATCTGTGCTAATTTAAAACTGTGGTTTTATGCATCACCCCACCTCGCCTTTCCCCTTAAGCAGGCAGAAGTTTGTTTTCTAAATGTGTGACTCTGTTGTGTTTGTAATTCAATTCATGTGTAGCGATGTGTACATTCACCATATGAGTGATATCTTATGATAATATTCGTTACTCTGTTATCTTTCCTAACTCAGTTCATGTGTAGCCATGGTTTCAGGACCATCATAAGTGATATCTTATGATAAGTTTCTTTTTCTGTGTGACTTATTTCACTTAGAATCATCGTACCTGAATCCACTCATTTTTCTTTTACTGGCCTTATGACATTGATTTCATGGCTAAGGGATATTCAATCGTACGTAAGTACCTCAATTTTTTGAACCACTTTTATATTTGCTGGGACATTTAAGGTGTACCGAAGTTGAGGTTCTTGTAAGCAGTGCAGCCCTAAATTTTGGGGTGGCTCTGACTTACTGATTTTCAGTTTTCCCAAGGTATGTTCCCTAGACTGGAAGTGCCCTTGGCTCTGTAGCTCTGTGGTATAGTTTTTAGGGAACACAATGCACTCCTCCAGAGAGGCAGTTGGCAATTTACATCCTGCCCATTAGCCTAACAAGGCTCCCTGTTCTCCAGGGCCTGTCTTGCCTTTCTGGTTTTTACATATTTTTTGGATGTCCCTTTTGACAAGTGGGATGTGGTCGTTCTTGTAGTGCAGATTTGCATTACCCGCTTGCTTGCATGGCCAAAAAGTGCGTATGCGTTTTCTTATGAATATATTCAGGAGAAAACGCATACGCCCGTTTTGACCAAGCGCATCATTGTCGAAGTTGTGCCCCTCTTCCTGTGCTTTACAGGCAAATCCAACTCACATCTTGAAATGTGTTTCCTACTATTCTGCCTCGCTTTCAAGTCGGCCTCGTTGCCTTCCCTCAACAGATTTTTGGACAATAGTTGTCCTGTATTACTCTGCCACTTTGTGAATTGATGTGCCCCTGAGCTCCATTTTTCAACTCGTTTTTTGTGAGCTGAACGCAAGTCCAAATATTTGGTTCAGGAGCTATCCTGGTTCCCGTTAGGTTGCTGAGACTTTGGTTAATTTTTCTTCCTGCTGAGAAATTTGAGTGACATGTGCCCGTCCAAATGCCTAACAGCTACTCTCTCATTGGTTCTCCCTCTTCCCTTCCATCCTCTGCCAAATTTGCAACCTGTGCGAACCAGTAGGTTAAAGGGGCTGTCTCTCGAAGTTGGGAGATTGATAGTAAAGCAGATGGAATGTCAAACTGGAACACCACGAGAGGGACTATTCGTTGAGTTTTAGAGACCTTTCGTATTCACAGTGTGTCCATTCTCTAGGTTTCCCGTACATGGTATAGATGTAGCAATATTCCCTTCAACCTGGAGTGTTGGGATCCATGGAATGGGGGCCATGCATTATTGCTTTAAAGCGACTGCATTTGCTCACCCAATCTAACCAATAATCTTAGTCACAAGTGTCCAGCCTTATGCCATATCCAGCTGTCATTGTAGATAGGGTCATTCCAGGTTCCATCAGAGACCCTGAAGGTATTGTAAAGAATTTCCCTGTTTTTTGTTTTGTTTTTGAAATTCCTGTTTATAGTTGGTTTGAGCGGATTCTCGCTGTCATGTTTATGCCAGTCTAGACACACTTGATTCCCTTACGCAGACATATCAATACATAGGTTTTAAGATTGTTACTAGTCAGATATATTGCCCTGCGGGAAATATGGGGTTTTGAGTCCCTTTTACTGAGGAAGGTGTAGGTCTTGTCTATTCCATAGTTGGTTTTTGGAACGGTACATGTGCTTATATCAAACTCTGGTTTTATTCATCACCCCACCTCTCCTTCCCACTTAAGCAAAATAAGAATGTTTTCTAAATGTGAGACTCTGTTCTCTTTCCTAACTCTGTTCATGTGTAGCCATGTTTACAGCATCTTCATAAGTGATATCTAATGATAAGTTTCTTTTTCTGTGTGACTTATTTCACTTAGAATCATCGTACTTGAACCCACTCATTTTGCTGCTACTGGTCTTATGACATTGATTTCACGGCTGAAGGATATTCCATCGTACATAATTACCACAATATTTGAACCTTTTTTATATTTCCTTGGATATTTAAGGTGTACCCAAGTTTAGGTTCTTGTAAGCAGTGCAGCCCTACATTTGGGGGTGGCTCTGTCTTATTGATTTTCAGTTTTCTCAAGGTATATTCCCTAGAATGGAAGTTCCCTTGGCTCTGTAGCTCTGTTGATTACTTGTTTTAGGGAACACAATGAACACCTCCAGTGAGGAAGTTGGCAATTTACATCCCGCCTATCAACATAAAAAGGCTCCCTGTTCTCCAGGGCCTGTCTTGCCTTTCTGGTTTTTACACATTTTGTGGATGTCCCTTTTGACCGGTGGGAAGTGATACTACTTTGTAGTGCAGATTTGCATTGCCCGCTTGCTTGCTTGGCCAAAAAGAGCGTATGCGTTTGCTCCTGAATATATTCAGGAGCAAACGCATACGCCCTTTTTGGCCAAGTGCATCATTGTCGAAGGTGTGCACCTCTTCCTGTGCTTTACATGCGATTCCAACGCACCTCTTGCAATCTGTTTCCTGCAATTCTGCCTCGATTTCAAGTTGGCCTCGTTGCCTTCCCTCAACAGATTTTTGGACGATAGTTGTCCATTATTACTCTGCCAGTTTCTGAATTACTGTGCCCCTGAGCTCCATTTTTCAACTCTTTTTTTGTGAGCTGAACGCAAGCCCAAAAATTTGGTTCAGGACCTATAATGGTTTCCGCTGGGTGGCTGAGATTTTGGTTAATTCTTCTTCCTGCCGGGAAATTAGAGTGACATGTGCCCATCCAAATGCCTAACAGCTACTCTCTCATTGGTACTCCCTCTTCCCTTCCATCCTCTGCCAAATTGGCAACCTGTGCGAACCAGGAGGTTAAAGGGGCTGTCTCTCCAAGTTGGGAGATTGATAGTAAAGCAGTTGGAATGTCAAACTGGTGCACCACGAGAGGGACTGTTCGTTGAGTTTTAGAAATCATTCATATTCACAGTGTGTCCATTCTCTAGGTTTCCCGTACATATTATAGCTGTAGTAATATTCCATTCAACCTGGAGAGTTGGGACCCATGGAATGGGGGCCATGCATTATTGCTTTAAAGGGTCTGCATTTGCTCACCCAATCTCACCAATCCTCTAAGTCCCAAATGTCCAGCATTATGCCACATCCAGCTGTCATTGTAGATAGGGTCATTCCAGGTTTTATCAGAGACCCTGAAAGAATTTTAAATGATTTCCCTGTTTTTATGTTTTGTTTTGAAATTCCTGTTTATAGTGGGTTTGAGCTGATTCTCGCTGCCATGTTTATGCCAGTCTAGACACACTTGATTCCCTTATGGAGACATATCAATACATAGGTTTTAAGATTTTTACTAGTCAGATATATTCCTCTGCGGGAAATATGGGGTTTTGAGTCCCTTTCACTGAGGAACGTGTAGGTCTTGTCTATTCCATAGTTGGTTTTTGGAGCGGTACATGTGCTTATATCAAACTCAGGTTTTATGCATCACCCCACCTCTCCTTCCCCCTTAAGCAGGCATAAGAGTGTTTTCTAAATGTGAGACACTGTTTTCTTTCCTAACTCAGTTCATGTGTAGCCATGTTTACAGGATCTTCATAAGTGATATCTTATGATAAGTTTCTTTTTCTGTGTGACTTATTTCACTTAGAATCATCATACCTGAATCCACCCATTTTCCTGCTACTGGTCTTATGACATTGATTTCATGGCTGAGGGATATTCCATTGTACGTAAGTACCACAATTTTTGAACCATTTTTATATTTCCTGGGATATTTAAGGTGTACCCAAGTTGAGGTTCTTGTAAGCAGTGCAGCCCTAAATTTGGGGGTGGCTCTGTCTTATTAATTTTCACTTTTCCCAAGGTATATTCCCTAGACTGGAAGTGCTCTTGGCTCTGTAGCTCTGATGTTTACTTGTTTTAGGGAACACAATGCACTCCTACAGTGAGGCAGTTGGCAATTTACATCCCACCCATCAGCATAACAAGGCTCCCCGTTCTCCAGGGTTTGTCTTGCCTTTCTGGTTTTTACACATTTTGTGGATGTCCCTTTTGACCCATGGAAAGTGATACTTCTTTGTAGTGCAGATTTGCATTCCCTTCTTGCATGCTTGGCCAAAAAGGGAATATGCGTTTTCTCCTGAATATATTCAGAAGAAACCACATATGCCCTTTTTGGCCAAGTGCATCTTTGTCGAAGTTGTGCCCCTCTTCCTGTGCTTTACAAGCGAATCCAACGCACCTCTTGAAATGTGTTTCCTGCTATTCTGCATCGCTTTCAAGTCGGCCTCGTTGCCTTCCCTCAACAGATTTTTGGACAATAGTTGTCCTGTATTAATCTGCCAGTTTGTGAATTGCTGTTCCCCTGAGCTCCATTTTTCAACTCGTTTTTTGTGAGCTGAACGCAAGTCCAAATATTTGGTTCAGGACCTATACTGGTTCCCGGTGGTTGGCTGAGAGTTTGGTTAATTCTTCTTCCTGCTGGGAAATTAGAGAGACATGTGCCCGTGCAAATGCCTAACAGCTATTCTCTAACTGGTTCTCCCTCTTCCCTTCCGTCCTCTGCCAAATTGGCAACCTGTGTGAACCAGGAGGTTAAAGGGGCTGGCTCTCCGAGTTGGGAGATTGATAGTAAAGCAGTTGGAATGTCAAACTTGAGCCCCACGATAGGGACTGTTCATTGAGATTTAGAAACCATTCATATTCACTGTGTGTCCATTCTCTAGGTTTCCCGAACTTGTTATAGTTGTACAAATATTCCCTTCAACCTAGAGAGTTGGGACCCGTGGATTGGGGGCCATGCATTATTGCTTTAAAGCGACTGCATTTGCTCACCCAATCTCACCAATCCTCTCAGGCCCAAGTGTCCAGCCTTATGCCACATCCATCTGTCATTGTAGATAGGTTCATTCCAGGTTTCATCAGATACCCTGAAAGAATGGTAAAGAATTTCCCTGTTTTTTTGTTTTGTTTTCGAAATTCATGTTTATAGTGGGTTTGAGCTGATTCTCGCTGCCATGTTTATGCCAGTCTAGACACACTAGATTCCCTTATGGAGATATATCAATACATAGGTTTTAAGACTCTTACTAGCCAGATATATTCCTCTGTGGGAAATACGGGGTTTGGAGTCCCTTTCACTGAGGAAGGTTTAGGTCTAGTCTATTCCATAGTTGGTTTTTGGATCGGTACCTGTGCTTATATCATACTCTGATTTTATGCATCACCACACCTCTCCTTCGCCCATAAGCAGGCATAAGAGTGTTTTCTAAATATGAGACTCTGTTCTCTTTCCTAACTCAGTTCACGTGTAGCCATGTTTACAGGATCTTCATAAGTGATATCTTATGATAAGTTTCTTTTTTCTGTGTGACTTATTTCACTTAGAATCATCGAACCTGAATCCACTCACTTTGATGCTACTGGTCTTATGACATTGATTTCATGGCTGAGGGATATTCCATTGTACGTAAGTACAAAATTATTGAACCATTTTTATATTTCCTGGGATATTTAAGGTGTATCCAAGTTGAGGTTCTTGTAAGCATTGCAGCCCTAAATTTGGGGGTGGCTCTGTCTTATTGATTTTCAGTTTTCCCAAGGTATATTCCCTAGACAGGAAGTGACCTTGGCTCTGTAGATCTGATGTTTACTCGTTTTAGGGAACACAATGCACTCATTCAGTGAGGCAGTTGGCAATTTAAATCAAGCCCATCAGCATAAAAATGTTCCCTGTTCTCCAGGGCCTGTCTTGCATTTCTGGTTTTTACACAATTTGTGGATGTCCCTTTTGACCAGTGGGAAGTTAAACTTCTTTATAGTTCAGATTTGCATTGCCCACTTGCTTGCTGGGCCAAAAAGGGCGTAGGCTTTTTCTCCTGAATATATTCAGGAGAAAACGCCTACGCCCTTTTTGGCCAAGTGCATCATTGGGGAAGTGGTGCCCCTCTTCATGTGCTTTACAGGCCAATCCAACGCACCTCTTGAAATGTGTTTCCTGCTATTCTGCCTCTCTTTCAATTCGGCCTCGTTGTCTTCCCTCAACAGATTTTTGGACGAGAGTTGTCCTGTATTACTCTGCCAGTTTGTGAATTGCTGTGCCCCTGAGCTCCTTTTTTCAGCTCGTTTTTTGTGAGCTGAACGCAAGTCCAAAAATTTGGTTCAGGACCTATACTGGTTCCCGGTGGGTGGCCTAGACTTTGGTTAATTCTTCTTCCTGCCCGGAAATTAGAGAGACATGTGCCCGTCCAAATGCCTAACAGCTACTCTCTCATTGGTTCTCCCTCTTCCCTTCCATCCTCTGCCAAATTGGCAACATGTGCGAACCAGTAGGTTAAAGGGGCTGGCTCTCCAAGTTGGGAGATTGATAGTAAAGCAGATGGAATGTCAAACTGGAACACCATGAGAGGGACTATTCGTTGAGTTTTAGAAACCTTTCGTATTCACAGTGTGTCCATTCTCTAGGTTTCCCCTACATGGTATAGATGTAGTAATATTCCCTTCAACCTGGAGTGTTGGGATCCATGGAATGGGGGCCATGCATTATTGCTTTAAAGCGACTGCATTTGCTCACCCAATCTAACCAATACTCTTAGTCACAAGTGTCCAGCCTTATGCCACATCCAGCTGTCATTGTACATAGGGTCATTCCAGGTTCCATCAGAGACCCTGAAGGTATTGTAAAGAATTTCACTGTTTTTTGTTTTGTTTTTGAAATTCCTGTTTATAGTTGGTTTGAGCGGAATCTCGCTGTCATGTTTATGCCAGTCTAGACACACTTGATTCCCTTACGCAGACATATCAATACATAGGTTTTAAGATTGTTACTAGTCAGATATATTGCCCTGCGGGAAATATGGGGTTTTGAGTCCCTTTTACTGAGGAAGGTGTAGGTCTTGTCTATTCCATAGTTGGTTTTTGGAACGGTACCTGTGCTTATATCAAACTCTGGTTTTATTCATCACCCCACCTCTCCTTCCCACTTAAGCAAAATAAGAATGTTTTCTAAATGTGAGACTCTGTTCTCCTTCCTAACTCTGTTCATGTGTAGCCATGTTTACAGCATCTTCATAAGTGATATCTTATGATAAGTTTCTTTTTCTGTGTGACTTATTTCACTTAGAATGATCGTACCTGAACCCACTCATTTTGCTGCTACTGGTCTTATGACATTGATTTCACGGCTGAAGGATATTCCATCGTACATAATTACCACAATATTTGAAACTTTTTTATATTTCCTGGGATATTTAAGTTGTATCCAAGTTTAGGTTCTTGTAAGCAGTGCAGCCCTACATTTGGGGGTGGCTCTGTCTTATTTATTTTCTGTTTTCTCAAGGTATATTCCCTAGAATGGAAGTTCCCTTGGCTCTGTAGCTCTGTTGATTACTTGTTTTAGGGAACACAATGAACACCTCCAGTGAGGAAGTTGGCAATTTACATCCCGCCTATCAACATAAAAAGGCTCCCTGTTCTCCAGGGCCTGTCTTGCCTTTCTGTTTTTTACACATTTTGTGGATGTCCCTTTTGACCTGTGGGAAGTGATACTTCTTTGTATTACAGATTTGCATTGCCCGCTTGTTTCCTTGGCCAAAAAGGGCGTATGCGTTTTCTCCTGAATATATTCAGGAGAAAACGCATACGCCCTTTTTGGCCAAGTGCATCATTGTCGAAGTTGTGCACCTCTTCCTGTGCTTTACATGCGATTCCAACGCACCTCTTGCAATCTGTTTCCTGCTATTCTGCCTCGATTTCAAGTTGGCCTCGTTGCCTTCCCTCAACAGATTTTTGGACGATAGTTGTCCATTATTACTCTGCCAGTTTCTGAATTACTGTGCCCCTGAGCTCCATTTTTCAACTCGTTTCTTGTGAGCTGAACGCAAGCCCAAATATTTGGTTCAGGACCTATACTGGTTTCCACTGGGTGGCTGATATTTTGGTTAATTCTTCTTCCTGCCGGGAAATTAGAGTGACATGTGCCCATCCAAATGCCTAACAGCTACTCTCTCACTGGTTCTCCCTCTTCCCTTCCATCCTCTGCCAAATTGGCAACCTGTGCGAACCAGGAGGTTAAAGGGGCTGTCTCTCCAAGTTGGGAGATTGATAGTAAAGCAGTTGGAATGTCAAACTGGAGCACCACGAGAGGGACTGTTCGTTGAGTTTTAGAATTCTTTCATATTCACAGTGTGTCCATTCTCTAGGTTTCCCGTACATATTATAGCTGTAGTAATATTCCATTCAACCTGGAGAGTTGGGATCCATGGAATGGGGGCCATGCATTATTGCTTTAAAGCGACTGCATTTGCTCACCCAATCTCACCAATCCTCGCAGTTCCAAATGTCCAGCATTATGCCTCATCCAGCTGTCATTGTAGATAGGGTCATTCCAGGTTTTATAGGAGACCCTGAAAGAATTGTAAAGGATTTCCCTGTTTTTATGTTTTGTTTTGAAATTCCTGTTTATAGTGGGTTTGAGCTGATTCTCGCTGCCATGTTTATGCCAGTCTAGACACACTTGATTCCCTTACGGAGACATATCAATACATAGGTTTTAAGATTTTTACTAGTCAGATATATTCCTCTGCGGGAAATATGGGGTTTTGAGTCCCTTTCACTGAGGAACGTGTAGGTCTTGTCTATTCCATAGTTGGTTTTTGGAGCGGTACATGTGCTTATATCAAACTCTGGTTTTATGCATCACCCCACCTCTCCTTCCCCCTTAAGCAGGCATAAGAGTGTTTTCTAAATGTGAGACTCTGTTTTCTTTCCTAACTCAGTTCATGTGTAGCCATGTTTACAGGATCTTCATAAGTGATATCTTATGATAAGTTTCTTTTTCTGTGTGACTTATTTCACTTAGAATCATCATACCTGAATCCACCCATTTTCCTGCTACTGGTCTTATGACATTGATTTCATGGCTGAGGGATATTCCATTGTACGTAAGTACCACAATTTTTGAACCATTTTTATATTTCCTGGGATATTTAAGGTGTACCCAAGTTGAGGTTCTTGTAAGCAGTGCAGCCCTAAATTTGGGGGTGGCTCTGTCTTATTAATTTTCACTTTTCCCAAGGTATATTCCCTAGACTGGAAGTGCCCTTGGCTCTGTAGCTCTGATGTTTACTTGTTTTAGGGAACACAATGCACTCCTCCAGAGAGGCAGTTGGCAATTTACATCCTGCCCATTAGCCTAACAAGGCTCCCTGTTCTGCAGGGCCTGTCTTGCCTTTCTGGTTTTTACATATTTTTCGGATGTCCCTTTTGACAAGTGGGATGTGGTCGTTCTTGTAGTGCAGATTTGCATTACCCGCTTGCTTGCATGGCCAAAAAGTGCGTATGCGTTTTCTTATGAATATATTCAGGAGAATACGCATACGCCCGTTTTGGCCAAGCGCATCATTGTCGAAGTTGTGCCCCGCTTCCTGGGCTTTAAATGCGATTCCAACGTACCTCTTGAAATATGTTTCCTGCTATTCTGCCTCGCTTTCAAGTCCGCCTCATTACCTTCCCTCAACAGATTTTTGGACGATAGTTGTCCTTTATTACTCTGCCAGTTTGTGAATTGCTCTGCCCCTGAGCTCCATTTTTCAAGTCGTTTTTTGTGAGCTGAATGCAAGTCCAAAATTTTGGTTCAGGACCTATTCTGGTTCCCGGTGGGTGGCTGAGACTTTGGTTAATTCTTCTTCCTGCCGGGATACTAGAGTGAAATGTGCCCGTTCAAATTCCTAACAGCTACTCTCTCATTGGTTCTCCCTCTTCCTTTCCATCCTCTGCCAAATTGGCAACCTGTGCGAACCAGGAGGTTAAATGGGGCTGTCTCTCCAAGTTGGGAGATTGATAGTAAAGCAGTAGGAATGTCAAACTGGAGCACCACGAGAGGGACTATTCTTTGAGTTTTAGAATCCTTTCGTATTCACAGTGTGTCCATTCTCTAGGTTTCCCCTACATGGTATAGATGTAGTAATATTCCCTTCAACCTGGAGTGTTGGGATCCATGGAATGGGGGCCATGCATTATTGCTTTAAAGCGACTGCATTTGCTCACCCAATCTAACCAATACTCTTAGTCACAAGTGTCCAGCCTTATGCCACACCCAGCTGTCATTGTACATAGGGTCATTCCAGGTTCCATCAGAGACCCTGAAGGTATTGTAAAGAATTTCACTGTTTTTTGTTTTGTTTTTGAAATTCCTGTTTATAGTTGGTTTGAGCGGAATCTCGCTGTCATGTTTATGCCAGTCTAGACACACTTGATTCCCTTACGCAGACATATCAATACATAGGTTTTAAGATTGTTACTAGTCAGATATATTGCCCTGCGGGAAATATGGGGTTTTGAGTCCCTTTTACTGAGGAAGGTGTAGGTCTTGTCTATTCCATAGTTGGTTTTTGGAACGGTACCTGTGCTTATATCAAACTCTGGTTTTATTCATCACCCCACCTCTCCTTCCCACTTAAGCAAAATAAGAATGTTTTCTAAATGTGAGACTCTGTTCTCCTTCCTAACTCGGTTCATGTGTAGCCATGTTTACAGCATCTTCATAAGTGATATCTTATGATAAGTTTCTTTTTCTGTGTGACTTATTTCACTTAGAATGATCGTACCTGAACCCACTCATTTTGCTGCTACTGGTCTTATGACATTGATTTCACGGCTGAAGGATATTCCATCGTACATAATTACCACAATATTTGAAACTTTTTTATATTTCCTGGGATATTTATGTTGTATCCAAGTTTAGGTTCTTGTAAGCAGTGCAGCCCTACATTTGGGGGTGGCTCTGTCTTATTTATTTTCTGTTTTCTCAAGGTATATTCCCTAGAATGGAAGTTCCCTTGGCTCTGTAGCTCTGTTGATTACTTGTTTTAGGGAACACAATGAACACCTCCAGTGAGGAAGTTGGCAATTTACATCCCGCCTATCAACATAAAAAGGCTCCCTGTTCTCCAGGGCCTGTCTTGCCTTTCTGTTTTTTACACATTTTGTGGATGTCCCTTTTGACCTGTGGGAAGTGATACTTCTTTGTATTACAGATTTGCATTGCCCGCTTGTTTCCTTGGCCAAAAAGGGCGTATGCGTTTTCTCCTGAATATATTCAGGAGAAAACGCATACGCCCTTTTTGGCCAAGTGCATCATTGTCGAAGTTGTGCACCTCTTCCTGTGCTTTACATGCGATTCCAACGCACCTCTTGCAATCTGTTTCCTGCTATTCTGCCTCGATTTCAAGTTGGCCTCGTTGCCTTCCCTCAACAGATTTTTGGACGATAGTTGTCCATTATTACTCTGCCAGTTTCTGAATTACTGTGCCCCTGAGCTCCATTTTTCAACTCGTTTCTTGTGAGCTGAACGCAAGCCCAAATATTTGGTTCAGGACCTATACTGGTTTCCACTGGGTGGCTGATATTTTGGTTAATTCTTCTTCCTGCCGGGAAATTAGAGTGACATGTGCCCATCCAAATGCCTAACAGCTACTCTCTCACTGGTTCTCCCTCTTCCCTTCCATCCTCTGCCAAATTGGCAACCTGTGCGAACCAGGAGGTTAAAGGGGCTGTCTCTCCAAGTTGGGAGATTGATAGTAAAGCAGTTGGAATGTCAAACTGGAGCACCACGAGAGGGACTGTTCGTTGAGTTTTAGAATTCTTTCATATTCACAGTGTGTCCATTCTCTAGGTTTCCCGTACATATTATAGCTGTAGTAATATTCCATTCAACCTGGAGAGTTGGGATCCATGGAATGGGGGCCATGCATTATTGCTTTAAAGCGACTGCATTTGCTCACCCAATCTCACCAATCCTCGCAGTTCCAAATGTCCAGCATTATGCCTCATCCAGCTGTCATTGTAGATAGGGTCATTCCAGGTTTTATAGGAGACCCTGAAAGAATTGTAAAGGATTTCCCTGTTTTTATGTTTTGTTTTGAAATTCCTGTTTATAGTGGGTTTGAGCTGATTCTCGCTGCCATGTTTATGCCAGTCTAGACACACTTGATTCCCTTACGGAGACATATCAATACATAGGTTTTAAGATTTTTACTAGTCAGATATATTCCTCTGCGGGAAATATGGGGTTTTGAGTCCCTTTCACTGAGGAACGTGTAGGTCTTGTCTATTCCATAGTTGGTTTTTGGAGCGGTACATGTGCTTATATCAAACTCTGGTTTTATGCATCACCCCACCTCTCCTTCCCCCTTAAGCAGGCATAAGAGTGTTTTCTAAATGTGAGACTCTGTTTTCTTTCCTAACTCAGTTCATGTGTAGCCATGTTTACAGGATCTTCATAAGTGATATCTTATGATAAGTTTCTTTTTCTGTGTGACTTATTTCACTTAGAATCATCATACCTGAATCCACCCATTTTCCTGCTACTGGTCTTATGACATTGATTTCATGGCTGAGGGATATTCCATTGTACGTAAGTACCACAATTTTTGAACCATTTTTATATTTCCTGGGATATTTAAGGTGTACCCAAGTTGAGGTTCTTGTAAGCAGTGCAGCCCTAAATTTGGGGGTGGCTCTGTCTTATTAATTTTCACTTTTCCCAAGGTATATTCCCTAGACTGGAAGTGCCCTTGGCTCTGTAGCTCTGATGTTTACTTGTTTTAGGGAACACAATGCACTCCTCCAGAGAGGCAGTTGGCAATTTACATCCTGCCCATTAGCCTAACAAGGCTCCCTGTTCTCCAGGGCCTGTCTTGCCTTTCTGGTTTTTACATATTTTTCGGATGTCCCTTTTGACAAGTGGGATGTGGTCGTTCTTGTAGTGCAGATTTGCATTACCCGCTTGCTTGCATGGCCAAAAAGTGCGTATGCGTTTTCTTATGAATATATTCAGGAGAATACGCATACGCCCGTTTTGGCCAAGCGCATCATTGTCGAAGTTGTGCCCCGCTTCCTGGGCTTTAAATGCGATTCCAACGTACCTCTTGAAATATGTTTCCTGCTATTCTGCCTCGCTTTCAAGTCCGCCTCATTACCTTCCCTCAACAGATTTTTGGACGATAGTTGTCCTTTATTACTCTGCCAGTTTGTGAATTGCTCTGCCCCTGAGCTCCATTTTTCAAGTCGTTTTTTGTGAGCTGAATGCAAGTCCAAAATTTTGGTTCAGGACCTATTCTGGTTCCCGGTGGGTGGCTGAGACTTTGGTTAATTCTTCTTCCTGCCGGGATACTAGAGTGAAATGTGCCCGTTCAGATTCCTAACAGCTACTCTCTCATTGGTTCTCCCTCTTCCTTTCCATCCTCTGCCAAATTGGCAACCTGTGCGAACCAGGAGGTTAAAGGGGCTGTCTCTCCAAGTTGGGAGATTGATAGTAAAGCAGTTGGAATGTCAAACTGGAGCACCACGAGAGGGACTATTCTTTGAGTTTTAGAAACCTTTTGTATTCAGAGTGTGTCCATTCTCTAGGTTTCCCGTACATGTTATAGCTTTAGTAATATTCCCTTCAACCTGGAGTGTTCGGACCCATGACCTGGGCGCCATGTTTTATTGCTTTAAAGCGACTGCATTTGTTCAACCAATCTCAACAATCCTCTCAGTCCCAAGGGTCCAGACTTATGCCACATCCAGCTGTCATTGTAGATAGAGTCATTCCAGGTTCCAACAGAGACCCTGAAGGAATTGTAAAGAATTTACCTGTTTTTTTTTTGTTTTGTTTTTGAAATTCCTGTTTAGAGTGGTTTTGAGCTGATTCTCGCTGCCATGTTTATGCCAGTCTAGACACACTTGATTCCCTTACACAGACATATCAATACATAGGTTTTAAGGTTCTTAGTAGTCAGATATATTCCTCTCCTGGAAATATGGGGTTTTGAGTACCTTTCACTGCGGAAGGTGTAGGTCTTGTCTATTCCATAGATGGTTTTTGGAACGGAACCTGTGCTTATATCAAACTCTATTTTTATGCGTCACCCCATGTCTCCTTTCCGCTCAAGCAGGCATAAGAGTGATTTCTAAATGTGAGACACTGTTCTCTTTCGTAACTCAGTTCAAGTGTAGTCATGTTTACAGGATCTCCATAAGTGCTATCTTATGATAAGTTTCTTTTTCTGTGTGACTTATTTCACTTAGAATCATCGTACCTGAACCCACTCATTTTGCTGCTACTGGTCTTATGACATTGATTTCACGGCTGAAGGATATTCCATCGTACATAATTACCACAATATTTGAACCTTTTTTATATTTCCTGTGATATTTAAGGTGTATCCAAGTTTAGGTTCTTGTAAGCAGTGCAGCCCTACATTTGGGGGTGGCTCTGTCTTATTGATTTTCAGTTTTCTCAAGGTATATTCCCTAGAATGGAAGTTCCCTTGGCTCTGTAGCTCTGTTGATTACTTGTTTTAGAGAACACAATGAACACCTCCAGTGAGGAAGTTGGCAATTTACATCCCGCCTATCAACATAAAAAGGCTCCCTGTTCTCCAGGGCCTGTCTTGCCTTTCTGGTTTTTACACATTTTGTGGATGTCCCTCTTGACCTGTGGGAAGTGATACTTCTTTGTATTGCAGATTTGCATTGCCCGCTTGTTTGCTTGGCCAAAAAGGGTGTATGCGTTTTCTCCTGAATATATTCAGGAGAAAACGCATACGCAATTTTTGGCCAAGTGCATCATTGTCGAAGTTGTGCACCTCTTCCTGTGCTTTACATGTGATTCCAACGCACCTCTTGCAATCTGTTTCCTGCTATTCTGCCTCGATTTCAAGTTGGCCTCGTTGCCTTCCCTCAACAGATTTTTGGACGATAGTTGTCCATTATTACTCTGCCAGTTTCTGAATTACTGTGCCCCTGAGCTCCATTTTTCAACTCGTTTCTTGTGAGCTGAACGCAAGCCCAAATATTTGGTTCAGGACCTATACTTGTTTCCACTGGGTGGCTGATATTTTGGTTAATTCTTCTTCCTGCCGGGAAATTAGAGTGACATGTGCCCATCCAAATGCCTAACAGCTACTCTCTCACTGGTTCTCCCTCTTCCCTTCCATCCTCTGCCAAATTGGCAACCTGTGCGAACCAGGAGGTTAAAGGGGCTGTCTCTGCAAGTTGGGAGATTGATAGAAAAGCAGTTGGAATGTAAAACTGGAGCACCACGAGAGGGACTGTTCGTTGAGTTTTAGAATTCTTTCATATTCACAGTGTGTCCATTCTCTAGGTTTCCCGTACATATTATAGCTGTAGTAATATTCCATTCAACCTGGAGAGTTGGGATCCATGGAATGGGGGCCATGCATTATTGCTTTAAAGCGACTGCATTTGCTCACCCAATCTCACCAATCCTCGCAGTTCCAAATGTCCAGCATTATGCCTCATCCAGCTGTCATTGTAGATAGGGTCATTCCAGGTTTTATAGGAGACCCTGAAAGAATTGTAAAGGATTTCCCTGTTTTTATGTTTTGTTTTGAAATTCCTGTTTATAGTGGGTTTGAGCTGATTCTCGCTGCCATGTTTATGCCAGTCTAGACACACTTGATTCCCTTACGGAGACATATCAATACATAGGTTTTAAGATTTTTACTAGTCAGATATATTCCTCTGCGGGAAATATGGGGTTTTGAGTCCCTTTCACTGAGGAACGTGTAGGTCTTGTCTATTCCATAGTTGGTTTTTGGAGCGGTACATGTGCTTATATCAAACTCTGGTTTTATGCATCACCCCACCTCTCCTTCCCCCTTAAGCAGGCATAAGAGTGTTTTCTAAATGTGAGACTCTGTTTTCTTTCCTAACTCAGTTCATGTGTAGCCATGTTTACAGGATCTTCATAAGTGATATTTTATGATAAGTTTCTTTTTCTGTGTGACTTATTTCACTTAGAATCATCATACCTGAATCCACCCATTTTCCTGCTACTGGTCTTATGACATTGATTTCATGGCTGAGGGATATTCCATTGTACGTAAGTACCACAATTTTTGAACCATTTTTATATTTCCTGGGATATTTAAGGTGTACCCTAGTTGAGGTTCTTGTAAGCAGTGCAGCCCTAAATTTGGGGGTGGCTCTGTCTTATTAATTTTCACTTTTCCCAAGGTATATTCCCTAGACTGGAAGTGCCCTTGGCTCTGTAGCTCTGATGTTTACTTGTTTTAGGGAACACAATGCACTCCTCCAGAGAGGCAGTTGGCAATTTACATCCTGCCCATTAGCCTAACAAGGCTCCCTGTTCTCCAGGGCCTGTCTTGCCTTTCTGGTTTTTACATATTTTTCAGATGTCCCTTTTGACAAGTGGGATGTGGTCGTTCTTGCAGTGCAGATTTGCATTACCCGCTTGCTTGCATGGCCAAAAAGTGCATATGCGTTTTCTTATGAATATATTCAGGAGAAAACGCATACGCCCGTTTTGGCCAAGCGCATCATTGTCGAAGTTGTGCCCCGCTTCCTGGGCTTTAAATGTGATTCCAACGTACCTCTTGAAATATGTTTCCTGCTATTCTGCCTCGCTTTCAAGTCCGCCTCATTACCTTCCCTCAACAGATTTTTGGACGATAGTTGTCCTTTATTACTCTGCCAGTTTGTGAATTGCTCTGCCCCTGAGCTCCATTTTTCAAGTCGTTTTTTGTGAGCTGAATGCAAGTCCAAAATTTTGGTTCAGGACCTATTCTGGTTCCCGGTGGGTGGCTGAGACTTTGGTTAATTCTTCTTCCTGCCGGGATACTAGAGTGAAATGTGCCCGTTCAAATTCCTAACAGCTACTCTCTCATTGGTTCTCCCTCTTCCTTTCCATCCTCTGCCAAATTGGCAACCTGTGCGAACCAGGAGGTTAAAGGGGCTGTCTCTCCAAGTTGGGAGATTGATAGTAAAGCAGTTGGAATGTCAAACTGGAGCACCACGAGAGGGACTATTCTTTGAGTTTTAGAAACCTTTTGTATTCACAGTGTGTCCATTCTCTAGGTTTCCCGTACATGTTATAGCTTTAGTAATATTCCCTTCAACCTGGAGTGTTCGGACCCATGACCTGGGCGCCATGTTTTATTGCTTTAAAGCGACTGCATTTGTTCAACCAATCTCAACAATCCTCTCAGTCCCAAGGGTCCAGACTTATGCCACATCCAGCTGTCATTGTAGATAGAGTCATTCCAGGTTCCAACAGAGACCCTGAAGGAATTGTAAAGAATTTACCTGTTTTTTTTTTGTTTTGTTTTTGAAATTCCTGTTTAGAGTGGTTTTGAGCTGATTCTCGCTGCCATGTTTATGCCAGTCTAGACACACTTGATTCCCTTACACAGACATATCAATACATAGGTTTTAAGGTTCTTAGTAGTCAGATATATTCCTCTCCTGGAAATATGGGGTTTTGAGTACCTTTCACTGCGGAAGGTGTAGGTCTTGTCTATTCCATAGATGGTTTTTGGAACGGAACCTGTGCTTATATCAAACTCTATTTTTATGCGTCACCCCATGTCTCCTTTCCGCTTAAGCAGGCATAAGAGTGATTTCTAAATGTGAGACACTGTTCTCTTTCCTAACTCAGTTCAAGTGTAGTCATGTTTACAGGATCTCCATAAGTGCTATCTTATGATAAGTTTCTTTTTCTGTGTGACTTATTTCACTTAGAATCATCGTACCTGAACCCACTCATTTTGCTGCTACTGGTCTTATGACATTGATTTCACGGCTGAAGGATATTCCATCGTACATAATTACCACAATATTTGAACCTTTTTTATATTTCCTGTGATATTTAAGGTGTATCCAAGTTTAGGTTCTTGTAAGCAGTGCAGCCCTACATTTGGGGGTGGCTCTGTCTTATTGATTTTCAGTTTTCTCAAGGTATATTCCCTAGAATGGAAGTTCCCTTGGCTCTGTAGCTCTGTTGATTACTTGTTTTAGAGAACACAATGAACACCTCCAGTGAGGAAGTTGGCAATTTACATCCCGCCTATCAACATAAAAAGGCTCCCTGTTCTCCAGGGCCTGTCTTGCCTTTCTGGTTTTTACACATTTTGTGGATGTCCCTCTTGACCTGTGGGAAGTGATACTTCTTTGTATTGCAGATTTGCATTGCCCGCTTGTTTGCTTGGCCTAAAAGGGTGTATGCGTTTTCTCCTGAATATATTCAGGAGAAAACGCATACGCAATTTTTGGCCAAGTGCATCATTGTCGAAGTTGTGCACCTCTTCCTGTGCTTTACATGTGATTCCAACGCACCTCTTGCAATCTGTTTCCTGCTATTCTGCCTCGATTTCAAGTTGGCCTCGTTGCCTTCCCTCAACAGATTTTTGGATGATAGTTGTCCATTATTACTCTGCCAGTTTCTGAATTACTGTGCCCCTGAGCTCCATTTTTCAACTCGTTTCTTGTGAGCTGAACGCAAGCCCAAATATTTGGTTCAGGACCTATACTGGTTTCCACTGGGTGGCTGATATTTTGGTTAATTCTTCTTCCTGCCGGGAAATTAGAGTGACATGTGCCCATCCAAATGCCTAACAGCTACTCTCTCACTGGTTCTCCCTCTTCCCTTCCATCCTCTGCCAAATTGGCAACCTGTGCGAACCAGGAGGTTAAAGGGGCTGTCTCGGCAAGTTGGGAGATTGATAGTAAAGCAGTTGGAATGTAAAACTGGAGCGCCACGAGAGGGACTGTTCGTTGAGTTTTAGAATTCTTTCATATTCACAGTGTGTCCATTCTCTAGGTTTCCCGTACATATTATAGCTGTAGTAATATTCCATTCAACCTGGAGAGTTGGGATCCATGGAATGGGGGCCATGCATTATTGCTTTAAAGCGACTGCATTTGCTCACCCAATCTCACCAATCCTCGCAGTTCCAAATGTCCAGCATTATGCCTCATCCAGCTGTCATTGTAGATAGGGTCATTCCAGGTTTTATAGGAGACCCTGAAAGAATTGTAAAGGATTTCCCTGTTTTTATGTTTTGTTTTGAAATTCCTGTTTATAGTGGGTTTGAGCTGATTCTCGCTGCCATGTTTATGCCAGTCTAGACACACTTGATTCCCTTACGGAGACATATCAATACATAGGTTTTAAGATTTTTACTAGTCAGATATATTCCTCTGCGGGAAATATGGGGTTTTGAGTCCCTTTCACTGAGGAACGTGTAGGTCTTGTCTATTCCATAGTTGGTTTTGGAGCGGTACATGTGCTTATATCAAACTCTGGTTTTATGCATCACCCCACCTCTCCTTCCCCCTTAAGCAGGCATAAGAGTGTTTTCTAAATGTGAGACTCTGTTTTCTTTCCTAACTCAGTTCATGTGTAGCCATGTTTACAGGATCTTCATAAGTGATATTTTATGATAAGTTTCTTTTTCTGTGTGACTTATTTCACTTAGAGTCATCATACCTGAATCCACCCATTGTCCTGCTACTGGTCTTATGACATTGATTTCATGGCTGAGGGATATTCCATTGTACGTAAGTACCACAATTTTTGAACCATTTTTATATTTCCTGGGATATTTAAGGTGTACCCAAGTTGAGGTTCTTGTAAGCAGTGCAGCCCTAAATTTGGGGGTGGCTCTGTCTTATTAATTTTCACTTTTCCCAAGGTATATTCCCTAGACTGGAAGTGCCCTTGGCTCTGTAGCTCTGATGTTTACTTGTTTTAGGGAACACAATGCACTCCTCCAGAGAGGCAGTTGGCAATTTACATCCTGCCCATTAGCCTAACAAAGCTCCCTGTTCTCCAGGGCCTGTCTTGCCTTTCTGGTTTTTACATATTTTTCAGATGTCCCTTTTGACAAGTGGGATGTGGTCGTTCTTGTAGTGCAGATTTGCATTACCCGCTTGCTTGCATGTCCAAAAAGTGCATATGCGTTTTCTTATGAATATATTCAGGAGAAAACGCATACGCCCGTTTTGGCCAAGCGCATCATTGTCGAAGTTGTGCCCCGCTTCCTGGGCTTTAAATGCGATTCCAACGTACCTCTTGAAATATGTTTCCTGCTATTCTGCCTCGCTTTCAAGTCCGCCTCATTACCTTCCCTCAACAGATTTTTGGACGATAGTTGTCCTTTATTACTCTGCCAGTTTGTGAATTGCTCTGCCCCTGAGCTCCATTTTTCAAGTCGTTTTTTGTGAGCTGAATGCAAGTCCAAAATTTTGGTTCAGGACCTATTCTGGTTCCCGGTGGGTGGCTGAGACTTTGGTTAATTCTTCTTCCTGCCGGGATACTAGAGTGAAATGTGCCCGTTCAAATTCCTAACAGCTACTCTCTCATTGGTTCTCCCTCTTCCTTTCCATCCTCTGCCAAATTGGCAACCTGTGCGAACCAGGAGGTTAAAGGGGCTGTCTCTCCAAGTTGGGAGATTGATAGTAAAGCAGTTGGAATGTCAAACTGGAGCACCACGAGAGGGACTATTCTTTGAGTTTTAGAAACCTTTTGTATTCACAGTGTGTCCATTCTCTAGGTTTCCCGTACATGTTATAGCTTTAGTAATATTCCCTTCAACCTGGAGTGTTCGGACCCATGACCTGGGCGCCATGTTTTATTGCTTTAAAGCGACTGCATTTGTTCAACCAATCTCAACAATCCTCTCAGTCCCAAGGGTCCAGACTTATGCCACATCCAGCTGTCATTGTAGATAGAGTCATTCCAGGTTCCAACAGAGACCCTGAAGGAATTGTAAAGAATTTACCTGTTTTTTTTTTGTTTTGTTTTTGAAATTCCTGTTTAGAGTGGTTTTGAGCTGATTCTCGCTGCCATGTTTATGCCAGTCTAGACACACTTGATTCCCTTACACAGACATATCAATACATAGGTTTTAAGGTTCTTAGTAGTCAGATATATTCCTCTCCTGGAAATATGGGGTTTTGAGTACCTTTCACTGCGGAAGGTGTAGGTCTTGTCTATTCCATAGATGGTTTTTGGAACGGAACCTGTGCTTATATCAAACTCTATTTTTATGCGTCACCCCATGTCTCCTTTCCGCTTAAGCAGGCATAAGAGTGATTTCTAAATGTGAGACACTGTTCTCTTTCCTAACTCAGTTCAAGTGTAGTCATGTTTACAGGATCTCCATAAGTGCTATCTTATGATAAGTTTCTTTTTCTGTGTGACTTATTTCACTTAGAATCATCGTACCTGAACCCACTCATTTTGCTGCTACTGGTCTTATGACATTGATTTCACGGCTGAAGGATATTCCATCGTACATAATTACCACAATATTTGAACCTTTTTTATATTTCCTGTGATATTTAAGGTGTATCCAAGTTTAGGTTCTTGTAAGCAGTGCAGCCCTACATTTGGGGGTGGCTCTGTCTTATTGATTTTCAGTTTTCTCAAGGTATATTCCCTAGAATGGAAGTTCCCTTGGCTCTGTAGCTCTGTTGATTACTTGTTTTAGAGAACACAATGAACACCTCCAGTGAGGAAGTTGGCAATTTACATCCCGCCTATCAACATAAAAAGGCTCCCTGTTCTCCAGGGCCTGTCTTGCCTTTCTGGTTTTTACACATTTTGTGGATGTCCCTCTTGACCTGTGGGAAGTGATACTTCTTTGTATTGCAGATTTGCATTGCCCGCTTGTTTGCTTGGCCAAAAAGGGTGTATGCGTTTTCTCCTGAATATATTCAGGAGAAAACGCATACGCAATTTTTGGCCAAGTGCATCATTGTCGAAGTTGTGCACCTCTTCCTGTGCTTTACATGTGATTCCAACGCACCTCTTGCAATCTGTTTCCTGCTATTCTGCCTCGATTTCAAGTTGGCCTCGTTGCCTTCCCTCAACAGATTTTTGGATGATAGTTGTCCATTATTACTCTGCCAGTTTCTGAATTACTGTGCCCCTGAGCTCCATTTTTCAACTCGTTTCTTGTGAGCTGAACGCAAGCCCAAATATTTGGTTCAGGACCTATACTGGTTTCCACTGGGTGGCTGATATTTTGGTTAATTCTTCTTCCTGCCGGGAAATTAGAGTGACATGTGCCCATCCAAATGCCTAACAGCTACTCTCTCACTGGTTCTCCCTCTTCCCTTCCATCCTCTGCCAAATTGGCAACCTGTGCGAACCAGGAGGTTAAAGGGGCTGTCTCGGCAAGTTGGGAGATTGATAGTAAAGCAGTTGGAATGTAAAACTGGAGCACCACGAGAGGGACTGTTCGTTGAGTTTTAGAATTCTTTCATATTCACAGTGTGTCCATTCTCTAGGTTTCCCGTACATATTATAGCTGTAGTAATATTCCATTCAACCTGGAGAGTTGGGATCCATGGAATGGGGGCCATGCATTATTGCTTTAAAGCGACTGCATTTGCTCACCCAATCTCACCAATCCTCGCAGTTCCAAATGTCCAGCATTATGCCTCATCCAGCTGTCATTGTAGATAGGGTCATTCCAGGTTTTATAGGAGACCCTGAAAGAATTGTAAAGGATTTCCCTGTTTTTATGTTTTGTTTTGAAATTCCTGTTTATAGTGGGTTTGAGCTGATTCTCGCTGCCATGTTTATGCCAGTCTAGACACACTTGATTCCCTTACGGAGACATATCAATACATAGGTTTTAAGATTTTTACTAGTCAGATATATTCCTCTGCGGGAAATATGGGGTTTTGAGTCCCTTTCACTGAGGAACGTGTAGGTCTTGTCTATTCCATAGTTGGTTTTTGGAGCGGTACATGTGCTTATATCAAACTCTGGTTTTATGCATCACCCCACCTCTCCTTCCCCCTTAAGCAGGCATAAGAGTGTTTTCTAAATGTGAGACTCTGTTTTCTTTCCTAACTCAGTTCATGTGTAGCCATGTTTACAGGATCTTCATAAGTGATATTTTATGATAAGTTTCTTTTTCTGTGTGACTTATTTCACTTAGAGTCATCATACCTGAATCCACCCATTGTCCTGCTACTGGTCTTATGACATTGATTTCATGGCTGAGGGATATTCCATTGTACGTAAGTACCACAATTTTTGAACCATTTTTATATTTCCTGGGATATTTAAGGTGTACCCAAGTTGAGGTTCTTGTAAGCAGTGCAGCCCTAAATTTGGGGGTGGCTCTGTCTTATTAATTTTCACTTTTCCCAAGGTATATTCCCTAGACTGGAAGTGCCCTTGGCTCTGTAGCTCTGATGTTTACTTGTTTTAGGGAACACAATGCACTCCTCCAGAGAGGCAGTTGGCAATTTACATCCTGCCCATTAGCCTAACAAGGCTCCCTGTTCTCCAGGGCCTGTCTTGCCTTTCTGGTTTTTACATATTTTTCAGATGTCCCTTTTGACAAGTGGGATGTGGTCGTTCTTGTAGTGCAGATTTGCATTACCCGCTTGCTTGCATGTCCAAAAAGTGCATATGCGTTTTCTTATGAATATATTCAGGAGAAAACGCATACGCCCGTTTTGGCCAAGCGCATCATTGTCGAAGTTGTGCCCCGCTTCCTGGGCTTTAAATGCGATTCCAACGTACCTCTTGAAATATGTTTCCTGCTATTCTGCCTCGCTTTCAAGTCCGCCTCATTACCTTCCCTCAACAGATTTTTGGACGATAGTTGTCCTTTATTACTCTGCCAGTTTGTGAATTGCTCTGCCCCTGAGCTCCATTTTTCAAGTCGTTTTTTGTGAGCTGAATGCAAGTCCAAAATTTTGGTTCAGGACCTATTCTGGTTCCCGGTGGGTGGCTGAGACTTTGGTTAATTCTTCTTCCTGCCGGGATATTAGAGTGAAATGTGCCCGTTCAAATTCCTAACAGCTACTCTCTCATTGGTTCTCCCTCTTCCTTTCCATCCTCTGCCAAATTGGCAACCTGTGCGAACCAGGAGGTTAAAGGGGCTGTCTCTCCAAGTTGGGAGATTGATAGTAAAGCAGTTGGAATGTCAAACTGGAGCACCACGAGAGGGACTATTCTTTGAGTTTTAGAAACCTGTTGTATTCACAGTGTGTCCATTCTCTAGGTTTCCCGTACATGTTATAGCTTTAGTAATATTCCCTTCAACCTGGAGTGTTCGGACCCATGACCTGGGCGCCATGTTTTATTGCTTTAAAGCGACTGCATTTGTTCAACCAATCTCAACAATCCTCTCAGTCCCAAGGGTCCAGACTTATGCCACATCCAGCTGTCATTGTAGATAGAGTCATTCCAGGTTCCATCAGAGACCCTGAAGGAATTGTAAAGAATTTACCTGTTTTTTTTTGTTTTGTTTTTGAAATTCCTGTTTATAGTGGTTTTGAGCTGATTCTCGCTGCCATGTTTATGCCAGTCTAGACACACTTGATTCCCTTACGCAGACTTATCAATACATAGGTTTTAAGGTTCTTAGTAGTCAGATATATTCCTCTGCGGGAAATATGGGGTTTTGAGTCCCTTTCACTGCGGAAGGTGTAGGTCTTGGTATTCCATAGATGGTTTTTGGAACGGAACCTGTGCTTATATCAAACTCTATTTTTATGCGTCACCCCATGTCTCCTTCCCGCTTAAGCAGGCATAAGAGTGATTTCTAAATGTGAGACACTGTTCTCTTTCCTAACTCAGTTCAAGTGTAGTCATGTTTACAGGATCTCCATAAGTGCTATCTTATGATAAGTTTCTTTTTCTGTGTGACTTATTTCACTTAGAATCATCGTACCTGAATCCACTCACTTTGCTGCTACTGGTCTTATGACATTGATTTCAAAGCTGAGGGATATACCATCGTACGTACGTACCACAACTTTTTGATCCATTTTTATATTTCCTGGAATATCTAAGGTGTACCCAAGTAGAGGTTCTTGAAGCAGTGCAGCCCTAAATTTGGGGGTGGCTCTGTCTTATTGATTTTCAGTTTTCCCAAGGTATATCCCCTAGAATGGAAGTGCCCTTGGCTCTGTAGCTCTGTTGTTTACTTGTTTTAGGGAACACAATGCACTCCTCCAGTGAGGCAATTGGCAATTTACATCCCGCCCATCAGCATAACAAGGCTCCCTGTTCTCCAGGTCCTGTCTTGCATTTCTGGTTTTTACACATTTTGTGGATGTCCCTTTTGACCGTTGGGAAGTGATACTTCTTTGTAGTGCAGATTTGCATTGCCCGCTTGCTTGCTAGGCCAAAAAGGGCATATGAGTTTTCTCCTGAATATATTCAGGAGAAAACGCATATGCCCTTTTTGGCCAAGTGCATCATTTGCGAAGTTGTGCCCCACTTCCTGTGCTTTAGAGGCAAACCCAACTCACATCTTGAAATGTGTTTCCTACTATTCTGCCTCGCTTTCAAGTCGGCCTCGTTGCCTTCCCTCAACAGATTTTTGGACAATAGTTGTCCTGTATTACTCTGCTACTTTGTGAATTGCTGTGCCCCTGAGCTCCATTTTTCAACTCGTTTTTTGTGAGCTGAACGCAAGTCCAAAAATTTGGTTCAGGAGCTATCCTGGTTCCCGTTAGGTTGCTGAGACTTTGGTTAATTTTTCTTCCTGCTGAGAAATTTGAGTGACATGTGCCCGTCCAAATGCCTAACAGCTACTCTCTCATTGGTTCTCCCTCTTCCCTTCCATCCTCTGCCAAATTTGCAACCTGTGCGAACCAGTAGGTTAAAGGGGCTGTCTCTCGATGTTGGGAGATTGATAGTAAAGCAGATGGAATGTCAAACTGGAGCACCACGAGAGGGACTATTCTTTGAGTTTTAGAGACCTTTTGTATTCACAGTGTGTCCATTCTCTAGGTTTCCCGTACATGTTATAGCTTTAGTAATATTCCCTTAAACCTGGAGTGTTGGGATCCATGGAATGGGGGCCATGCATTATTGCTTTAAAGCGACTGCATTTGCTCACCCAATCTAACCAATACTCTTAGTCACAAGTGTCCAGCCTTATGCCATATCCAGCTGTCATTGTAGATAGGGTCATTCCAGGTTCCATCAGAGACCCTGAAGGTATTGTAAAGAATTTCCCTGTTTTTTGTTTTGTTTTTGAAATTCCTGTTTATAGTTGGTTTGAGCGGATTCTCGCTGTCATGTTTATGCCACTCTAGACACACTTGATTCCCTAACGCAGACATATCAATACATAGGTTTTAAGATTGTTACTAGTCAGATATATTCCCCTGCGGGAAATATGGGGTTTTGAGTCCCTTTTACTGAGGAAGGTGTAGGTCTTGTCTATTCCATAGTTGGTTTTTGGAACGGTACATGTGCTTATATCAAACTCTGGTTTTATTCATCACCCCACCTCTCCTTCCCATTTAAGCAAAATAACAATGTTTTCCAAATGTGAGACTCTGTTCTCTTTCCTAACTCTGTTCATGTGTAGCCATGTTTACAGCATCTTCATAAGTGATATCTTATGATAAGTTTCTTTTTCTGTGTGACTTATTTCACTTAGAATCATCGTACCTGAACCCACTCATTTTGCTGCTACTGGTCTTATGACATTGATTTCACGGCTGAAGGATATTCCATCGTACATAATTACCACAATATTTGAACCTTTTTTATATTTCCTGGGATATTTAAGGTGTACCCAAGTTTAGGTTCTTGTAAGTAGTGCAGCCCTACATTTGGGGGTGGCTCTGTCTTATTGATTTTCAGTTTTCTCAAGGTATATTCCCTAGAATGGAAGTTCCCTTGGCTCTGTAGCTCTGTTGATTACTTGTTTTAGGGAACACAATGAACACCTCCAGTGAGGAAGTTGGCAATTTACATCCCGCCTATCAACATAAAAAGGCTCCCTGTTCTCCAGGGCCTGTCTTGCCTTTCTGGATTTTACACATTTTGTGGATGTCCCTTTTTACCGGTTGGAAGTGATACTTCTTTGTATTGCAGATTTGCATTGCCCGCTTGTTTGATGGCCAAAAAGGGCGTATGCGTTTTCTCCTGAATATATTCAGAAGAAAACACATACGCCCTTTTTGGCCAAGTGCATCTTTGTCGAAGTTGTGCCCCTCTTCCTGTGCTTTACAGGCGAATCCAACGCACCTCTTGAAATGTGTTACCTGCTATTCTGCATCGCTTTCAAGTCGGCCTCGTTGCCTTCCCTCAACAGATTTTTGGACAATAGTTGTCCTGTATTAATCTGCCAGTTTGTGAATTGCTGTGCCCCTGAGCTCCATTTTTCAACTCGTTTTTTGTGAGCTGAACGCAAGTCCAAAAATTTGGTTCAGGACCTATACTGGTTCCCGGTGGTTGGCTGAGAGTTTGGTTAATTCTTCTTCCTGCTGGGAAATTAGAGAGACATGTGCCCGTCCAAATGCCTAACAGCTATTCTCTAACTGGTTCTCCCTCTTCCCTTCCGTCCTCTGCCAAATTGGCAACCTGTGTGAACCAGGAGGTTAAAGGGGCTGGCTCTCCGAGTTGGGAGATTGATAGTAAAGCAGTTGGAATGTCAAACTTGAGCCCCACGATAGGGACTGTTCATTGAGATTTAGAAACCATTCATATTCACTGTGTGTCCATTCTCTAGGTTTCCCGAACTTGTTATAGTTGTACAAATATTCCCTTCAACCTAGAGAGTTGGGACCCATGGATTGGGGGCCATGCATTATTGCTTTAAAGCGACTGCATTTGCTCACCCAATCTCACCAATCCTCTCAGTCCCAAGTGTCCAGCCTTATGCCACATCCATCTGTCATTGTAGATAGGTTCATTCCAGGTTTCATCAGATACCCTGAAAGAATGGTAAAGAATTTCCCTGTTTTTTTGTTTTGTTTTCGAAATTCATGTTTATAGTGGGTTTGAGCTGATTCTCGCTGCCATGTTTATGCCAGTCTAGACACACTAGATTCCCTTATGGAGATATATCAATACATAGGTTTTAAGACTCTTACTAGCCAGATATATTCCTCTGTGGGAAATACGGGGTTTGGAGTCCCTTTCACTGAGGAAGGTTTAGGTCTAGTCTATTCCATAGTTGGTTTTTGGATCGGTACCTGTGCTTATATCATACTCTGATTTTATGCATCACCACACCTCTCCTTCGCCCATAAGCAGGCATAAGAGTGTTTTCTAAATATGAGACTCTGTTCTCTTTCCTAACTCAGTTCACGTGTAGCCATGTTTACAGGATCTTCATAAGTGATATCTTATGATAAGTTTCTTTTTTCTGTGTGACTTATTTCACTTAGAATCATCGAACCTGAATCCACTCACTTTGATGCTACTGGTCTTATGACATTGATTTCATGGCTGAGGGATATTCCATTGTACGTAAGTACCACAATTATTGAACCATTTTTATATTTCCTGGGATATTTAAGGTGTATCCAGGTTGAGGTTCTTGTAAGCATTGCAGCCCTAAATTTGGGGGTGGCTCTGTCTTATTGATTTTCAGTTTTCCCAAGGTATATTCCCTAGACAGGAAGTGACCTTGGCTCTGTAGATCTGATGTTTACTTGTTTTAGGGAACACAATGCACTCTTACAGTGAGGCAGTTGGCAATTTACATCCCACCCATCAGCATAACAAGGCTCCCTGTTCTCCAGGGCCTGTCTTGCATTTCTGGTTTTTACACATTTTGTGGATGTCCCTTTTGACCCGTGGAAAGTGATACTTCTTTGCAGTGCAGATTTGCATTCCCTGCTTGCATGCTTGGCCAAAAAGGGCATATGCGTTTTCTCCTGAATATATTCAGAAGAAAACACATACGCCCTTTTTGGCCAAGTGCATCTTTGTCGAAGTTGTGCCCCTCTTCCTGTGCTTTACAGGCCAATCCAACGCACCTCTTGAAATGTGTTTCCTGCTATTCTGCATCGCTTTCAAGTCGGCCTCGTTGCCTTCCCTCAACAGATTTTTGGACAATAGTTGTCCTGTATTAATCTGCCAGTTTGTGAATTGCTGTGCCCCTGAGCTGCATTTTTCAGCTCGTTTTTTGTGAGCTGAACACAAGTCCAAAAATTTGGTTCAGGACCTATACTGGTTCCCGGTGGTTGGCTGAGAGTTTGGTTAATTCTTCTTCCTGCTGGGAAATTAGAGAGACATGTGCCCGTCCAAATGCCTAACAGCTACTCTCTAACTGGTTCTCCCTCTTCCCTTCCGTCCTCTGCCAAATTGGCAACCTGTGCGAACCAGGAGGTTAAAGGGGCTGGCTCTCCGAGTTGGGAGATTGATAGTAAAGCAGTTGGAATGTCAAACTTGAGCCCCACGATAGGGACTGTTCATTGAGATTTAGAAACCATTCATATTCACTGTGTGTCCATTCTCTAGGTTTCCCGAACTTGTTATAGTTGTACAAATATTCCCTTCAACCTAGAGAGTTGGGACCCATGGATTGGGGGCCATGCATTATTGCTTTAAAGCGACTGCATTTGCTCACCCAATCTCACCAATCCTCTCAGTCCCAAGTGTCCAGCCTTATGCCACATCCATCTGTCATTGTAGATAGGTTCATTCCAGGTTTCATCAGATACCCTGAAAGAATGGTAAAGAATTTCCCTGTTTTTTTGTTTTGTTTTCGAAATTCATGTTTATAGTGGGTTTGAGCTGATTCTCGCTGCCATGTTTATGCCAGTCTAGACACACTAGATTCCCTTATGGAGATATATCAATACATAGGTTTTAAGACTCTTACTAGCCAGATATATTCCTCTGTGGGAAATACGGGGTTTGGAGTCCCTTTCACTGAGGAAGGTTTAGGTCTAGTCTATTCCATAGTTGGTTTTTGGATCGGTACCTGTGCTTATATCATACTCTGATTTTATGCATCACCACACCTCTCCTTCGCCCATAAGCAGGCATAAGAGTGTTTTCTAAATATGAGACTCTGTTCTCTTTCCTAACTCAGTTCACGTGTAGCCATGTTTACAGGATCTTCATAAGTGATATCTTATGATAAGTTTCTTTTTTCTGTGTGACTTATTTCACTTAGAATCATCGAACCTGAATCCACTCACTTTGATGCTACTGGTCTTATGACATTGATTTCATGGCTGAGGGATATTCCATTGTACGTAAGTACCACAATTATTGAACCATTTTTATATTTCCTGGGATATTTAAGGTGTATCCAAGTTGAGGTTCTTGTAAGCATTGCAGCCCTAAATTTGGGGGTGGCTCTGTCTTATTGATTTTCAGTTTTCCCAAGGTATATTCCCTAGACAGGAAGTGACCTTGGCTCTGTAGATCTGATGTTTACTCGTTTTAGGGAACACAATGCACTCATCCAGTGAGGCAGTTGGCAATTTAAATCAAGCCCATCAGCCTAACAATGTTCCCTGTTCTCCAGGGCCTGTCTTGCATTTCTGGTTTTTACACAATTTGTGGATGTCCCTTTTGACCAGTGGGAAGTTAAACTTCTTTATAGTTCAGATTTGCATTGCCCACTTGCTTGCTGGGCCATAAAGGGCGTAGGCGTTTTCTCCTGAATATATTCAGGAGAAAACGCCTACGCCCTTTTTGGCCAAGTGCATCATTGGGGAAGTTGTGCCCCTCTTCCTGTACTTTACAGGCCAATCCAACGCACCTCTTGAAATGTGTTTCCTGCTATTCTGCCTCTCTTTCAATTCGGCCTCGTTGTCTTCCCGCAACAGATTTTTGGACGATAGTTGTCCTGTATTACTCTGCCAGTTTGTGAATTGCTGTGCCCCTGAGCTCCATTTTTCAACTCGTTTTTTGTGAGCTGAACGCAAGTCCAAAAATTTGGTTCTGGACCTATACTGGTTCCCGGTGGGTGGCCTAGACTTTGGTTAATTCTTCTTCCTGCCAGGAAATTAGAGAGACATGTGCCCGTCCAAATGCCTAACAGCTACTCTCTCATTGGTTCTCCCTCTTCCCTTCCATCCTCTGCCAAATTGGCAACCTGGGCGAACCAGTAGGTTAAAGGGGCTGGCTCTCGAAGTTGGGAGATTGATAGTAAAGCAGATGGAATGTCAAACTGGAACACCACGAGAGGGACTATTCGTTGAGTTTTAGAAACCTTTCGTATTCACAGTGTGTCCATTCTCTAGGTTTCCCGTACATGGTATAGATGTAGTAATATTCCCTTCAACCTGGAGTGTTGGGATCCATGGAATGGGGGCCATGCATTATTGCTTTAAAGCGACTGCATTTGCTCACCCAATCTAACCAATCCTCTTAGTCACAAGAGTCCAGCCTTATGCCACATCCAGCTGTCATTGTAGATAGGGTCATTCCAGATTCCATCAGAGACCCTGAAGGTATTGTAAAGAATTTCCCTGTTTTTTGTTTTGTTTTTGAAATTCCTGTTTATAGTTGGTTTGAGCGGATTCTCGCTGTCATGTTTATGCCAGTCTAGACACACTTGATTCCCTTACGCAGACATATCAATACATAGGTTTTAAGATTGTTACTAGTCAGATATATTCCCCTGTGGGAAATATGGGGTTTTGAGTCCCTTTTACTGAGGAAGGTGTAGGTCTTGTCTATTCCATAGTTGGTTTTTGGAACGGTACCTGTGCTTATGTCAAACTCTGGTTTTATTCATCACCCCACCTCTCCTTCCCACTTAAGCAAAATAAGAATGTTTTCTAAATGTGAGACTCTGTTCTCTTTCCTCACTCTGTTCATGTGTAGCCATGTTTACAGCATCTTCATAAGTGATATCTTATGATAAGTTTCTTTTTCTGTGTGACTTATTTCACTTAGAATCATCGTACCTGAACCCACTCATTTTGCTGCTACTGGTCTTATGACATTGATTTCACGGCTGAAGGATATTCCATCGTACATAATTACCACAATATTTGAACCTTTTTTATATTTCCTGTGATATTTAAGGTGTATCCAAGTTTAGGTTCTTGTAAGCAGTGCAGCCCTACATTTGGGGGTGGCTCTGTCTTATTGATTTTCAGTTTTCTCAAGGTATATTCCCTAGAATGGAAGTTCCCTTGGCTCTGTAGCTCTGTTGATTACTTGTTTTAGAGAACACAATGAACACCTCCAGTGAGGAAGTTGGCAATTTACATCCCGCCTATCAACATAAAAAGGCTCCCTGTTCTCCAGGGCCTGTCTTGCCTTTCTGGTTTTTACACATTTTGTGGATGTCCCTCTTGACCTGTGGGAAGTGATACTTCTTTGTATTGCAGATTTGCATTGCCCGCTTGTTTGCTTGGCCAAAAAGGGTGTATGCGTTTTCTCCTGAATATATTCAGGAGAAAACGCATACGCAATTTTTGGCCAAGTGCATCATTGTCGAAGTTGTGCACCTCTTCCTGTGCTTTACATGTGATTCCAACGCACCTCTTGCAATCTGTTTCCTGCTATTCTGCCTCGATTTCAAGTTGGCCTCGTTGCCTTCCCTCAACAGATTTTTGGACGATAGTTGTCCATTTTTACTCTGCCAGTTTCTGAATTACTGTGCCCCTGAGCTCCATTTTTCAACTCGTTTCTTGTGAGCTGAACGCAAGCCCAAATATTTTGTTCAGGACCTATACTGGTTTCCACTGGGTGGCTGATATTTTGGTTAATTCTTCTTCCTGCCGGGAAATTAGAGTGACATGTGCCCATCCAAATGCCTAACAGCTACTCTCTCACTGGTTCTCCCTCTTCCCTTCCATCCTCTGCCAAATTGGCAACCTGTGCGAACCAGGAGGTTAAAGGGGCTGTCTCTGCAAGTTGGGAGATTGATAGTAAAGCAGTTGGAATGTCAAACTGGAGCACCACGAGAGGGACTGTTCGTTGAGTTTTAGAATTCTTTCATATTCACAGTGTGTCCATTCTCTAGGTTTCCCGTACATATTATAGCTGTAGTAATATTCCATTCAACCTGGAGAGTTGGGATCCATGGAATGGGGGCCATGCATTATTGCTTTAAAGCGACTGCATTTGCTCACCCAATCTCACCAATCCTCGCAGTTCCAAATGTCCAGCATTATGCCTCATCCAGCTGTCATTGTAGATAGGGTCATTCCAGGTTTTATAGGAGACCCTGAAAGAATTGTAAAGGATTTCCCTGTTTTTATGTTTTGTTTTGAAATTCCTGTTTATAGTGGGTTTGAGCTGATTCTCGCTGCCATGTTTATGCCAGTCTAGACACACTTGATTCCCTTACGGAGACATATCAATACATAGGTTTTAAGATTTTTACTAGTCAGATATATTCCTCTGCGGGAAATATGGGGTTTTGAGTCCCTTTCACTGAGGAACGTGTAGGTCTTGTCTATTCCATAGTTGGTTTTTGGAGCGGTACATGTGCTTATATCAAACTCTGGTTTTATGCATCACCCCACCTCTCCTTCCCCCTTAAGCAGGCATAAGAGTGTTTTCTAAATGTGAGACTCTGTTTTCTTTCCTAACTCAGTTCATGTGTAGCCATGTTTACAGGATCTTCATAAGTGATATTTTATGATAAGTTTCTTTTTCTGTTTGACTTATTTCACTTAGAATCATCATACCTGAATCCACCCATTTTCCTGCTACTGGTCTTATGACATTGATTTCATGGCTGAGGGATATTCCATTGTACGTAAGTACCACAATTTTTGAACCATTTTTATATTTCCTGGGATATTTAAGGTGTACCCAAGTTGAGGTTCTTGTAAGCAGTGCAGCCCTAAATTTGGGGGTGGCTCTGTCTTATTAATTTTCACTTTTCCCAAGGTATATTCCCTAGACTGGAAGTGCCCTTGGCTCTGTAGCTCTGATGTTTACTTGTTTTAGGGAACACAATGCACTCCTCCAGAGAGGCAGTTGGCAATTTACATCCTGCCCATTAGCCTAACAAGGCTCCCTGTTCTCCAGGGCCTGTCTTGCCTTTCTGGTTTTTACATATTTTTCGGATGTCCCTTTTGACAAGTGGGATGTGGTCGTTCTTGTAGTGCAGATTTGCATTACCCGCTTGCTTGCATGGCCAAAAAGTGCATATGCGTTTTCTTATGAATATATTCAGGAGAAAACGCATACGCCCGTTTTGGCCAAGCGCATCATTGTCGAAGTTGTGCCCCGCTTCCTGGGCTTTAAATGCGATTCCAACGTACCTCTTGAAATATGTTTCCTGCTATTCTGCCTCGCTTTCAAGTCCGCCTCATTACCTTCCCTCAACAGATTTTTGGACGATAGTTGTCCTTTATTACTCTGCCAGTTTGTGAATTGCTCTGCCCCTGAGCTCAATTTTTCAAGTCGTTTTTTGTGAGCTGAATGCAAGTCCAAAATTTTGGTTCAGGACCTATTCTGGTTCCCGGTGGGTGGCTGAGACTTTGGTTAATTCTTCTTCCTGCCGGGATATTAGAGTGAAATGTGCCCGTTCAAATTCCTAACAGCTACTCTCTCATTGGTTCTCCCTCTTCCTTTCCATCCTCTGCCAAATTGGCAACCTGTGCGAACCAGGAGGTTAAAGGGGCTGTCTCTCCAAGTTGGGAGATTGATAGTAAAGCAGTTGGAATGTCAAACTGGAGCACCACGAGAGGGACTATTCTTTGAGTTTTAGAAACCTGTTGTATTCACAGTGTGTCCATTCTCTAGGTTTCCCGTACATGTTATAGCTTTAGTAATATTCCCTTCAACCTGGAGTGTTCGGACCCATGACCTGGGCGCCATGTTTTATTGCTTTAAAGCGACTGCATTTGTTCAACCAATCTCAACAATCCTCTCAGTCCCAAGGGTCCAGACTTATGCCACATCCAGCTGTCATTGTAGATAGAGTCATTCCAGGTTCCATCAGAGACCCTGAAGGAATTGTAAAGAATTTACCTGTTTTTTTTTGTTTTGTTTTTGAAATTCCTGTTTATAGTGGTTTTGAGCTGATTCTCGCTGCCATGTTTATGCCAGTCTAGACACACTTGATTCCCTTACGCAGACTTATCAATACATAGGTTTTAAGGTTCTTAGTAGTCAGATATATTCCTCTGCGGGAAATATGGGGTTTTGAGTCCCTTTCACTGCGGAAGGTGTAGGTCTTGGTATTCCATAGATGGTTTTTGGAACGGAACCTGTGCTTATATCAAACTCTATTTTTATGCGTCACCCCATGTCTCCTTCCCGCTTAAGCAGGCATAAGAGTGATTTCTAAATGTGAGACACTGTTCTCTTTCCTAACTCAGTTCAAGTGTAGTCATGTTTACAGGATCTCCATAAGTGCTATCTTATGATAAGTTTCTTTTTCTGTGTGACTTATTTCACTTAGAATCATCGTACCTGAATCCACTCACTTTGCTGCTACTGGTCTTATGACATTGATTTCAAAGCTGAGGGATATACCATCGTACGTACGTACCACAACTTTTTGATCCATTTTTATATTTCCTGGAATATCTAAGGTGTACCCAAGTAGAGGTTCTTGAAGCAGTGCAGCCCTAAATTTGGGGGTGGCTCTGTCTTATTGATTTTCAGTTTTCCCAAGGTATATCCCCTAGAATGGAAGTGCCCTTGGCTCTGTAGCTCTGTTGTTTACTTGTTTTAGGGAACACAATGCACTCCTCCAGTGAGGCAATTGGCAATTTACATCCCGCCCATCAGCATAACAAGGCTCCCTGTTCTCCAGGTCCTGTCTTGCATTTCTGGTTTTTACACATTTTGTGGATGTCCCTTTTGACCGGTGGGAAGTGATACTTCTTTGTAGTGCAGATTTGCATTGCCCGCTTGCTTGCTAGGCCAAAAAGGGCATATGAGTTTTCTCCTGAATATATTCAGGAGAAAACGCATATGCCCTTTTTGGCCAAGTGCATCATTTGCGAAGTTGTGCCCCTCTTCCTGTGCTTTACAGGCAAACCCAACTCACATCTTGAAATGTGTTTCCTACTATTCTGCCTCGCTTTCAAGTCGGCCTCGTTGCCTTCCCTCAACAGATTTTTGGACAATAGTTGCCCTGTATTACTCTGCTACTTTGTGAATTGCTGTGCCCCTGAGCTCCATTTTTCAACTCGTTTTTTGTGAGCTGAACGCAAGTCCAAAAATTTGGTTCAGGAGCTATCCTGGTTCCCGTTAGGTTGCTGAGACTTTGGTTAATTTTTCTTCCTGCTGAGAAATTTGAGTGACATGTGCCCGTCCAAATGCCTAACAGCTACTCTCTCATTGGTTCTCCCTCTTCCCTTCCATCCTCTGCCAAATTTGCAACCTGTGCGAACCAGTAGGTTAAAGGGGCTGTCTCTCGAAGTTGGGAGATTGATAGTAAAGCAGATGGAATGTCAAACTGGAACACCACGAGAGGGACTATTCGTTGAGTTTTAGAGACCTTTCGTATTCACAGTGTGTCCATTCTCTAGGTTTCCCGTACATGGTATAGATGTAGCAATATTCCCTTAAACCTGGAGTGTTGGGATCCATGGAATGGGGGCCATGCATTATTGCTTTAAAGCGACTGCATTTGCTCACCCAATCTAACCAATACTCTTAGTCACAAGTGTCCAGCCTTATGCCATATCCAGCTGTCATTGTAGATAGGGTCATTCCAGGTTCCATCAGAGACCCTGAAGGTATTGTAAAGAATTTCCCTGTTTTTTGTTTTGTTTTTGAAATTCCTGTTTATAGTTGGTTTGAGCGGATTCTCGCTGTCATGTTTATGCCACTCTAGACACACTTGATTCCCTAACGCAGACATATCAATACATAGGTTTTAAGATTGTTACTAGTCAGATATATTCCCCTGCGGGAAATATGGGGTTTTGAGTCCCTTTTACTGAGGAAGGTGTAGGTCTTGTCTATTCCATAGTTGGTTTTTGGAACGGTACATGTGCTTATATCAAACTCTGGTTTTATTCATCACCCCACCTCTCCTTCCCACTTAAGCAAAATAAGAATGTTTTCTAAATGTGAGACTCTGTTCTCTTTCCTAACTCTGTTCATGTGTAGCCATGTTTACAGCATCTTCATAAGTGATATCTAATGATAAGTTTCTTTTTCTGTGTGACTTATATCACTTAGAATCATCGTACCTGAACCCACTCATTTTGCTGCTACTGGTCTTATGACATTGATTTCACGGCTGAAGGATATTCCATCGTACATAATTACCACAATATTTGAACCTTTTTTATATTTCCTGGGATATTTAAGGTGTACCCAAGTTTAGGTTCTTGTAAGCAGTGCAGCCCTACATTTGGGGGTGGCTCTGTCTTATTGATTTTCAGTTTTCTCAAGGTATATACCCTAGAATGGAAGTTCCCTTGGCTCTGTAGCTCTGTTGATTACTTGTTTTAGGGAACACAATGAACACCTCCAGTGAGGAAGTTGGCAGTTTACATCACGCCTATCAACATAAAAAGGCTCCCTGTTCTCCAGGGCCTGTCTTGCCTTTCTGGTTTTTACACATTTTGTGGATGTCCCTTTTGACCGGTGGGAAGTGATACTTCTTTGTATTGCAGATTTGCATTCCCCGCTTGTTTGCTTGGCCAAAAAGGGTGTATGCGTTTTCTCCTGAATATATTCAGGAGAAAACGATACACCCTTTTTTGCCAAGTGCATCATTGTCGAAGGTGTGCACCTCTTCCTGTGCTTTACATGCGATTCCAACGCACCTCTTGCAATCTGTTTCCTGCAATTCTGCCTCGATTTCAAGTTGGCCTCGTTGCCTTCCCTCAACAGATTCTTGGACGATAGTTGTCCATTATTACTCTGCCAGTTTCTGAATTACTGTGCCCCTGAGCTCCATTTTTCAACTCGTTTTTTGTGAGCTGAACGCAAGCCCAAAAATTTGGTTCAGGACCTATAATGGTTTCCGCTGGGTGGCTGAGATTTTGGTTAATTCTTCTTCCTGCCGGGAAATTAGAGTGACATGTGCCCATCCAAATGCCTAACAGCTACTCTCTCATTGGTACTCCCTCTTCCCTTCCATCCTCTGCCAAATTGGCATCCTGTGCGAACCAGGAGGTTAAAGGGGCTGTCTCTCCAAGTTGGGAGATTGATAGTAAAGCAGTTGGAATGTCAAACTGGAGCACCATGAGAGGGACTGTTCGTTGAGTTTTAGAAATCTTTCATATTCACAGTGTGTCCATTCTCTAGGCTTCCCGTACATATTATAGCTGTAGTAATATTCCATTCAACCTGGAGAGTTGGGACCCATGGAATGGGGGCCATGCATTATTGCTTTAAAGGCTCTGCATTTGCTCACCCAATCTCACCAATCCTCGCAGTCCCAAATGTCCAGCATTATGCCACATCCAGCTGTCCTTGTAGATAGGGTCATTCCAGGTTTTATCAGAGACCCTGAAAGAATTGTAAAGGATTTCCCTGTTTTTATGTTTTGTTTTGAAATTCCTGTTTATAGTGGGTTTGAGCTGATTCTCGCTGCCATGTTTATGCCAGTCTAGACACACTTGATTCCCTTACGGAGACATATCAATACATAGGTTTTAAGATTTTTACTAGTCAGATATATTCCTCTGCGGGAAATATGGGGTTTTGAGTCCCTTTCACTGAGGAACGTGTAGGTCTTGTCTATTCCATAGTTGGTTTTTGGAGCGGTACATGTGCTTATATCAAACTCTGGTTTTATGCATCACCCCACCTCTCCTTCCCCCTTAAGCAGGCATAAGAGTGTTTTCTAAATGTGAGACTCTGTTTTCTTTCCAACTCAGTTCATGTGTAGCCATGTTTACAGGATCTTCATAAGTGATATCTTATGATAAGTTTCTTTTTCTGTGTGACTTATTTCACTTAGAATCATCATA